>NW_006408803.1:2202574-2203506 GCF_000296735.1 Chrysochloris asiatica
CATATGCATGCAAAAGCTGGACAGTGAATAAGGAAGATCATAGAAGAATTGATGCCTTTGAGTATGGTGTTGGAGAAGAATATTGAAAGCGTCATGGGCTGCCAAAAAAACCAACAAATCCATCTTGGTAGAAGTGCAGCCAGAGTGCTCCTTAGAGGCCAAGATGGCCAAACTTCATCTCTCATACTTTGGACATATTGTCCGGATGGACCAGTCGCTGGAGAAGGATATCATGTTTGGTAAGATGGAGGGTCAGAGTAAAAGAGGAAGACCCCAACGAGATGGATTGACTAAGTGGTAACATCGATCAACTCAAGCATGACAACAGTAGTGAGTTTAGCCCAAGATTGGGCCTGCTGTGCATAAAGCCGCTATGGGTCATACCAACTCAATGGCACCTAACAACAACAACAATGGCAAATTTAGGACAGAAAATGGAGTATGGTGCAAAGCAGTCAGGGCTGATCAATAAAACTTAAATTCTGGCTTTAGGCTTGTGAATTTAGGTATGAACATTCTGAGTCTTAGATTGATTCCCCATTCCCAAAATGAAAAAGGTTGAGTTAGATAATCTCTAAGGACCAACACATGAAACAGTATGGGTATTCTTAGTTGCCAAATGATTTGGCAGTACTTCAAACTGATAGTCTTCAAACAATGCATCAAGGAATTTTTCTTTTCTTACTTTTTTCTAAGTCCTGTTTATACTGGCAAGAATTAGATGAATTTACATTATGCCAGTTATACAAGTACTTCCTCCCATAGATATTGTTTACCAACCTTCTATTTCTTGTGGACTCTTATCCTATTTTAGCACCCTTTATTAATCAGTGCTTAAGACTGTTAATCTTTTCTTGATGCATTCTGCATCATTCAATAATTTGCCCAGAGAATCTTTCAATAACGAAAGTCGAGGCTTGAATTTTTTCTTC
>NW_006408803.1:2211941-2235448 GCF_000296735.1 Chrysochloris asiatica
AATGAATTAGAAATATGAGAAAATTTGTTATGGCATTGATGTGTATGTATGTGTTTCAAGGTGAGTTTCTAAGACAAGACACATGCTAGGCAGTTTTTCTATGTTTCTATATTGAAATGGGGACAAATTCTCATATAAGGAAATTCTTTGAAAGTTATTTCAGCCACAATTTTTGAAATAAAGATAATCTGGGTATGTTAGGTAATAATGAAAATATAGAAGCTATATCCAAATAAATAATGATAAGATTTTATGAATGACTCAGTCATTTTTAACAGTGATCAGATCTCAACTATATGAGGATTTTCCACTATAGCAAAGAAGACCTGAGGAAAATATGTATCTATCTTGCCCAACTTCTATACATTCCAGTCTGGAAAGCAAGTTGTTTTTCAGCTGCCATCAAATCGCTCTCCCCTGTGGATCAAGGTTATCCTGATGAGTTGGAGATCCCAGTGCAATAATATGATCAAATGATTGTGATACAAAAAGCTTTCATTGTCTGATTTTTTAATGGAGATTTTCCAGCCAAGTTTTCTGTCTGTCTTAGTTTAGAAACACTGCTGAAATTTGCTCAACATCATAGCAACACAAAAATCCATTGGTATATAGATGGTGGCTATGCATGGAGAGGCTGAGAATCAAATCTAGGTTTCCACATGGAGGGGAAGAGTTTTACAACTGGACCATCAATATTGTCCTGACAAATATACAGTTCTTGTTGTGGTTTGATTTGGATTCCCAATGATGTGGTTGTATGTACAACAGAATGAAATATTGCCTAATCCTTCACCATCTACACAGTTTAAGCCAATCTTTGCTGCTACTGTATCAGTGCATCTCATTTGGGGGTCTTTCTCTTTTCACTGATACTCCACTTTACTAAGCATGATGTCCTTCTCCTGGGAATCATCCTTCCAGTCAACATGTCCAAAGTACGAGAGACAAAGTCTTGACCATCGTTGTGTCTAAGGAGCATTCTGGCTATATTTCTTCCAAGACCGATTTGTTTGTTCCTTAATAGTTCATGAGACTTTCAATATTCTTCACTAAAACCATAGTACAAATATATAGATTTTTCTGTGGCCTGTCTTATTCATTTTCCAGCATTCACATGCATATGAGGTTACTGAAAATACCATAACTTGAGTGAAGTGAGCCCTAGCCTTCAAATGCCATCTTTGCTCTTTAACACCTTTTTGTTATTGTTAAATGCCATGCAGTCGATTCTGATTCATAACCACTCTCTAGAGGGTTTCTGAGGAGCGACTGGTGGGTTTGAACCACCGCCCTTGTGGTTTAAACTGGACTTTCAGTCCAGTGTGTTATCCTGCAGCACCACACCAAGAGTTCTTTGACACTTTGAATAGGTATTTTGTAGCATATTTGACTAATGTAATATGCCTTTGATTTCATGACTGTTGTTTCCATGAATGCTGATTGTGGATCTAAGCAAAGTGAAAAATTTTTTTTTAAAGTTCTTATTATGAATTGAGTGAAAGTTTACAGGGCAGATCATCAGTTTTACATTCAACAAATCATATAGTTTGTTTCATTACAATGCTTATAATCCCCACCATGTACCATAGGTTAACAGTATTTTCCTCTATTCATTTTAGCTCTTTAAAAAAAAAAAAAAAGCACTCAGGCATATATAATAATTTACACCACAGAAGGGCACATTCTGCAAGTCTGCCTCCTGGCCTCCAGCTCTCAGCCCCTCTCTTTCCATGAATCTAGAGTCCTCAGCTTCTCCCTCTCTCCATGTCCTCATCTCTGCCTCCATCTCTGGTGTCGCTGCTTTTCTGGATAAGGTCCTACATTCCGCTTGTGCTCTTCTCCCTTGATGGCACTAGGGTCCTCTCTTTTGGGACTTTAAGACTAACTACTCCCCCACTTTAGTTACAATACTTCTACCTTTACAATTGCGACAGTTTCAATTAGTCATTATAACAATTACTCACTATCAGACCATAACAATCTTATCCCCATCACTTTTTACCAGACCCATCTAGACAAGATGAAAACACCTCTGTGGGGACTCTATCTTCCCCCACATACTCTTAAACTAAACTCCTTCTTGAAACCTTGTAAGCCAATCACTTTGTGCCTTTACTGCCCCCTCAGTTTAAGTACTCAATATCTAAGTTGCCATTCCCTATTTTAGGTACTCAATGTCTAAGTCACCCATCCCTATCTATCCTGTATACAGAGGGGATAGCATTGATACTTGATGTGAAGACTGCTTACCTCTCTGTGAGTATTTTGAACTGCTATCTCCATGATTATAGACCAAGTTCATAAAATTGCAGCAATTTATCCTCATTTCAGCGTAGTGGTTACGAATCGGGCTGCGAACCTTAAGGTCAGCGGTTCGAAACTACCAGCCGCTCCACTGGAGAAAGATGAGGCTTTCTACTCCCGTAAGGATTTACACCCTCGGAAACCCTGTACAGGGTTGCTATGGGTCGGAACCGACTCGACGGCACTTAACAACAAACAACAATCCTCATTTCCTTTATCAAAATTTGTTTTCTTTTTTATCTTCCTCTATTCAAGTTCTGATTATCAAGCCATTGAGGCTAGATCACATGGGTATTATCTGCAAATCTGGGTGTTCGTATGTGTCTCCCCTCCCTTTATATTAGCTAGATGCTTCACTGTCAGCTCTAGCCCTCTGTGGCTATGTCCTTGTCCATGGGCTCAGGTGCTACCAGGTCTCACCACACTTTGGACCAACTAGCCCCTCTTTTTCTCTTTCTCATTTCCAGATCAATAGGAGTCTATGGAATGTGGTTAAGCTCAGCCCATTTCTTCATTGCTGTCTTTCCTCCTCTTCCACTCACCAATAGACCAATGTGGTCACCATAAAGCTTACATGTTTGCTCATGTGTTCCCTTTGAGTTTCAATCTTAGAGGTGGGTTTGTCCTGAAGGGACTTGATTGCTTGCCTTGATGACTTCCCAGCAAACAACTTGCTTATTCTTGTAGTAGCCAATCATACTGCCATTTTTTTTTTTGTTTTGTTTTGTTTTGTTTTTTTCTGCTGGTCTTTCTTTGAAGATACATCTGTCACCTTAGCTGTTCCAGGCTGGTCTGCTTGTGCTTTCTAGTGAGACTATCCCATCTCAGAAAGTTCTGGATGGGGCTCCTATGCACTGTAAAGCCTCCACAAGAGACCTATTTCACTGGGCAAGTTCTAGAACCCCTTTTGGGTATTCCACTCAGTTGTAGGCTGAAGATGGGTTTATAAGCTTTCTATAATCATATTTCCCAGCATTCCTTTCTATCCCTCTCAAGAGTATATTTTACAGCTAAATATAATCTTGGACAATGTTAATATTTACTCCATTTATCATTATGTTATTCACATACCCAGTTGTGAAGATTTTTATTTTGTTTACATTGAGGTGCAATCCATACTGAAGGCTATAGTCTTTGATCTTCATGAGCGAATATTTCAATTCTTCTTTACTTCCAGCAATCAAGGTTGTGTCATCTGCATATCACAGGTTGTTAGTGATTCTTCCTCTATTCATGATGCCATGTTCTTCTTCATACAATCCAACTCTTGGATTATTTGCTCAGCATACAGATTTTGTAAGTATGGTGAAAGGATACAACCCCAATGCACATTTTCCTGATTCAAACCATTCCATATCCCCTTTTACTGTTTGGAACAATAGCCTCTTGGTTTGTCTACAGGTTCTTCTTGAACACAATTAAGTGTTCTGTAAAGACCATTCTTCCCAATGATATTCATAATTTGTTAAGACTCATCCAGTCAAATACCTTCCATAGTCAATAAAACACAAACATCTTTCTGGTATACTCTGCTTTCAATCATGATTAATTTGAAGTCATCAGTGATATGCATCTTTCCATGTCCTCTTCTGATTCTGGCTGAATTTCTGGTAATTTTTTGTCTATCTACTGTTATAGCCATTTTATAAATATCTTCAGCAACATTTTACTTGTATATATTATTATTGATGTTGTTAGATGATTTCCATAATTTTGTTGCATCACTTTTCTTTGGAATGGGTATAAATATGGAATTCTTCCAGTTGGTTGGTCAGGTCCCTGTCTTCCAAATTTCTTTGCACAGAAAAAGGTCTCCTACAGTACTGCATCAAGTAGTTGAAACATTTCTACTTGTATTCCATCAATTCCTGAAGTCTTGTTTTTCACCAGTGCCTCAGTGTAGCTTGGTGTTCTTCCTTCAATACTAGTGGTTCTTCACCATATCTCTTGAAATGGCTGAAAATTGACTAATTATTTTTGGTCAGTGACTCTGTGTATTCCTTCCATCTTATTTTTTGTTGTTGCTATTTATTTACTTATTTATTATTTTTAAACTTTATACTGTGAATTGTGTGAAGGTTTACAGACTGATAATCCATTTCACTTTCAACAAATCATATACTTAATTTCATCACAATTGCAAACCACTCAATACAACATCAATTATCCCATTTCTTCATGTTTCTTGTTTCTTTTCCTCCATCTTTCCCCATTGCAACGTAGTGAATTATTTACTGTCTTACTGAGACATATTCTGTAACTCCCACTGACCAACATTTTTTCCCTGATGGGTTTGATTAAGAGAAATTGGGGGAATATTCTGATGGAATTATATGATTCAGTTGTAATAGTAAAAACTTGGAACTCTAACATGTGCAAAATGAGCCATCAAAGAAGCAGGAATGAGGGGGACTCTCACTGCCATCAAAGAAGAATGATCAGTGAATCACATTATTTTGACCCTGTGCATTTACCTCCTTGACCCAGGGACAGAAAGCTAGACTTTCTGACACTAGAGGAATGGCTGATGTGCAGCAACAGCAGAACAAAGAATGATAGTGCAAGACAGAGTGGTAGATTTTCCAGCCCATGAAGCAAGTACAGCTGACTAAATTTGAACAGTTTCCTTGCTTGCAGTGTGGGGTGCCTCCAAACACTTAATTTAGGAGGCTAGATTTGCTGATCCACCATACTGGAGCTGAATGTCTTCAGGCTAAGTTTTAGCATGGAGTGGTGTGGTCTATGAGTGTTTTTCCATAGCCTTAAATGAATTTTGTATCATTTGTCATACAGAGAGAGGCTTGCTTTTTGGAAGGCTGACTAGAGGCTGAATGACTGACACAACTGTGCTCTGAGGATTTCTGATCTGAATTGTAACCTGTTAACTTCCCAAATCCACCACTTATCTGTGAGTTTGTCATGCTATGGTGGCTTGTGTGTTGGTGTGATCCTGGAAGCTATGCCACCTGTATTCTAAATACCAACAGTGTCATGTATGGTGAACAGATTTTAGAGAAGCTTCCAGAATAAGACAGACTAGGAAGCAGGAGAGGTGGATTACCTGTGATTGTTTAGTCAAAAAACAAAAAACAAAAAACCCATATCTATAGCAGTGCTATAACATTGTAAGATATAGCCTTGAAAGATGAAAACAATATGAATAGCACTAGAATAGTATCAGATATTGCTCTAGAAGATGAGTCCCTCAGGTTGGAAGGGACTCAAAATATGACTGGGGGAACAGCTGCCTCTGCAAAGTAGATTTGAAAGTGATGACAAATGTAAATCTTTTAAGACCTGCATGTACTGATGGTGCATGACTCAAAAGGAGGAGAAACAGCTGCAAACATCTATTAATAATTGGATTATGCAATGTGTAAAAGTATGAATCTAGGAAAATTGGAAGTTTTAGGAAATGAAGTAAGACTCATAGAGATTGATATCCTAGGCATTAGTGAACTGAAATGGACTGGTATTGGCCATTTGGAATCTGACAATCATATGGTTTACTATGCCTGAAATGATAAATTCAAGAAGAATGACATAGCATTCATCATCAAAAAGAACATTTCAATATATATCCTGAAATATGTTGACTGTGATGGGATAATATCTGTATGCCTACAAGGAAGACAAATTAATGCACTGCTATTCAAATTTATGCACAAACCACAAAAACTAATGATGATGAAATTGAAGAATTCTATCAACTTCTTCAGTCTTAAATTGATCAAACATGCAATCAAGATGTATTTATAATTACTGATGATTAGAATGCAAAGATTGGGAACAGAAAGGAAGGGTTAGTGGTTGGAAAATATGGCCTTGGTGATAGAAATGATGTTGGAGATCCCATGAGAGAGTTTTTAGACCAATGACATATTTACTGTAAAAACTTTTTGAAAAACATAAAAGGCAACTATACATTTGTACCTTACCATATGGGATACTTAGGAATTAAATTGACTACATCTGGAGACGAGACAATGGAAAAGCCCAATACAAGGCCAGGGGTCAACAGTGGAACAAGCCATCAATTGTTTAAATGCACATTTAGGCTAAAGCTAAAGAGACTTAAAGCAAGGTCATGAGAGCCAAAATATGGCCCTGAACATATCTTACTTGAATTTAGAGACTATCTCAAGTAGATATTTGACATATGAGACACTAATTACAAAATACTAGAAGAAATCTAGGATTACATCAAGAACATCATATAGGAAAATAGGAAAAGGTTACTAAAAAAGATGGGGAAGAAAGAAAAGATAAAAATGGATGACAGAAGGTACTCTGATGTTTGCTCTCCATGTAAAGATGTTAAAGCAAATCAAAGAAATGAGGAAGCAAAAGAGCTGAACAGACAATTTCAAAGGGCAGCTTGAGAAGACATAGCAAAATATTATAATGAAATATGCAAAGACCTGGAGTTAGAAAACCAAAAGGGGAAAAAAAAAAAAAAAAGAACACTTCCAGCATTTTTCAAGCTAAAAGAACAGAAGAAAAATTCAAGCCTTGACTTTCAATATTGAGGGATCTTAAGGACAAAATATTGAATGATGCAGAAAACATCAAAAGAAGATAGAAGGTATGCATGGAATCACTGTACCAAAAAGAATTGGTTACGGTTCAACCATTTCAAGAGATATCAAGAACCAATGGTACTAAAGGAAGAAATCTAAGGTGCATGAAAAGCATAGGAAAAACAAGACTGCAGGAATTGATGGAATACAAATTGAAATCTTTCAACAAACTGATGAAGCACTGGAGACATTCATCCTTCTATGTCAAGAAATTTGGAAGACAGCTATCTGGCCAAACTATTGGAAGAGATCCAGTGGTGACCCAATGGAATGTGGAAATTATCAGAAAAAAATCATTAAAATCATATGCAAATAAAATTTTGCTGAACATAATTCAAAATGGCTGCAATAGTTCATCGACAGGGAAATGCCATATATTCATGCCAGATTAAGAAGAGGATATCCTTAATCCAGATTAAAAATATCATTGCTGACATCAGATGGATTTTGGCTGAAAGCAAAGAGTACAGGAAAGATGTTTACTAGTGTTTTATTGACTATGCAAAGTCTGACTGTGTTGATCATGACAAGCTATGGATACAGTTGCAAACATATGGGTAATCCAGAACACTTAATTCTGCTCATGAGGAACATGTACATAGATCAAGTGGAAGTGGTTTTAATAGAACAGGGGGATACTGAGTGGTTTATAATCAGGAAAAGTGTGGTCCAGGTCTGTATTCTTTCCCCATGCTTGTTCAATCTATATGCTGAGCAAATAATCTGAGAAGCTAGGATTAATGAAGAAGAACAACAAGGCATTAAGATTGAAGGAAGACTCATTAACAATCTGTGATATGCAGATGATACAATGTTGCTTGCTGAAAGTAAAGAGGACTTAGGCTTTTTCTAATGAAGATCAAAGACCACAGCCTTCAGTATGATTGCACCCCAACATAAATAAAACAAAATCATGACAACTAGACTAATAAATAGCATCATGATAAATGGATAAAAGATTGAAGCTATTAAAGACTTCATTTTGCTTGGATCCACAATCAGCACTCATGGAAACAACAGTCAATAAATCAAGCAATGTTTTTGCATTAAGCAAATATGCTGCACATGACCTCTTTAAAGTGTTCAAGTGGATTTATATCAATCTGAGCATTAAGATCATCTAACCCAAGTCATGGTATTTTAAATCATCTCATATGTACATGAAAGGTGGACAATCAATAAGGAAGAACTTAGAAGGATTGTGGAGTTGTGGTTTTGGAGAAGAATATTACAAGTATCACAGACTGCTAGAGGAACAAACAAATCTGTGTTTTAAGAAGTACAACCGGAATGCTCCTTAGAAACAAGGATTGTGAGACTTTGTATCTCATACTTGAGACATATTATCAGAAGGGACCAGTCCCTGGAGGACATTATGATTGGTAAAGTGGAGGCTCAATTTAAAAGAGGGAGCTCCCTGAAAAGATTAATTGGCACAGTGTCAGTACCAACTGACTCAGGTGATGGGGCAGTACAGAGAATTGTTTCATTCTGTTGTGCATAGGGTTGCTGTAAATTAGAACTGCTTCAATAGTACCTAACAACAACAACCTCCCTAATAAGCCCTATAACTGTGAGACTGGTATTTGAGTTCTGTATGGCCATTCAATGAATTATCAAACCTAGGTGAATAAGGAGGGTTGTGAGACCATGGCTTGGTGCTACAAATTTTGCACCTGTCCTTCTAAATTTTGTCCTTAGGTAATGTTTCCCTTTTAATAGCAAATGTTTGAACATTCTGTTGTGCAGTTGTCTCCCCAATATACCTATTGTGTGTCTAAAAATAAATGTAAAAGTTTATTTCTATAACTGAAGGATGACCAAAAGTCATAATCTTCATTTCCACCAATCTCTATATGAACTGTAAGCTTGGTCTTTTTTTTAATGATTTTTGTGTTTTCCTTCACATTTTGGCCCATTAGTCTGTTGGACTAATTGTTAACAGGCTTTTTCCATTTTCATTGTTCTTCATTCCTTTGCACAGGTAGAGACGAATAGTTGCATGTTAGATTCCAACTCATGAGCTTTTAGGTTCCCATTTGCTATTCACAAAAGTAGGATGTGACACATTGTCTTTTTGCACAATGATATGCAAATTAACCATGGTATCCCCTGAGACTATCTTTCTATCTTCTTTGGATGCCTTCTGCTCCTTTCACTATATTACCCATAGATTCCTTCAATATTGCACCCAAATAATGGATTTTCTTCTTCAGTTCCTTCAGCTTGAGAAACTCTGAGTGTGTTCCTACCTTTTAGTTTTCTAACTGCAAACTACTTAATTAGTCCCTGGAAAAGGACTTTATGCTTGGTAAAGTGGAGAGTCTGTGAAAAATAGGAAGTCTTCCAAAGAGATTGATTGGCACTGTGGCAACAGCAGTGGGCTCAAGCATTAGCAACAATTGTGAGGATGGTACAGGACAATGTTTCATTTTGTTGTGAATCAATGGAACAGAATCAATGGCACCTAACAACAACAACTACTACTACTACTATTTTAAGGAGCAGCTCTCCTTCAGTTGCATTTTGTTTGCCTTCTACCCGGAGGAGCTCATCTTCTACCATAGCATCAGACAGTGTTCTACTGTTATTCATAGGTTTTCAGTGACTAACATTTCAGAAGTTGTCTGTCTTTCTGTCCTGGGTTGTCTTAGTCTGGAAGTTACACTGAAACCTGAGCACCATGGGTGACCCTGTTGTTTTTAAGTGCTGTTGAGTTGGGTCTAACCCATAGCAAACCTATATAGGGTTTGTGAGGAGTGACTGGTGAGCTTGAACTGCCATCTTGAGGTTCAAACTGACTTCGAAGTCCAGCACATTAATCCACAGTGCCACACTTGAGACTTCAAATACCAGTATTGCTTCTAGCATTATAGCAACACAGAAGCCACCATAGTATTACAAACTGACAGAGAAGTAGTAACTTTGGAAATGTAGGTTGGTTTAAATAATATTAAAATAGATTTTCATCATTAGCTAGAATTTGCCAACTCCTCAAAATCTGGAAACAGATTAAAAGAGAAATAAATGTTAAAAATGAAACCCAAATTTTAGTTCTAGTCCCCTTCCTTTTTATCCTTGTCTTACCTAATTATACCTACCTGTCTCAATTCACCTGCCTCCTCTGTCCCTATGTCTTCTCTGTCTGATTCCTTAAAATTTTCTGAACATGTACATATTTTATGTGTATGTTTTAGCATTTTGAATTACCCAAGTGCTTACACCTGGAATGCTCTCTCCTTCCTTGCTGACATTCACAGTGAATACCCACAATACCTTCTTCAAAGACCAGCCCTGATGACAACCTCTTATTCTTCCTTGACACCCATTTATTCCTTGAAGCAGGATCAAACATGCCTTCCTCTGAGTTCTTCCAGCACTTTGAAAATATTTATACTATGCCAATGACAGGATTTCTTAATGTCTATAAATTTGGTTGTTTACATATTTTTGCCTACTATCTATTCTTGAGTTCTTTTAGGGTTCTTGTCCTGAAAACTCTTTTTTCCTCTTGTGTATATACCAAAGCATGGTAGAGCATCTGGCAGTTAACTGGGACTCAGTAAACAATAAAGGACTGAACGAAGGTTTTTTAAATGAGGAATTATAGTCTAGAAAGGAAAAAAAGAGAAAGATCATCTCAGATTAGTATTCATACCAGTTGGGAAATTCACTTTCTATTTTAATTTCTCTTCTTTGAAACTTTAAGCTAAACAACAAAATCTTTCTAAGTCATAAGATTGATGGAGTGGCTGTGATTGCTTTGATGTTTTCTGGAAGAGAATTGGTAGGAATGTATCCGTAAAATCATAGAAGAAAAATAAAAAATTTTAATTGTGTGTGAGTGTAAAATATCAATATATAAGCAGAATGCATACTCACTTATGGAAAATTGAGAGCACAAAAATAATTTCAATGGAAAGTTAGCTCTTACTTCAACATTTAAGCTACCAATAATTTTTATTTATTCAGGAAGCACTCTAGACTATTCATTCTTTGGAGGTTTCATCTTCTTTCTGTTGCTGCCTACATTTTTATACCTTCACTATCATTTATACATTAAAAGATAAGTAATGCCAGGGAGAAAAAAGCAGGAAAAGTTAAAATTAGCCAGCGAGGTTTTTTTTAGGAGTCTAGCATGGAAAATTTCTGCAGATTTAAAGTTATTGACAAATCTGATACACATGACTGCATATCCTTTTAGGATAGTTATAATTTGAACAAGATTTAAGTATTTTTTACTTCTGACAACTTAAAATTGGGAGCTTTTGTTTTTCAAACTGAGTACAGACTTAGGTATACTAGGAATACTTCATTTCTTTCTTTCTAAAATATAATTTAAAAAAAAAAAATCTATCCTCCCAGATTGATACCCTACTTATTCTCAAATATCCATAGTCTTGAGACTTTTCTGTTGTTGTATCAAACTTCCAGACAGTGACAAGGTATAGGAGGTGTGAAAAGGACAGCCTTCCAATCTGGTATCCAGTCTCACAATTTATTACATAGATATCCAGTTTTCTGGTGATATGGCCCATTCAAGTACTTCTGTTGCTTCTGTGTCATACTTAGGGGACATGAATCTTGGCAGAGACTAGCAAAGTCCCCAAATCACCAGTAGCTATTCCCCACTGAGGCCTTGCTGTCTCTCAGAATACAACCAAGACGGGTCACCAGACCCTAATGACAATAGACCTCTCTTGTCTCCACCTGAACCTTACATGGAGAATGCCTTTTTAGTATGAAAAAATTCTATCTATGACCCCTGTTTTCCATCTGGATCATAGGTCTTGGAAACAAAAGGCAAAAACTTTTTTTTTTTTTTTTTTTAATTTTCTTATAGAACTTACTATGATAGTTACCTCAAACCAAACTCATGGTCATTGAGTCAATTTCAACTCACTTCTGTTATCAGAAAGTGGGAGGAAAGTATGCAGGCAGGGTGGCTTGGACAGCAATAGCATGTGTCTTTGAAAATGATCAGCAATTTTAACTTTTTTTTTTTTTTTTTTTCAGAAAGCTGCTTTAGTTGCTACCCACTCTGTCCCATATGGTTCTCGTATAAATAAATCAAGTGTGTTTCAATTGCTTGAATAGGGAGAAAAGAAGGTGGAAATAGAAAAAAAAAAAATTAAAATTGCATACAGCTATAATAAATATAAAAATTCCTAAGTGAAATAATGAGTTAATTTTATTCTCAGATTCACTTATCGTCAATTCTAAACTCTCCACCATAGCCTGTTTTTCCCAGAAAATTCAAGAATTTGGCTCTCATGAAGACACTAAGGAAAGAAGAAACTGAATTTATATCAATTTTATTAGATACATTTGTTTAAAATACAGCCAATGAGGTGTGAAATTATATAATTATTACATAAATATGATTTGTTAATTAATATTTTCACTGAGAGTTAATTAGAAAGTTCTTGCTTGACAAATTTTATATTGCTTTCACTCCTTCAGGCAACATATATCTCTCACTACTGAGCATGTTTTGGCCCCAAAATTATGATGCTTGTCATGGAAAATAGAGAGTTATAAACCTAAAGATAAATTTTTCACTAGGGTTGTTCTTCTCTACTAGGAGTGTTGGGCTGTTGAAGGAAGTTTTTTTTTTTTAACTCATTCATAAGAATTGTGATGCCCCAAATTTTCTTGTTTTAGATGGATTCTGAAAGGTGAATGTAATTTCGTCATCTTCAAAGAAGTTAGAAATGAAGAAGGTGATATAAATTTTCTTGTCATACAAGTCTTTGATGGAAGCAAAAAAAAAAAAAAAACTACTCTCATTATTAACATCATTAATATTTTAAGACTTATAAAGAACTTTGACATGCAGTGCATTTTCCATTTAAACTTCACAATTTTCTGAATTATGTCTTATTTTGTTCTTATCTGATGCAAAAGGAAACAAAGTTAGTAACTAAGAAGCTAGACGCTACAGAGCAGGAAGCCTCTGATTTCCAATATTGTGTTATTATTTGCAGCAAGTGTTCATTAAAGACTGCTATATATACTTAGAATTACTAATTTGTACAACCCCACTTTGATAGCTTCATTTTCTACCATATCTATCTATACATCTTTCTCTGATAGGACACACAGGATGAGTGGCATTCTTATGTGTAGGTAAGGATTATGAATAACTATCAGTTGTATGTTTCAAGCAAGAAAAATATCAGAATAAAAGACTGACATTATTTGAAGAAGAACTTTGAATACTCTAATTTATGTCTTAAAAAATGAATCATTCATGAATCTTACCACATTTAGTATTGCTTAAAATAATTTACTTGCATATATCACAAGTGATCACCAACTAATTTATTAGTAATAAGGTAAGAGTTGCTTTACGCCACTCCAGCTAACACATTGTTCGCTAGTCCTTTATATTTATGCTCACATTGTGATCTCTACATTGAAAACATGTCCCAACATCACACTCAACACAAAGAAAACTCTTTTATTGTTTTATTGTCATTAAAATAAATATATAACAAAACTTTCCCCAATTCAACATTTTTTTACCTGTACAATTTTGAGACATTTGTTATATTCATCATGTTATGGAACCATCACCACTATCCATTTCCAAATTTCTCCTCCATCATTAACTAAATGTCAACCTTCATTCCCCCATCTTCAAAAAGAAAAACAAAAGCAACAACAAAAATAGAAAACACTTCCACTGAGTTTATTCTGACCTATAGTGATGCTATAGGACTGAGTAGAATTGCTCCTTAGAGTTTCTGAAATTAAATCATTATGAAAGCAGATAACCTCACCTTTCTCCAGTGGGGCCAGCAGCCCAAAACTTAATACAGTGCACCACAAGAGTGTGTCCCTAACCTTAGTAACCACTAGTAAACATTGATTTATATATAATTTTCCACTTCATATGAGGGGGAAATCATACAATATTTGTCATTTTCTGACTTATTTTATTCAACGTGTTTTTCAGATTCATTAATATTGGAAGATGTTATCAGTACTCCATTTATCTTTATGGCTAATGTTCCATTGTATATATGAGGGTGAGTCAAAAATTATCTGTAGTTGATCTGTAGACTTTATTTAATCAATTTTTAGAAGACAAATACATAATTTTTAGGCATAATCTCCTTGCTTTTGAAAACACTTTGTTCATCTTTCAACAAAATTTCATATTCCTTTATTTTAAAATTTTTTTAGGCTGAGCTGTGAGGCACAAATGCACCATTGTCTTCATTTCTTCATCAGAGGTGAATTTTCATCTCAAAGGGCTGCTTTCAGGGAACTAAACAGGTGTGAGTGCGATGGAGCAAGATCAGGACTATAGAGAGGATGTTTTATCACCTCAAAAGGCAGATTTTGCAGTGTCAACAGTATGGGCAGAGGTGTGTGGACTTACCTTTTCATGCAAGATCACAATGCCCTTGGGTAGCAATCCTTTGCATTTAATCCCAAGTTTAGGCTTCAGCTCTTCTGTGAGCATCTCACTGTAAAAAACATTATTTATTGTTAAACCTATTTACTGATAATGTGCCTTTGTGAGTCCCAGAAAACTGTAAGCATCAATTTTCCAGCCAATGGTTGACTTTTGAACTTTTTCTTGGTCAGCGATTGAGGATGTTTCCATTCCATACTTTTCCATTTACTCTCAGGCTCATAGTGATGAATCCATATCTCATCACTTTATTGTTGTTAAATACCATTGAGTCTCTTCTGATCTATAGTGACCCTATAGAGGTTTTCAGAGGAGTGGCTGGTGAATTTGAACTGCTGACCTATCAGTTCAAACTTTTTTTTCAGTCCAGTGCATTAATGAAGCACCACACCATTAGTAATTATTTTTTAAAAGAAACTTTTATCTTCCTTCCAGTATCAGTCCAAATTTTGTTTGCAGATGTCCAAACACTTCCATTTATATTCTTCCATGAGTTGTTTTGGTACCCATCTCAACCAAATTTTTCGAAACCTGCCTGCTGTGGATTACTTCATAGGCAAAGCCATGCTGATTTTCAAATACTTTGCCACATAATCCACTGTTGTCTATTCAACAGAATCATTTTATGTGCAGCTCAATGTTATCAACCACCATGGACGTGGACAACTGTTTTAATATAAATAAAGTGTATATAATTTTTGATTCACCTCATATGTACCAATTTTTTTATCTACTCATCTGTTTATGGGCATTTAAGTTGAACATAAATATGGATGTTTCTGTTTGTGTTCCTATTTTCAATTATATTGGATGTGATGTTGCAGGATTAGCACTGGACTGCAAGGTCGATAGTTCAAATCCAACAGCTACCCCTTGGAAACCCTATACAGGGTCAATTTGTGTAGGAATCAACTCAACACTTAACAATAGCAACTGTTTTAGGTTATATACATATATAAGCTTCACTGGTTTTGCTTCTCTAGAGAACCCAGTCAAATGTTTATCTTATAGTACCATCAGGACTACTTATTATATATACAGAGAGGCTTGTATCAAGGAAATGTTTCACACAGTGTGCAAGTTCCAAGACTGTGAGTCAGATGTCAGGCAGGAGGTTTCTCCTGATTCATGTAGCTGCAGAGGTGGATGAACCCAACATGAGCAGGTCAGACAGAAGATTTCTGGCTACAGAGATAAATGAATTCAACCTTGATAGGTAAGGTAGCAGGGTGCTGATGACTCCCAGGATTTGTAGGCAATATGGCAGGCTGCAAACTCAAGTCCAAAGAACTGGAGGTCAGATGATGAGCTAGATAGAGGATTCAGACCTAGCAAAAAAAAAAACAAAAAAAAACCCTAGCCCCTAGCTTTTCCACAGCATTCACATATACTGAAAAGTGGACCATAACCTCAAGGAAACTTCATTTCAATTGATCAACTGCTCAGAACAAGTCTCTTCATGGGGAATTCCTATGACTTAACTGCAAAACCACTGAGAATTCTGACTCAAACAAGTATACACAAATCTTAACTATCAAGAAGATAAAAAAAAAAAATGATAAAGGAAACAAGTATAAATAGCTACAATTTGAGGAACTTGACCTATGCTTATAGATGTAGTAGCTCAAAATACCAACTGATAGGGAAGGATCTGTCGAGGTCCTATGTTGGGTTCCAGCCTCAACAAGAAAGTGTGGGTGTCACGAAGAAGGGAGATCTGGCGGCGAAAGGGATAGAGAAAGAGAGAGATGAAATACATACAAAAAAGACAGACACACAGATATGATGCAAGCTGGCAGGTAGACAGATATGAAAACATATTGCCTAGCATTGCACAGCATTGCACAGCATTGCACACAGATCTAACTCTACCTCAGTCTTTTATTCTCTTTTTTAGGGAGGGATTTGTTACAAAGGAAGGATGTAATTCACAAAGGGAGGATGTAATTTCACAAAGGGAGGATGTGATTAAGACAGGATACAGAACTGAAATGTGATTAATTATTCAAAACAGGACATAATGATTCACAGAAACAACTTTTAAGATATTTTCATAGTTTTTCTTAACAATCTAACGTTTTTATTTTTACAGAAAAAAAAAAGTTTAATCAAGCTGTTATATATAAACTTTCAGGCTTAAATGATCTAGAGTAGCAACGTGAGATTTCTTAAGGATACATAACATAAAGCAAGGTTCCTGAAAGGAGCCAAGCTGTCTCTGTACACTTTGCAAACTTTTGTTTGTGAGCAAGATCTCAGGCACCAGGCTTCATTTATTTATACCTAAAATGCTACATTGTTCTTAATCATCACATTCCTATATACTTCCTGGAGGAAGAAGAGCATCTGGGTTAAACTGATTATATTCATAGGTGGTTCAATGGGGCAGCCTCTGATCAACCCAGGGTCTGTGTATGCTGTCCCCAGCAAGGATCAATTACATCAAGGATCAACCTTATCCCCTCTGCACACAGGGTTGATAGGGATGTACACCTTAGACATTGACTATGTAAAATTGGGGGGGGGAGGGCTATAAAGTCATGAAGTGACTAGCTTACATGTTTTCAAGAGGGA
The DNA here is from genome assembly GCF_000296735.1 of Chrysochloris asiatica. NCBI lineage: Eukaryota > Metazoa > Chordata > Mammalia > Afrosoricida > Chrysochloridae > Chrysochloris > Chrysochloris asiatica. The sequence goes on from NW_006408803.1 coordinate 2,228,826, forward strand.
GTTTAGTTTCAGAGTGTGCAGGGGAAGGTAGAGTCCCCACTGAATAGTTTTAATCTTGTCTAGATGGGTCTGGTGAAAGGAGATGATCTAAGATTTGTATGATTCCATAATGAGTAATTGTTATCAAAATTAATTGCGATTGTCACAACTGTAAGGGTAGAAGTTCTGTAACAAAAAGGGGGCAGTAGTTAATCTTATAGTCCAAGAACAGAGAACCCTGGGACCATTAAGGGAGAAGAGAATGAGTGGAATGTGGTACCCTATCCAGAAAAGCAGTGACACCAAAGATGGAGGCAGAGATGATGACATGGAGAGATAGAGCAACTGAGTATTCCAAACTCATAGAAAGATAAATGTTGTGTGTTTTCAATCAGGAGGAAGGCTTGCAGAAACTGCCCTTGGGTTGTTTATATGATTTTGTATTCCTGAATGCTTTTGTGTACATTCAAAACAAACAAACAAAACTCCAGAGGGAATAGAAGCAAATACTGTTGAATGATGATTCATGGAGGGGATTGTAATCATTGCAATGAATAAAGTATGATAGGATGGGTGTAAAACTAAGGTTCTGCCATGTAAACTATCATTTAGTTCACAATAAAAACCTTAAAAAAATCCTTAACTATCACATATATATGTAGTTAAAACTGATACAGTTTTCCAAAGTAGATATAATATTTTACCGTCCCCCAAGCAATGTATAAGGGCTTCAATTTCTTAACATCCTTTCCAACATCTGTTATTTTCATCTTCTTGTTTTTTAATCATAGTCATTCTAGTAGGGATGAAGAGGGATATCATTGTGGGTTTAATTTGATTCTCCCTAATGTACATGGGATTCCCATGAGTTGGAATTTAATTAATGATAACTAAGTGGTTATGAATTGGGATAAGAACCGAAAGGTCAGCAGTTCAAAACTACCAGATGGTCTGCTGGAGAAAAATGAAGCATTATGTTCCCGTAAAGATTTACAGCTTCTAAAACCCTATATAGGGTCACTATTAGTCAGAACCAACTCCATTGCTCACAGCCACCAGCACCAACAAGGAGACACTCACTCATCTATGCCAAGAAATTTGGAAGACAACTATCTGGTCAACTGATTGGAAGAGATCATATTTGTGCCCATTCCAAAGAGAGATGACCCAACGAAATGCAGAAATCATCGGACAATCTCTTTGATATCCCATGTGAATAAAGTTTTACTAAAAGTAATACAGCAATGTCTGCAAGCATACACTGACAGAGAACTTCCTGAGGTCCAAGCCGTATTCAGAAGAGGCCATGGAATGAGGAATTTCATTGCTGATATCCGATGGATCTTGGCTGAAAGCAGAGAATATCAGAAAGATGTTTACTTGTGCTTTATTGACTACACAAAGACTTTTGATTGTGTGGATCATGACAAGCTATGGACAACATTGTGAAGTATGAGTATTCCAGAACACTTAATTGAGCTCATGAGGAATCTGTACATGGACCAAGAGGCAGTGGTTTGAACAGAACATGGGAACACTGAATGGTTTAAAATTAAGAAAGATGTGTGAAAGGATTGTATTCTTTCACCATATTTACTCAACCTGTATGCTGAGCAAATAATCTGAGAAGCTGGGTTCTATGAAGAAAAACATGGCATCAGGATTGGAGGAAGACTCCTTAACAACCTGAAATATGTAGATGATACAACCTTGCTTGATGAAAGTGAAGAGGACATAAAATATTTACTGATGAAGATCAAAGAGCACAGCCTTTGGTATGGATTACATGTCAATGTAACAAAAACAAAAATCCTCACCACTGGACCAATAAACAACATTCTTATCAATGGAGAAAAGATTGAAGTTGTCAAGGAATTCATTCTTCTTGGATCAATTATTAACACTTATGGAAGCAGCAGTCAAGAAATCAAAAGAAATATTGCATTGGGCAAATCTGCTGCACATGACCTTTTTGGGGTATTGAAGAACAAATATGTCACCTTGAGGACTAAGGTGCACCTGACCCAAGCCATGGTATTTTCAATAACCTCATATGAAAGCTGGACAGTGAATAAGAAAGACTGTAGAAGGATTGATGTTTTGGAGTTATGGTGTTGGAGGAGAATATTGAAAGTGCCATGGGCTTCCAAAGGAACCAATAGATTCTTTTTAGAAGTGCAGCCAGAGTTGTCCTGGGTGGCCAAACTTTGTCTCTCATACTCCAGACATATTGTCATGAGGGACCAGTTGCTGGAGAAGGATATCATGTTTGGTAAGGTGGAGGGTCAGAGAAGAAGAGGAAGACCCTCAGTGAGATGGATTGGCAAAGTGGTAGCATCAATGGTCTCAAGCATGGCAACAAAAGTAAGGTTAGCCCAGGATTGGGCAGTGTTTCATTCTGCTATTAATAAGGTCACTATGAGCTGGTACCGACTCAATGGCACCTAACAACAATGACTAGTGGTGCCCAAATCTTTCCATATATGTCTTTTTTGGCATAATATCTATTCAATTCCCTTGCTTATTTTTTTAATGTTTTTGGTTGTTAAGTTATAGGAGCTCTTCACTTATTCTGGCTATTAAACCATTGTTAGATATATAGTTCCCCAAATTTTTATCCCATTATGTAGCTTGTCTTTTCACTTTATTAATAAAATCCTTTGAAGCATGAAAGTTTTTAATTTTGATGACATTCTGTTTATCTATTTTGTCTTATGCTGCTTGCACTATTAGTGTCATATCCAAGACTACGAGAGACCCCAAGTCCTGAATCATTATGTCTTTGCTTCTAAGAGCTGTATGATGTTTGTTCTCATATTTAGCAATCTGATCCATTTTGAGTTAATTTTCACTTTTGTTTTGGATGTGGAAAATAAATACAAAAAAAATTCTTACTCTGATATTATTTAAGACCAATTTCAATTTTTACCTCCCTTATAAGACCTTTCACAGCATTTTTAGACAGAATTCTCTCCCAAGACCTGGGAGATACAATTATTGACAGGGCATGTTCCTCCTATATAAACAATTCTACTTGTTTACTTATTAGACTGTGAGAATTTGAGTATAAGTATCATTTCTTATTCACCTGATTATTTCCAATCTTTGGCAAGATGACTATGGTGGTGGTGGTGGTGGTTATGAGCTATGGATTCAATTCTGACTTATAGCAACCCTGCATAGGATTTCTGAGGCTGTAAATCTTTATAGGAGCAGATAGCCTCATCTTTTTCTCATGAAACAGCTGGTAGATTATAACTGCTGGCCTAGTGGTTAGCAGTCCAACTCATAACCCACTATGCTACCAGAGCTCCTTAAGTTGACTATACTCATTCAGAATTTGCAAAACTATAATAAACTGCAATAAATAGTCTTGATTTGGTAGGATTTTACCTTGCTACAGAACCAGTAGAGTGCTATAGAATCAGTACTGAGTCATAAGGACCTTATGCTCAACAGAACGAAACACTGCCCTCTTCAACATCTGCACAAACATCACAATAATTATTATAGTGGAGTCCATTGCTGGTGCCACTGTGCCACCCCATCTCATTGGGGGTTTCCTGTTTTCATTTACCTTCTACTTTACTGACCATGATGTCCTTCTACACGTCCCTCCTGATGATATGTCTAAAGTATGAGAGGCAAAATCTGGCCATCCTGGCTTCTAAAGTTGTACTTCTTCCAATATAGATTTCTTTACTCTTTGGCAGTCCATGGTACTTTTTAAATTCTCCTCCAATGCCATAACTCAAATGCATCAGTTATTCTATGGTCTTCTTTATTCATTGTCCAGTTTTCACATACATTAGAGTTTATTGAAAATACCATGGCTAAGGTCAAGGACACCTTAATCCTCAAACTGATATCTTGGATGTCCAACACTTTAAAGAGTTCTTGTGCAACATATTTGCCTAATGCAATGAGGTCGTTTAATTTCTTTCTTTCTTTTTTGTAATGTTTTATTGTGAATTATGTTATAGTTTACATGAGACAACATTAGTTTTACATTCATCCTATTGTATATTGTTTCATTGCCATGGTTACAATCCCCTCCATGCATCATCAACCAACCAAAGGGTATACACTACAAGCCTGCTCCCCGGTCATTAGCACACAGCCCCTCTCCCTCTCAGGTTCTAAAGTCCCCTACTGCTCCATCTCTCCATGTCATTGTCTCTGCCTCCATCTCAGGCATCACTACTTCACAGGGTAGGGTCACACTCTCCACTCTTCTCCCTTGTTGGTCCCAGGGACCTCCACTATTAGACTGAAAAGTTAATCACTCCCCTCCTTGCTAAAAAAGTCTACATTTACATTTCCAACCCTCACAAGCAGTCGTGATAACAATTATTCACTATTGTATCACAAGAAACCCATCTGCATTTCATTTCCTCAGCCCTGCTTAGACAGATTGGATACTACTCAGTGAAGACTCTACCTTCTTTCACACCCTCTGAATCTAGGTTACCTCTTGAAAGCTTGTAAGCCAGCCACTTCTTGCCTTTGTAACCCCCCCTCCCCCCATTTTGGGTAGCCAATGTCCAAGTTGCCCATCCCTGTCTAATCTGTGTATGGAGGGGGTAGGAATGATCCTTGCTGTCAGGATTTGTTCCCTCTTTTGAGCTAGTGCAGCCATAGGTGTAGGTCAAGTTCATTAAATTGTATCAGATTACTCTTTTTTTCCTCTTCTTTCTTCTTTTGGTTGAGCTCTGATCATCCAATCATTGAAGCCTGGTAAAGTGAGTATTATCTGCAAGTGTGGGTATTCTTGTGCATATGCCCTCTCTTCTTATCAGCTGGGCGCTTCACTCTCCACTCTAGTCCTCTGTGGCTATGTCACTGACTCTGGGCCCAAGAGTTCCCAGGTCTTGCTACACTACTGACCAAGCAGTTATCCACCTGGGTTGACAGGGGTCTATTGAACATTGTGGGGCTTAGCTTGCAGCTTCATTGATGTTTTTCCCTCACTTCCCCTTATTGGTGATGAGTGTGGTCACCAATCAGAGCATATATTCAATTGAGCCTTAGTCTTGGAAGGGGGTTTACACTGAGGGGACCCGATCACTTACCTTGATGTCTACAGGGCAAGCAACTTGCTTGTTCTTGTAGTAACAGTTGGTCTGCCTATATTGTTTTGTATTTTTCCTGTAGGTCTTTCTTTCAAGAAGTATCTCTGTTCCTCTAGGAGCTGCAGGCTGGTCTACTTGTCCTTTCCAGTGGAAATTTCCCACCTCTGAAGATCTGGATGTGGTTCAGGCTTCCACCTATAGTCTTATGTAATACAGAGGTTCCTCAGGAAGCCTCCTTCACTGGGCACGTTATAGGTTTTCCAATTTAGGTGTTCCAATCAGTTATAGAGCAGAAGACGGACTTATAAGCTTTCTATGGTGATATTTCTGGCTATTCCTTTCTCACCCCCTCCAGTGTCTATTTTATAATATAATGCAAGGAAAACCACGATTCAAAAGACAGCCAAGCATCTTAACATTATTCCCCCCACTTTCCCCATTCCAACCATGTCTCAATCTCTGTATGCCAGAGTCCTGTTGTTCCAAGGTTGTGTATACATCATTATTTACCTCTGTCCCACTTAGCCCATGCAAACCTGCCTAATAGTTCTCCCATATGCTTTGTTCTTCCATTCCCCTCTCCCTTCTTGTATATTGGCCCCCTCCCCAGCACCCAAACTATTCTGTGTCTATTCCCTGCCCTGTGCTCCACCTTCCCCTCCCTCCCCTCACCCTACCACACATTCCAGCAACCAGCAAAGAATTCACACCCCTTTAGTATGGGTTCTTTCTCTTAGTCTTTTACATTAGTGGTCCTATGCAGTTTTCCCCTTTTGTGACTGACTAATTTCACTCAACATAATGTCTTCAAGGTTCATCCATGTTAAGTGGTGGCTTGCAGCTTCCTTATTATTTTTCAGAGTAGCATACTATTCCATTGTGTGTATGTACAAAAGTTTGTTTATCCATTGTTCAGTTGATGGGCACTTTGGCTGCCTACATCTTTTTGCTATTATAAACAGTGCGGCTATGGACATTGGTGTGCATATATCTTCTCGGTTGTGGCTCGTTTTTCTTGTGGGTAAATACCAAATAGAGAAATTGCTGGATCATAAGGTATTTCTATTTGCAACCTACTGTGGAAGTGCCATATTACTTTCCTGAAAGGATGGACCATTTTGCAGTCCCACCAGCAATGCAGGAGTGTCCCAGTCTCTCCCCATCCCCACCAGCATTTATTGTCTTTTATTTTTGGATCTTTGCTGTTATTGTTGGTGTGATATAATATCTCATTGTTGTTTTGATTTGCATCTCTCTAATATCTAGTGATCATGAACATTTCTTCATATGTTTGTTGGTTGCCGGATCTCTTCTTGGTGAAGTGTCTGTTCATGTCCTGTGCCCATTATTTAAGAGGGTTATTAGTCTTTTCCTTGTAGAGGTGTTGTAGTTTCCTATATATTTTAGAAATGAGTCCCTTGTCTGATGTGTCATTGCAAAAGATTTTTTTCCCATTCTGTGGGTTCCCTTTTTACTCTTTTGGTGAAGCCTTTAGATACACATAAGTTTTTAATTTTTATTATGTCCCAATCGTCTATTTTGTCTACTTTTGTTTGTGTGGTTTTCAAAATG
>NW_006408803.1:2236257-2244048 GCF_000296735.1 Chrysochloris asiatica
TTTCTCTGGTTACATTTATTCTTAGATATTTCATCCTTTAGGTGGCTATTGTAAATGGTATTACTTTCCTAAAATCCTTTTCAACACTATCATTTTTGGTATAGAGGAATCCAACTGATTTTTGTATGTTGATCTTATATCCTGCCACTTTGCTGAATCTTCCACTGAGGTCTAGTAGCTTTTTTACTGGGTCTTTGTGGTTTTCTACATATAGGATCATATCGTCTGCAAATAGAGAGAGTTTTACTTCCTCTTTGCCAAATTGGATGCTTTTAATTTCCGTGTCTTGCCGTATAGCTCTTGCTAAGACTTCCAGCACAGTATTGAATAATAGGAGTGGTGACAAAAGGCATCCTTGTTTGGTTCCTCTTCACAGAGGGAAGGCTTTCAGTTTCACTCCATTGAGCGTAAATTAGGCTGTTGGTTTTGTACATATGCTCTTAGTTATGTTGAGGAATTTCCAATCAATTCCTATTTTGTTGAGGGTTTTTTCAGGAATGCATGTTGGATTTTGTCAAATGTCTTTTCTACATCAATTGACATGATCACATGGTTCTTTTCTTTTTTCTTATTTATATAGTGGATAACGTTTTCATTTTTGTAATGTTGAACCATATTTGCATCCCTGATATGAATCCCACTTGATCATGATGTATTATCTTTTTGATGTGTTGCTGGATTCTGTTGGCTAGGATTTTGTTGAGAATTTTTGCATCTATGATCATGAGGGATATTGATCTATAATTTTCTTTCTTAGTGACGTCCTTCCCTGGTTTTGGTATAAGGGTTATTCTTGCTTCATAAAATGTATTAGGAAGTTCTCCATCCTCCTCTATCTTCTGAAATAATTTAATTGGTATTGGGGACAGCTCTTCCCTGAATGTTTGGTAGAATTCCTCAGTGAACCCATCTGGGCCTGGATTTTTTGGTTTTGAGTATTTTGATGACCTCATCAATTTCTTCTTTTGTTATGTGTCTGTTCAGGTTTTCTACTTCACTATGTGTAAGTTTAGGTAGGTCATGTTTATCTAAAAATGTATCCACCTCTTCTAAGTTTCAAACTTGTTGTAGTACAACTCTTCATAATATTCTCTTATTATCCTTTTGATTTCCTTTGGTTCTGTTGTGACATCACCCATGTGGTTTCTAATGTGTGTTATTTTTTATCTTCTCCTCTTTTCTTTTATTAGGTTTGCCAATGGTCTGTTGATTTTGTTAATCCTTTCAAAGAACGAGCTTCTTGTCCTGTTGATTCTTTCCATAGTTTTTCTGACAACAACCAGAGATTGACATACGTGGCAACACCTCCCAGAATTAAGTCGAAAGAAGGAAAAGTCGAGAGCAGAACAAAATTATAAGAACAAACACAGAGAATCTGTGAGGTCAAACTATGGCTCACATTGAAAGAGCTCCAAAATATATAAAGCAAACTCTAAAAGATTTGAAAAAAGAAATAGACAAATCTAAAATAATAGTGAGCAATTTTAATATAACTCTCAAAAATGGATAGAAATGAGAAAGAAACTTGACAGAGACACAGAAGAACTAAACAACACAATATGCCAACTGGATCTCATATATGTGTACAGAGTATTCAACCCAACAACAACACAGTATACATTCTTTTCCAGTGCATATGGAACATTCCCCAGAATAGACCATGTCTTAGGCCACAAAACAAACCTCTAAATATTTACAAATATCAAAATACTACAAAGTACCTTCCCAGACTACAATACTATCAAATTAGAAATCAACATTAGGAAACCCAAGGAAATAAAGGCAAATATATGGAAACTGAAAAACACACTGCTGAAAAGTGACTGGGTAGTAGAAGAAATTAAACTTGAACTCACAGTGTTCCTAGAAACAAATGAGAATGAAAACACAACATACCAAAATCTTTGGGACACAGCTAAAGTTATGCTTAGAGGACAATTTATTGCAATAAATGTACACATCCAAAAAGAAGAAAGAACCAAAATTAATGCATTAACACAGCATCTACAACAATTAGAAACAAATCAACAGAGGGAACATACAGCAATCAAAAGAAAAGAAATAATAAAGATTAGAGTAAAAATAAATGAGATACAAAACCTAAAAATTATATGATGAATCAACAGGACAAGAAGCTTGTTCTTTAAAAGGATTAACAAAATTGACAGACCATTGACAAAGCTTACAAAAGATAAGAGGGAGAAGACACAAATAACACGCATTAGAAACCACATGGATGATGTAACAACAGAACCAAAGGAAATCAAAAGGATAATAACAGAATACTATGAAAAGTTGTACTCAGAAAAAAACTAGAAAACTTAGAAAAGATAGATATATTTTTAGAAAAACAAGACCTACCTAAACTTACACACAGTGAAGTAGAAAACCTAAACAGACCCATAATAAAAGAAGAAATTGATCAGGTCATCAAAAAACTCCCAACCAAAGGAAATTCAGGTCCTGATGGTTTCATGGGTGAGTTCCACCAAACATTCAGGGAAGAACTATCACTAATTCTACTCATGTTATTCCAGATTTATGGGAGGATGAAAAATGTCCTAATATATTTTATGAAGCAAGCATAACTCTCATACCCAAACCAGCCATTCTTTGGAAATCCTATGCAGGGTTGCTATGATCAGAACTGACTCAAATGCATTTAACAACAACAGCAATAACTTATGCTATTTTTTATTGCAAATTGGTCCACCATAAATGGAGTAATGGAGTTTCTTTAAAGAGGTCTGTAGTGCAATAAATTACTTCATATGGTTGTTTAATCCACAATCTTTGTAACGACCAGACAACTACATTTTTGCACAGCTGGGTCTGCATAAGAGAAGGTGGGAGAAGATGCTAACAGGATAATATGTTTCAGTTGTGAGTAGTTAATATTGTTAATTGTGATTGCAAACACTTGGAATGGTAACATATATAAAATGAGTCCTCTTAGAAGCAAGAATGGGGTAGCTCACGACCATCAAAGAAGAGTCAGAAGTGCTGTACATCCTTTGGACCCTGAGATATCTGCATACTGAACCTCCTCAACCTTGGGACAGATAGCTGTGACATTGGAGGAGTGACAGAGGACCAATAACAGCACTATTCAGAGTGGTAGATTCCTGGTCCATGGAGCAAGTGAAGCTAAGTCCTTTAAGAAGGAGGCTCATTTGCACGTTGGGCACTTGATTGGGGAGCTAGGCTTGCCAATTCAAAGAGCTCAAATTGAGGCTTATCATAAGTAGAGTGCTATGTGGGCATCTATCAGCAGCCCTAAAAGAGTTTTGTAACATTGCATGTGCAGAGAGAGGCCTTCCTGTGGACATGACTGAGGAGAGTATGTCTTAACTGGAAGAACTATGTCCTGAGCATTATCTGATCCTGTATTATTGTAACTTGTTAACTTCCATAATAAACATGGTAACTATGGGGGAAAAAAAAATGGATAGCATGATTTCCTTTCATGTTTTTGGCCATGGTGTAAGAAGGGACAAGCCCTTAGAGAACGACATCATGCTTGGTAAAGCAAAGGGTTAATAAGACAGAGGAATACCCTCAATGAGATAGATTGATTGGGGAGCTAGGCTTGCTGATCCGAGGAGCTTAAGAAAAGCAAAGATTCAAAGGGTGTTGTAGGACTGGGCAGCAACACATGGTTGCTATGAATCAAAACAACTTGACAGCCCCTAACAACAACAGGACTGAAAAACAGTGTCTGTCTCTCCAGCAGCCACAGGAATCTATCTATGGAATTTAAACTAGAACTGTATTCTTCTTGAAATTAATGAAACAGAGGTGAAAAGTCACCTGTCATTGATATTGTAGAGATGATTTTTACCTTGAATGGAAGAAGATGACGTATTTAAGTATTGTAGTATTAGCTTTACGGGTGTGCGGCGGTGTTATGACATTGGCAGGATTAATTTTCAAACAACTACAATTGCGTGCTACTGCTGGTAAATATTTTGTTTTCATTTACTAAACATTCCAGATTTCCCTGAAGCCTTTTTCCATGGATTCCTGAGAATCAACTTTGGCACCCCAGCAGCCTCCTGAAATGTTGCATTTGCATTGTCTGTGAATCATGATAAACATCATTAAATGCCTTCCAGGGGGTTCTGACTTAGAGTGACCCTGCATCAAGTTTCCAAAGAGTGGCTGGTGAGTTTGAACTTCCGGCCTTTCAATTCAAACTGACCTTTCGGTCCAATGCTTATTCTACAGCACCACACCAGGACTCTGTGTTAAACATATGAAACATCTAAGTATGAGAATCTGGAACCCAGCTGCTCCTCCAACATTAAAGCATGCTGCCTTGGGTTTGTTTGTTTGTTTGTTTGTTTGTTTTTTATCAAGCAGGATCTGTGCTAAAAGTTAAATAACTGTAGATCTGAATGTTTATTTGCTCTGCAATGACAAACAAGTGGATAATGTAAATGCCTCGAGCACATACTAATATTGTTGTTGTTAAGTGCCGTCGAGTCGTCATCATGATGTAGAGCCTCTATTGGTGACTGAGAAGCTAAACCCGAAGAGGTAGGACACAGTTGTCATAGAAAATGCCAAAGTAATAAGGCACTGAGAGGTTGTTGCTAAGGGCAGGGAAGCTAGAGGCTAATAGGCATTGATTGCAACACCGGTTCTAGTGCCCGTCAGCTCTGCAAAAGTCGGAAGGTACATTACAGCTTTCAGACACAGTGTCATCATCTAGTAACAAGGAAAAAATAATAAAAAAGTGTTGTGATGATTAAATTAGATTACAAGCTTCAGTACATAACACAATGCCAGATATATAGCTCAATAACTATATTACTAATATCAACAGTATTATTTTTATTATTAATAAATTCAGAGGTGCATTTTAAATATGGAAATGTCAGTAAGTAATCTATTAGTTTTTGTTGTTATTTATAAGCTTTACTTTTTTTGCAGATTTACCTCACTCGCAGCTTTACTTTTATTCAATATATACATAAAATATACAAGGTGGAAGGCACTTAAAATACAGGTGGGAAAGAGCTGTCTCCTCAAATAGATTTGACAGTGATGATGCAAATGGGGTAAAGCTTTCAAGACTTTCATTTACTGATATAGCACAACTGAAAATGAAGGGAAACAGCTGCAAATATCTGTTAATAATTAGAAGATGGAATGTATGAAGTATGTATCAAGGAAAACTAGAAGTTGTAAAAAATGAAATGGTATGCATAAACTTCAATATCCTAGGTATTAGTGACCTGAAATAGACTGGCAATGGCCATTCTGAATCTGACAATTGCATGGTTTACTCTGTCATAATGACAAATTGAAAAGGAATAGTGTCGCATTCATCATAAAAAAGAACATTTCAAGATATATCTTGAAGTACAATACTGTCTGTGATAGCATTATATTCATATGCTATAAGGAAGACTAATTAATACAACTATTATTCAAATTTACACACCACTCACTTAAGCCAGTGATGATGAAATTGAAGAATTTTACCACCAACTTCAGTCTGAAATTGATCAAATATACAATCAAGATGTATCAATAATTACTGGTGACTAGAATGCAAAGGTTGAAAACAAAGAGGAAAGATCAGTCATTGGAAAATATGGCCTTGGTGATAGAAACAATACTGAAGATACCATGATAAAAATTTTGACCATTGACTTCTTCATTCCACATATCCTTTTTAAACAACATAGAAGATGACTACACACATGGACCTCACTGGATGGAAAACACAGAAATAAAATTGGCTACATCTATGGAAAGAACTGATGGAAAAGCTCCATATTATCAGTGAGTGCAAGGGCAGGGATAGACTGTGGAATAAACCATAAATTGGTCACATGCAAGTTCAGACTAGAGATGAAGAACATTAAACAAGTACAAGAGAGCCAAAATATGATCTTGAACATAACCCACCTAAATATAGAGATCATATAAAGAACAGATTTGATGCATTAAACACTAAAGATTGAAAACAAGAAGAGTTGTGAGGCGACATCAAGAACTCCATATAGGGAGAAAGCCAAAGGTCATTAAAAAGACAAGAAAGAAGAAAAGGTCAAAGTGGATATCAAAAGAGACTCTGAAACTTGCTCTCTAATTTAGAGATGCTAAAGGAAATGGAATAAATGAGGAGGTAAAATAGATAAATAGAACATTTCAAAAGGTAGCTTGAAAGGAGCGGTGCTTCCCTGACCAGGCAAGGCAGTTGTTTGGCTGTTACATAGCCTCCAGTTTGCTTTTGGAGGACTCTTTGTCTCCCTATATTACACAAGAAGAGTCAGCAACTACTGCCAAAAAGCCAAGCTGCAATCACACCTTATAAAATACCAAAACCCAGGCAAGAACTAATACCAGAAAAAAAAAAAAAGAACCAATACCAGCAGACATATACCAGGCAAAGAGACAACACCTGTGAAAATCACTCTGAGTTAAGCAATAAGAAGAGGGAAAAGAGAAGACCACACCCAGATCACATCTCCCTGGAAGCAACCATAAAGCATAAAAAAGTACCAAAATACATACTCACTTAAGTATTAGGGCCACAGATAAACAGTAAACATGCCAAGAAGCAAAAACAGATGACCATATCAGCACATGTACAGAAAAAAGATAAAATATCTGAGACAAATGACCTAGAAGGAGACCTGGAATCCATTATGGAAGGAGGGCAGGCCCTGGAAATGCCTGAGAAAGAATTCAGAAAAATGATTATGAAATGTTTCATAACACTCTACAATGGAGTTGAGGAAAATAAGGAGGAAGTCAGGAAAGTGCTACAAGAGCAATCAAACAAGATAGATACAGCACTGGAAACAATTCAAAACCTACAGAAAGAGGTCCAAATAATCAATAACAAAATGGCAGAAATAGAAAACACTCTGGAAGGACAGAGGAATAGAAGAGATGAGATGGAAGGAAGAATCAGCAAGCTGGAAGACAGGTCTTTCAATACCACTAAGATAGAAGAACAAACACAAAAAACGATAAAAAATCTGAAGTTGGTATAAGATTCATGCTGGACAACATGAAGAGGAATAACTTAAGAATTATTGGCATTCCTGAGCAAGAAGAATCACACAAGTCCACAGAGGAAATAGTCGAAGAACTACTGGAAGAAAATTTCTCCAACATCCTGAAAAGCGAAAAAATAAATGTACAGGAGGTTCAACGGACTCCAAGAAGGGCAGACCCCAAAATAAAATCACCAAGACATATCATAGTCAAGCTCTCAAAACTCAAAGATAAGGAGACGCTTCTGAAAGCAGCCAGAGAAAACAGAAAGGTCACATATAAAGGGAAGAAAGTCAGATTAAGCTCAGATCTCTCAGCAGGAACCATGCAAGCAAGAAGGCAAAGGAGAGACATATATAAAACCCTGCAAGAAAAAAATTGCCAACCAAGAATCCTTTATCCAGCAAAGCGATCAACCAAATATGATGGTGATATCAAAACTTTCCAGGATAAACAGAAGCTATGGGATTTCACCAAAGCCAACCCTGCACTACAAAACATCCTAAAGGGAGTTCTGTGGACTGAGAACCAACAAGAACAGACAACATCCAGAGATTGACGTATGTGGCAGCACCTCCCTGAATTAAGTCAACAAAAAGAATAATTGGTAATAAAAGAAAACTATAAGAACAAACACAGAGACTTTGGGAGGTCAGTTTATGACCAAAACAAGTACAGTGTAAAGGAAGGTAAACACGTAGGAAAAGAGAACCAGATAGAGAGAAGGTCAGGTCAATTACAGGATAAAATAGACTGCACTAAATGGACAGAGAA
>NW_006408803.1:2248963-2288844 GCF_000296735.1 Chrysochloris asiatica
AGCGACTCAAAAGAGGGAATAAATCCTCACAGCAACAAACATTCACACACACCCCCACACACAGAGTGGGGCAGCTTGGACATTGGATACTCAAATTGGGAGTGGGAGACTACAGGCAAGAAGTGACTGGCTTACAAGCTTTCAAGAGGGAACCTAGTGCTTGGGAGCATGGTGGAAGGCAGACTCTCCAGTAGCTACTATTCAATCTGTCTGGGCGGAGCTGATGAAAGGAGATACAGATGGGTAACTCGTGATAGTGTAGTGAATAATGTTATCAGGACAGACTATGAGGGTAGGAAATGCAAATGTAGAAGTTTCGTAACAACGAAGGGAGTGATTAACTCTCCAGGATAGGAGCGGAGGCCTCTGGGACCATCAACAGAGAAGAGCCGAGAGCGGGATCCTACCCAGAGAAACAGAGATGCCTGAGATGGAGGCAGAGATGATGACACAAAGTGACGAACCAACTGGGGTTTTTGGACCCAGAGAGGGAAAGGGACTGTGGGCTGAAAAATGGGGGGAGGAGGGGGAAGTGTAGGGGGCGGGTTTCTGGGATATACCCTTTGGGTGGGTGATGATGCATGGAGGGGATTGGAATATGGCAATGAGATGATATACGATGGAATGAATGTAAAATTAAAGTTCCCCCATGTAAACTACCATATAATTCACAATAAAACATTAAAAAAAAAAAGGCAGCTTGATAAGACAAAATCAAATATTATAACTAGATGTGAAAAGATCTGGAGTTAGAAAACCAAAAGCAAAGCACAAGCTCAGTATTTCTCAAGCTGAAAGAACTGAGTAAGAAATTCAAGCCTTGTTTGCAATATTGAAGGATTTTATTGGCAAAATATTGAATAATGCATTTCAAGAGGTATCATATGATCAAAAGCCAATGATACTGGAGGAAGAAGTCCAAAGTGCTCTTAAAAGCACTGGCAAAGAACAAACTTCCGGGAATTGATTTAATACAAGTTGAAATCTTTCAACAAACTGATGTGGCACTGTAAGCATTCACTTGTCTATGCCAAGAAATTGGAAGACAATTACCTGACCAACTGATTAGAAGAGATCCATATTTGGCCTATTCCAAAGAGAGGTGACCCAACCAAATGCAGAAATCATAGGACACTATTATTCATATCACATTCAAGTAAAATTTTGCTAAAGATAATTCAAAAACAGCTGCAACAATATTTTGACAAGAAGTGCCAGAGGTTCAAACTCGATTCACATAAGGAGGTGAAATAAGGGCTATTATTGCTGATGTAAGCTGGATCTTGGTTGAAAGCAGAGAATACCAGAAAAATGTTTACCTGCAGTTTACTGACTATGCAAAGGCTTTCAGTTGTGTGGATCATGACAAACTATGGACAACATTGCAGATAATGAGTATTCCAGAACACTTAATTGTGTTCATGAAGAACCTGTTCATAGACCAAGAAAAAAAGGCAGTAATTTGAACAGAATAAGGGTCCACTGAATGGTTAAAAATTTGGAAAGGTGTGTGCCAAGTTGTATTTTTTCACCATGCTTATTCAATCTGTATGCTGAGAAGTAATCTGAAAACTGGATTATATGAAGAAGAACGTGGCATCAGTATTGGAGGAAGATTTATTAACAATCTGTGTTATACAGATGATGCAGCCTTGCTTTTTGACAGTGAAAAGGACTTAAAATACTTACTGATGAAGATCAGCGATCACAGCCTACTATATGGATCGGTGAAAAGAAAAACCCTTACCACTGGGCCAGTAAATAACACCTAGATAAATGGATAAAAGGTTGAAATTGTATGAGAGTTACTTTTACTCAGATCAACCATCTACACACATGAAAGCAGCAGTCAAGAAATCAAATGATGTTTTGCATTAGGCAAATCTGCTGCATGAAACCCCTTGGAAGTGTTCAAGGTAGTTATCAGGACTTAGGTGCATCTGACTCAAGCCATGGTATTTTCAATAACCTCATATGCATGTGAAAGTTGGACAGTGGATAAGGAAGATGATAGAATAATTGATTCATTTGATTTATGGTATTGGAGGAGAATGTTAAAAGTACAACTGCCAATAGAACAAGCAGATCTGTGTTGGAAGAAGTACAGTGAGAGTGTTCCTTAGATGCAAGGAGTGCCAGACTCCATCTCTCATACTTTGGACATATCATTAGGAGGGACCAGTCCCCTGAGAAAGACATTATGCTTGGTAAAGTGAATGATCAGCAAAAAAGAGGAAGATTCTCAATGAAATGGATTGGCACAATGACAGCAGTAATGTGCTCAAGGTTAGCAACAATTGTGAGGTTGGCACAGGACCTGAAGTTTTTAGTTCTGTTGTTCATAGGGTCACTATGAATGGAACCGACTTGATGGTACTTAACAACAACATATATACATACATATATATAACGTGACAGTGTTCTACCTGACAGTGTGTGTTCTACTGCTACTTATAAGGTTTTCAGTGACTAAATATTACGTAGTTGCCCATATTTTCTTCTTCCTAATCTGGTAGTGTAGTGGTTATGAATCGGGCTGCAAACCGCAAGGTCAGCAGTTCAAAACTACCAGCTGTTCCGCAGGAGAAAGATGAGGCTTCTGCCCCTGTAAAGATTTACAGCCTCGGAAACCCTGTACAAGGTCGCTATGAGCCAGAATTGACTCCATGGCACATAACAACAACAACAACAATCTGTCTTAGTCTGGAAGCTCATCTGAAACTTGTCCACCATGGGTGACTCTGTTGGTATTTAAAGTAATGAAGTAATGGTAGGACAGTTTCCAGAATCACAGCCACATGCAAGTCACCACAGTATGGTAAGCTGATAGACCAATGTTGTTATTAGATAGCATCAAGTCTGTTCTGATTCATTGTGACCCTTTATAGGGTTTCCAAGGCATAATTTGTGGGTTTGAACCACCAATCTTGCAGTTAGCAGTCCAGTGCTTATTCTACATCAACTCACCTTAACTGTGTATATGGAAGTTCTGATGTGGTACTACAGGATAAACAATGAACTTCTAATTGTAAGATCAGCAGGTGAAATCCACCAGTCATTCCTTGGAAACTCTATATAAGGTCACTATGAATTTAACAACGGCAAAAATACATATGTACATATGTTTATTTTGTATTGTTGCTGTTATTAAGTGCCATCGAGTCAGTTCCAACCCATAGCAACCCTGTATAGGGTTTCCATGGTGCAGCTAGTGAGTTTGAACCATCAACCTTGCAGTTCAAACAGACCTGGAGGTCAAGTGCTTATCCTAGGATACTACACCAGAGCTCCACATGCATGCATATTATGTATATAACTATATCAAGTCCTGGTGTGGTGCTGCGGGATAATGAGCTGGACTGCAAGGTCAGTTTGAACTGCAAGATTGGTGGTTCCAACTCACCATCTGCTCCTCAGAAACCCTATGTAAGGTCTCTGTGAGTTGGAACTGACTCAACAGCCCTTAACAAGAACAACATTCAATATAACCATATATACAAGGAGTCCTGGTAATATAGTGGGTTTTGTGTTGGGCTGCTAACTGCAAGATCAACAGGTCAAATCTACTAGCCACTCTGCTTGGGAAAGATGAGACTTCCTGCTCCCATAAATATTTACTGCCTCAGAAACCCTATCTATACAAGGTGTCACTCTAAGTTGGAACCAACTCAGCTGCCACCACCACATACACATATTTTGGTATCTTGCTGTTGCTAAGTGCTGTCCAATAGGTTCTGTCCTAGAACCAAATTTTAAGTTTCTGGGCAATTGTGTAGTATTGCTTGAGCTAAGGGTGACCGGGAAATAAATATTTTCTGCCATTGTATTCCCCCAGGCTCTTTCCTCCTCATGCCCAATCACCATCTCACAAATCAGTAACTTCTCTAAACACAAGAAGGGTTCAAATGTTTGGCCGAAGAAATACACAAAATATTCACCATATAAGTGGAAGGGGAGTAGAGTTTTTCTGAGTTGCTACAACAGAAGTCAGGACAGGAAGTTAAATGGTGGAGGGTGGAGGACAGGTTTCAGATTTGAACATGATAAGAAACTTTCCAAAGAATAAAATTATGAACTGTGTTAGAAAGTTGAAAATGCCCTGATCTATTGAAATTTGAGTAAATGCTACATAGTCATGAGAAATGAGCGGTGTAGACAAAAATCCACAGTTTAACTCAAAATTTATCTGGTTCTGTATTTTGAGATTGTAATTTTGTGTCAGTTTATATTTTTTGTATGCTTTACCATATTTTAGGTTTTGTAAAATGGTTCTGATGCAAGTCAAATAAATTTTTTTTAGTTTCATTATTATTGCCTCTAATTATTAGTATCTTTATAGATATGATATTTTAAAAAAATTTTAGCACTCCCTGTATCTCTAGTTATATTTACTATATAAGCAAAATCTGCATCCAAAGCAATGAAACCAGCCTTTGCTGGTATTAAAATACATGTGGTAGCATTTCCTTGTTGCTCCTTCAGGTTTTCAAAAAGATTATGTTCTTTTATTTGTTTAAATTCTAATTTAAGAATATGAGATAATATATTGAGGGGTTTCCATGTGTCCTTCAATAATCTGGGTGCTTTACATATCATTTCATATCATTGAAAACATATTGGTAGGTACTTTTAATTTCTACTTTCAGATAAGAAAATTGAGGTTCAGGAAAATTGAACAAATTTGTATACAAATGTTTATAAGTTTCTTTAAGATTCCAGAACACTTTCTGCCAAATTACTTCCTAAATGTGATAGATGTTTTAAATTATCATCGATACAAAATATCAATTAATATAAATTATCATACTAAATATTATTCATTATCAAAATGAACTAAATATATGCTTATGAATGTGTGCATGTGTGTAATGCTAAAATATTTTGTAACCCTTTATATACATATGAATGTCAGATATGTGTGAGTTTATATCACTTGGTCTGTGAAGGTATGAAATCTTTAGTTTGCACTTCAAAATTCAACATATCAGCAAGAGAGAATCAGGACACAATATCAAAACTTTTCTAAAGTCTTATTTTAATATTTAATGGGTAATATATATTTCTACAGCCATGAGTGACTTAAATTTCTTCAAAGAAGATGACTTTTATTAAGATTAATACAAAGTTATAGAAATAAACTAAGTAGAGTTAGTCTCTGACTTACAACAAGGTTTTGTTCAAATGACTATCAAAAGTTGATTCTGAAATCGAATACTTCATTTACTGTTAGTTTCCATTACCACTGCTTTTTGTTATCCACATCTTTATAAATCTGAACTTTATTTATCTTTGGGGGTTGGAAACATCACTTATAACCATAGATGTATTTTTGCATTATATACTATACACATTACTAATGATAAGATGTACATAAATAAAAACAAAAACAGCCTTAAGGTCATAATTGCAGTTTGTTGTAATAAGAATACTTTGCTGTAAGTTGTAAGTCAGGGACTACCTGTATTTGAAAAAAAAAAAAAAAGTCAAATAGAGTAAAGAAAGAATTTCAGAGGAAATAAATCAATTAGACTTGGCTTTTTATATAGATTATAACCTTAAATGGATTTAGCATCAGAAGGATTGGTTATAGTACTGACTGCCAAGAGCTAAATTAATGACCTTGGGTACATGTCTTCATCTATTTAAATTTTAGCATCTTTATCTATAAAATTAATGGATTAAGCTGAGTGATATTTAAGTTATCTTTTAGTCCTAAATAATTTTATGATTCTATGAATCTCTGCATGTTATTAGAGAAACAAACCAATAACTCCTTTTAATTTTATTTTCCTACAGTAAGTTTTTAAGTCAAAATGTATTCCTAGCCTTAGAACCAAACTAAACAAACTCAAGGATCTCAGCAAAATTTGTTACAATGATTAATGAGTATAAGATTTGGTTAATTTTATATAAACATAAATCTGTCATAAATTAGTAGATATGTTTATGTAATCATTAGGTTTTATTTAAATACACATGCAGCATTAAGAAAAGTTTATAGTTCAAGTGTCAAGGGTGCATATCAAGAAAAATTTTAACATGTAAAGCGAAAACTATTTTGTAATAGTTAAAGTTACTATAGGATTTTTAATGACTGCACAATTACTTGTTATTTATAGAAATATTATAAATTATAGAAAAACTTTGACAATCTATCATCTACAAATAATCATTATCAATCCATGCTTATATCTTCTTAAATATTTTCTTATCCTTGCTCACAAAAATAAAGAAATATTATATACACGCCTTTATAACTTTACTCTTGTAGTTTTACAATTCACTGTCTTCCCAGTTAATATATATTATCTATGGTATACTCTTCCTGTTCTCATGATCTCAAGATAATTTGCTAAATCCACTGTCCTCCTTTGATGCCTAATTAATCTATAAAATCTGATACATTCAATCAAATAGAGATCTAGATATGGTGAAAGAAATGGTGCTATTTTTATACAACTTACCATGACTTCTTCCTTAGTCTTTCCTTATACTATGCCTTTTCAAGCTAGTTAAGTGCTGTCAAGTTAGCTATGACTCACAATGTCCCTGTACAGAGTTTCCAAGAAGCAGCTGGTGGGTTTCAAAGACTGAACTTGTAGTTCATAGTCTAGTGCTTATCCTCAAGTGCCATACCAGGAGAAAATGTAAAAACTTAACTTTTCCTATGGAGATGTATTTTTAAGTCAAGTAAGGACTTGTTGTTGTTGTTGTTGTTAGGTGCAATCGGGTCAGTTCTGACACATGCAAAGCAGAATGAAACACTTTCCGATCCTGAGCTAACCTCACTACTGTTGCCACACTTGAGTCCATCAATGATGCCGCTTGGCCAATCCATCTCATTAGGGGTCTTGCTCTTTTTCAATGACCCTCCACCTTACCAAACATGATATCCTTCTCCAGCAACTGGTACCTCCTGACAAAATGTCCAAAGTATGAGAGATGATGTTAGGCCATCTTGACCTCTAAGGAGCACTCTGGATGCACTTCTTCCAAAATGGATCTGTTGGTTCTTTTGGCAGCCCATGACACTTTCAATGTTTTCCTCCAACACCATAACTCAAAAGCAGCAATTCTTCTACGGTCTTCCTTATTCACTGCCCAGCTTTCACATGCATATGAGGTTATTGAAAATACCATGGCTTGGGTCAAGTGCACCTTAGTCCTCAAGCTGACATCTTGGCTCTTCAACACTTTAAAAAGGACTTGTGCAGCAGATTTGCCTAATGCAATATGTCGTTTGATCTCTTGACTGCTGCTTCTGTGAGTGTTGATAGTTGATCCAAGAAGAAGGAAGTCCTTGACAACTTCAATCTCTTCTCCATTGATAAGAATGTTGCTTATTGTTCCAGTGGTGAGGATTTTTATTTTCTTGACATTGAGATGTAATCCAAACTGAAAGCTGTGCTCTTTGATCTTCATCAGTAAAAGTTTTAAGACCTCTTCACTTTCTGCAAGCAAGGTTGTATCATCTGCATATCACAGATTGTTAATGAGTCTTCCTCCAATCCTGATGCCACATTTTTCTTCATGGAACCCAGGTTCTTGGGTTATTTGCTCAGCATACAGGTTGAATAAGTATGGTGAAAGAATACAATCTTGTTGCACACTCTTCTTAACTTTAAAATATTCAATGTTCCCATGTTCTGTTCGAACAACTGCCTATTGGTCCACTTACAGATTCCTCATGAGCACAATTAAGATTTCCGGAATACTCATACTTCTCAATGTTGTCCATGGCTTGTCATGATCCACACAATCGAAAGCCTTTGTGTAGTCAATAAAGCACAGGTAAACATCTTTCTGATAGTCTCTGTTTTAGAGATGATCTGAAGAACAGATTTGATACATTTAACACTAAAGACCAAAGACCAGAAGAGCTGTGGGATGACATCAAGAACATCATACATGAAGAAAGCAAAAAGTCATTGAGAAGACAAGAAAAAAGGCAAAGGTCAAGTAAGGACTTAGGTACTATAAAAACCTGAAGAGTTATAACTTCTGGAAAGTTTAATGGGATATTTAAATTTTGGGTTTACAAAGTCAGTCCCATGGAACCTTATAATTTCCTTAATGAATTATATCTATACAGTTGACTCAGTGTATGTTCTACACATATTAATTCTACTACATTAATAACATATACTTTGGTTAGTTTTAAAGTTGTTCTAGCACAATGCCATATACAAATTAAAATAAAAGTTTAACATTCTATAATACACAATAACATAATCCTTTGCAATTTGTGGATGTCAATGGGCTTTGAAGTTCATTCTCATCATCATTAATTGGGTTAATCTCAGCTCCACCCTTATCTATCTCTTCTATACATTCCTCTGTTTAAAAATATGGGTTTGAGTTTCCTTTTTTAATTATCTATTTAACTTCTTAGAAGTATCTGTTATCATATAGGGATTTTCAGAAAGGCAACTGACATTTGTAGCTAGAAGTTGAAAATGGACTATGGGTTGTTGTTGTTGTTATTAGGTTCCATTGAGTTGCTACCGACTCATAGCAAGCCTATGCACAACAGAAAGAAACACTGCCTGGTCCTGGGCCAACCTCACAATTGTTGCCACTCTTGAGCCCATTTTTGGCTACCATTTTGCCAATCCATCACACTGGGGGTCTTTATATTTTTCTCTGATATCTTTCTCCAGTGACTGGTCCCTCCTGACAATATGTCCAAAATATGAGAGATGAAGTTTGGCCATCCTGGCCTCCAAGGAGGACTCTGGCTGCACTTCTTCCAACACAGATCTGTTGGTTCTTTTGGAAGCCCATGGCACTTTCAATATTCTCCTCCAACACAATAACTGAAAGGCATCATTTCTTCTATGGTCTTCCTTATTCACTATTCAGCTTTTGCATGTATATGAGGTTAAAGAAAATATAATGGCTTGGGTCAGGAGCACTGTAGTCCTCAAGCTGACATCTTTGCTTTTCAACACTTTAAAAAGGTCTTGTGTAGCAGATTTTCCTAATGCAATATGTCACTTGATTTCTTGACTGCTGCTTCCATGAGTGTTGATAGTTGATCCAAAAATAATGAAGTCCTTGACAATTTCAATCGTTTATCCATTGATAAGAATGTTGTTTATTGGTCCAGTGGTGAGGATTTATGTTTTTCTTTACATTGAGATGTAATTCATACCAAAGGCTATGTTCTGTGATCTTCATCAGTATTTTAAATTCTCTTCATTTTCAGCAAGCAAGGTTGTATCATCTGCATAGTGCAGGTTGTTAATGAGTCTTCCTCCAATCCGGATGCCAAGTTTTTTTTTTTTTTTTTTTCATATAGCCTGCTTCTCGTATTATTTGCTCAGCATACATGTTGAATAAGTATGGTAAAAGAATACAGCTCTGTCGCACACCTTTCTTAGTTTTAAAATTTGTTGTTGTGAAGTGCCATCGAGTTGGTGCTGACCCTTGCAGTTAAAATGGCTTTGCAGTCTGGTGCATTAACCCACAGTGCCACATCAAATTGGTCCTGACTCATAGCTACTATATAGACAACAGAACCAAATACTGCCAGGTTCTGCACCATCTTAATAATTGTTGTTATGTCTTAGCTCATTGTTGCTGACACTGTGTTAATTCATCTCACTGGGGGTCTTCCTCTTTCACTGACCCACCACTTTTCTAAGCCTGATGTCCTTCAGGGATTAGACCTTCATGACAACCTGTCGAAAGTAGGAAGAGCTGAAGTCTCATTATCCTTGCTTCTAAGGAAATTGGTTGAGTCGGAATGCTGCTAATCTCAAGGTTAGTTTGAAAATACCAGCCATTCCATAGGAGAAAGATGAGGCTTTCTGCTCCCATAAAGATTTACAACCTCGAAAAGCCTATGCAGGGTCACTATGAATTGGAACCGACTCCACAGCGCACCGCCACTAGCACCAAGGAGCATTCTGGCTATATGTCTTCCAAGACAAGTTTGTTCTTATAGTCCCTGGTACTTTCAATATACTGTGCCCAAACCATAATTCAAATGTGTCAGTTCTTCTTCAGTCTTTCTTACTCCTTAGTTCTTCTTCAGTCTTTCTTACTCCTTATTCAACTTTCACAAGCACATGAGGCTTTTGATACTACTATGGATTGATTCAGGTGTACCTTATTCTTCAAAGTGATATCTTTGCTCTTTAATACTTTAAAGAGATCTTTTGCAGCAGATTTGTACAATGCAATAAAGAATCCTGGTAGCATAGTGTATTATGAGCTGGGCTGCTTACTGAAAGGTCAGCTCTTTAAATCTACCAGTTGCTCTAAAGGAGAAAGATAATGCTTTCCACTCCTGTAAAGGTTTACAGCCTTGGAAACTCTATACCCAGTTGCTATGAGTTGGAATGGACTCCATGGCATACAACTCCACTACCACTTTCATGAATGTTGATTGTGGAAACGAGTAATATGAAGTCTTTGACAAATTCATTATTTTCTGTTTATCATGATGAGTTTATTGACTCAGTTGTGAGGATTTTTGTTTTCTTTATACTGTGGTGCAATCATACTGAAGGCTGCAATCTTTGATCTTTATCAGCAAGTCTTCTTTATTTCCAATAAGCCAAGTTATGTCATCTGTATATTGAAGTTTTTTTGATAAATATTTTTCCAATCCTGATGCCATGTTCTTTATATAGTAGAATTTCTTGGATATTTACTCAACACACAGATTGAATAAATGTGTTGAAAAAAGTAGAATTCTTCAACATCTTCATTATTGGCTTAAGGGTTTGGCAAGTAAATTTGAATAATAGTGGTATTATTTTTTTTTCCTTGTAGGCATGTAGATATTATCCTATTATAGACAGCATTGTACTTCAAGATGGATCTGGAAATGTTCTGTTTTGATCATGATTATGATGCCATTTCTCTTCAATTTGAAGTTTCCAATATAGGAAACCATATGATTGCTTGATTCAAACTGGCTAATATAAATCTATTTCAGCTCACTAATACCTAGAATATCAATCTTTATAAGTTCCATTTCATTTTTGTTGAAAAGGCTCATCTTTCTCCAGTGAAACAGCTAGTAGTTTGGAACTGCTGACCATGAGGTTCACAGCCTGATTCGTAACCACTACGCTACCAGAACTCCTTTGATAGGTGAATAGTGGGGATTATATGAAGGATCTTGTAAAAATTCATGGAAAGTAGAATTAAAAGATAATGGAATTATTCTATAATCTTTTTTTTAACACAGACACAAAAAATTATGAAATATCTTGAAAATTGTTTTGAAGTATTTATGATAAACTCCAATTTTTTTTTAAAGTACGTCTATGTTTTCAATGGAGTTCTGGTGTGGCGCTGTGGGTTAATGAGCCAGACTGCAAAGCCGTTTGAACTACAAGGTCTGTGGTTCAAGCTCACCATTCACTCCTTGGAAACCCTATACAGGGGTCGCTATGGGTCAGAACCAACTCAACAGCGCTTAACAACAATAACAATGTTTTCAATAAATGATTTCTTTTTAGAAATAAATTATTCTTGCTTGATAAAGACAGATGAAAGATTGTTCAGTATCTTAAAAATAAAACAAAAAACTCTGCATTGAATTTGGGAAAGGTTTTAGAGCAGGACTAGGGACTGTCCAGCTCATGGGCCCTATAAGTCTGAGGAAATCATTTGGACTGGCCTGCTAAGGCAACCACAGTTCCAGCCATCACATTAGGGGTGAGTTAATTAAATGTTTGACCAAATATAACAGGCTAATTTTTAAGCTAATTATTTTGTATGGTCTGTGAATGAGGCTATAAATTTTGGCAGAAAAATGGTTCCCCACTTCTGTTTTAAAGTTACTGAAGACATGTACTACTCAATGAAAAGCCATTTTTAAAGAAGTCACCATACGACTATTAATACATCATTTGGATTTTGCCTTAGCAGCCGTGACAGCCCAAAAGAAAAGATAACAGAAATGTTGTCAATAAGTGAATTTTTTTCACAATAGAACTTTTTTCCTTCAAAAACCCTGCTAAGACATTACATAGTCCACAAAGACAATGTTCTACATCCTATGTTGATAAGGAATGACTGGGATCTTTAAAGATCATGAGAGACCATCTAAGGTGCAACTATTGGTCTCTCCATATGTGAAAGAAAGAAGAGTGATGAAAACAGAATATGCTTGGAATCAATTAGTCCAGTGGACTCCTGGAACATGTGAACATCAGTCTCCATGACTCTGAGACCAGAAGAACTAAATGGTGCCCAGTTACCACTGTCAATTGCTCTGAATGTGATCATGTTGGAAGGTCCCAGATAGAATGGGAGAAAACGTGGGGAAAAAACCCTCAAAATTATAAACAATACCAGGATTTCTGTTCCAAAAGAGACTGAGGAACCCAGGTCTATAACCTTCAATCACCTTTCAGGTCTAGAATGGAACTCACCATCATAGGCCAATTTTTAGCCAAGCAGTAGATTTGTATATAAATGAACAACACTAGTGAGGTGTTGATGTCACCATGGAATGGTAGACCATTCAAGATCACAAGCACAATATTTATCTAAGGACAAAGTTCAGAAAGGTTCCCTAGGAGGGTGGGGTGAAAATAACCATAGAAAGGAAGTAGGATAACTGTTGTTACATGGAGGGAGGTGCAATCATTGAGATGAAACAAAGTATATGATTTGATTTGTTGAATGTAAAACTGATGGTCTGTTCTGTAAACCTTCACTCAAATCACAATGAAACCTTAAAACAAACATCAACAACAAAAAACAACCTACTAAGATAAGCAAGTATTTTCATTCTAGCAGTTTGGTTTTAGATTTCTACTCCCATACTGAATTTATACAAGTATTTGTTCAATAGATTTTTATGTTTCACGAACATTTATAGGGCTCAACAATAGTTAAGTCATTGCTCTAAAATGATGCTATTCATATAGTTATTGCAGTTGTTAGTTGCTGTGGAGTCCTCATACCACTCATGGCAATTTCACACACAATAGGATCAGGCGTTGTGATTTGTAGGGTTTTCATTGGCTGATTTTTGAAAGGAGATCAACTGGCCAGTTATTTCTTCCTTGTGTGTAATAGTTTGAAAATGCTGTTGAAATCTCTTTGAAATAAGTGACAGATGAGTATGATTATACTTGAAGTGAACTGGCCAAGAAATGAACCTGAGGTCTTTGTGATAGTTAGGGTTTGTGTCAACTTAACTGGGCCAGGTTTGATAGTTGAGATATAGTTATCTCCATGATGAGATACCTGCTGGACCTACCTCTTTACCTGCCAAGGCTACAGATCTTGTTTTATTTGATCTGGACTTGGGATTATCCCACCTCTATAACTATGTGAGCTGTTTCCTTGATGTAAACTTCTTTTTATATATGCATAAATGTTTCACTGATCTTATTCTCCCTCATGGAAGAAGGGAATTATATCACTGAACTATGATTTCCCTCATTCATATAGTGCATATCTCATAATCATTTTTAGAGTGCTCTCTTACATTTCAACAATTGATTGAAAGGGAAGGACTCTTCTTATTCCTATTTTGAGAGATTTGACATGTGAGTTAAGTTCAATTTTAACTCATTTTCCAAAGGTCAGAAAGCAATTCAAAGACAGTTCTTGGCCCCAAGCAACAATTTGCTGTTAATCAGCTCAGTGTTGTCAATCTTAAATATTTTTTTATTAATTGATATTGTTATTCATCTGCATGGTGTTTTGTATTATGATTTGTAAATATAGACCTCTTGCTTTTGTGTTGATTTGGACTCTGATTCTACAGAACAGAGTAACTGCCCCATAGGGCTTCAACTGAGTAATCTTTATCAACAGGCTATTATATCTTTCTCCTGAAGAGCAGTTGGTAGGTGTTTGATCTATTAACATTTTTGTTTTGCAGTTAAGAGCTTTGATCATTATACTACCAAGAAGTCTTTTTGCAAACATAGATAGTCCTATAATTGAGCAACTAAAGATGTCAGCATATGCCCAGTGAAATACTGGCTGCTAAATATTACTACTTTAATATGTACTAGCGTAGTGGTTACGAATCGGGCTGCGAACCTTAAGGTCAGCGGTTCGGAACTACCAGCCGCTCCGCGGGAGAAAGATGAGGCTTTCTACTCCCGTAAGGATTTACACCCTCGGAAACCCTGTACAGGGTCGCTATGGGTCGGAACCGACTCGACGGCACTTAACAACAACAACAACAATAAGGTCCTAATAGGAACTCTGGTAGCGTAGTGGTTATGAATCAGGCTGTGAACCTCAAGGTCAGCAGTTTGAAACTACCAGTTGTTCCACAGGAGAAAGATTAGGAGTTCTTCTCACATAAAGATTTACAGCCTCAGAAACCCTGTACAGGGTTGCTACGAGTTGAAACCAACTCCACGACACACAGCCACCACCACCACCACAGGTCCTAATATGTCCTATAGCATACACTTGCCTGTTTCACATCCTTCCTGGCAGATGTCCCTAGCTTATCTTGCTTGTTTCTAAAATTATTCTTGTTTAAGAATAAAGATTTTTCTCCTATCATTAGTGATGAATTAATAGGAACAAAAACAGAGTTGTACCCTACAGAGTATACATAAAGAAATGTCTTCCCAAAACAGGGAATGATACATTGTAAGAGGGACACTACAATAATATTAAACAAGAATGCAGAGAGGGAAAAAGTCATTCTAGGAATACTAAATTAAAACTTCCCATTTTGCTGCATGTGCTGCTCGCTTACCCTCACTAACATTGAAGAATGTGAGTAATTATAGTAACTCTACTGTGGATCCAGGTGAATATGGTGAGTTAAGGATATAGTTAAAAGCTGATCAATGAAATGCAGGTTTCCTGGACAGGGTTCTGCAGTAGACATAGGAAAAGGAACAACAGATGTGTACTTAGGCCTTGAATATTGACATAGGTTTTGAATTATTGTTGTTGTCATTATGTGTCATTGAGCCTGTTTGGACTCATAGCAACTCTATACAATGCAGAACAAAACATTTCCGGGTTTTCACCATTCTCACAATCAAAGTTATGTTTGAACCAATTGTTACTACTGTTGTCAATTCATCTTGTTAGTGGCTTTCCTCTTTTTCACTGACCCTTCACTTTACCAAGCATGATGTCCTTCTTCAAGGACTGGTCCCTCCTGATAACATGTCCGAAATACTGGACATGAGTAATAAGAGCACTGTGGGAGCAAAATGTGATTGTCTGCTTGTATACAGATACAAGTCTTGGAAAACCTATAATGGGTCACTATGAGTTGGAGTCAGTCAGCTCAGTGGCAGTGGATTTGGTTTGGGATTTTTTTTAGAATAACAACTCTTGGTAATGCAATGGTAAAGAGGTCATCGGCTAACCAGATAATCAACAATTTGAATCCTCCAATTGGCACCTCAAAAGAAAATCCTGGCAATCTTGTTTCCAAATAGTCTATAACTAGAACAACTGCCATTGAATTCATTCCGCTCACAGTGATCCTATAGGGCTGAGTAGATTACTCTCTAAAATTTCTGAGGCTGTATATCTTTACAGGAACAGACAGTTTATCTTCTTCAGAGTAGCTGGTGGGCTCAAATTGCTCATAGCCAACTATGCCACCAGGGATCCAAATGCAAAAGGCCATAGTCTTGAAAATCTTATATAGCAATTCTACTTTGCAGATATGGGGTCATCATGAGTTGGAATTGATGATACAGAAATGAACAAAAACAATTTTTAGTACATCAACAAGAGTGATCTCACTGGTTTCTAATGACTAGCTTACTAAGAGAAATCAATATTACTTTCATGTTGTCTTCATATGTTATATATTGCTTAATATTATTATGGTCCATATTTTCAACTTAATTCTCTTTTATTCAATATACTTGTAGTGAACTCTAACTGTATTTTTTTTCACTTTCTTTCATAAAATTCACATGGTCTTTTGCATCCACAGAGACTGATTGATATTCAATCCTGTTAATGTGACAACAACTCTTTAAGCACCTCTTTTTTGATTTTTAAAAAATAGGAATTTCACTTTTTAATTATATCCCTCCAGGTCATTAATTAAAGGACAGAACAAAAGTATATACCTTTCTGAAATGTATGAAAACTTGTATGACATTATTTTTTTAAATTGCCTGCTCACTACTCACTTTATCCCATTTCCTAATTTTCCTGCTTTCTTTTTAAGAAAGTATAAGAAATTGAATGAAAAATTAATACAGTTAATGTGGTAGGCCTTGGGAGAGAAGAAATGAGAAAAATAATCTGGCAATGCTTTCTGCATTGTCTTCTGTCTAAGCCTGTGTAAATATAATCTTTGTGCTCAAAATGTTATCTTTGCTTCTCTTGCTTACCTTCTATTGTTTTCCTTCTATATCTTGCCTTCTCTCTAACTAGCTCATGACTATGCTATATGCTTCCTTGGATGGTTCTGAGCACTGTTGACTATAGTATCCTAGTCTCTATATTATACTCCATGGAACCAACAATGGGATCAAACAACAATTGTGAGGAGAATACAGGTCTGGGCAATGTTTTGTTTTGTTATGCACAGGGACAGACTTCTCAGCACCTAACAAAAAATACACTGTGTTTATATTGCCACTGCAGTGTGAAGTTTTTAAGGATAGGGACTGAATGTTTTTATTATTAAAATTTACAATTGTTAAGTGCCATTGAGTCAGTTCTGATTCAGAAACCCTGTACAGGGTTTCCAAGGAACAACTGGTAGTTTTGAACCACCAACTTTGTGGTTAGCAGCCTAATGCTTACCCTATAACCCCATGTCAGGACCTCAAATCTTAAAGCACAGTTTAAGAAATCTAATAAACATTTGTAGGCAATAAGGAATGAAGAAGGAGAGGGAAGGTGGGAATGTGGGAGAGGGGTAATAGAAAGAGGAAGATCATATGGGTAGGAAGAAATGGAAATGTATTTTTAAGTGATTAATGAGCATAAACTAAGTAATAAGACTTGAACTGCAGATTTTGTTGTTTTCAAGTGCTGGCGAGTCAGTCTGGCTCGTAGGGACCCTGTATAGGGTTTCCAAGGATTACCTGGTGAATTTGAACCATAGTTACTAGTCCAGTACTTATCCTACAGCACCCTTTTTGTTGTTGTTAAGTGCCATCAAGTCTGTTCTGACTTTGTTGTTGTTATGTGCCGTGGAGTCGGTTCCTACTCATAGTGACCCTGTACAGGCTTACCTAGGCTGTAAATCTTTACGGGAGCAGAAAGCCTCATCTTTCTCCCGCGGAACAGCTGGTAGTTTCGAACTGGTGACCTTATGGCTCGCAACCTGATTCGTAACCACTACGCTACCAGAGCTCCTTAAAGTGCCCCTATATAGCATTTCTGAGGAGTGGGTGGTGAGCTTGAACCACCGACCTTATGATTCAAACTGACTTTGAAGTTCATCGCATTTACAAACAACACCACACTAGGACTCTTACAGCACCATAGTGGTGGCATTTTAATTTTTGTCTTTTGGAATAATACGTTGACATGATAATTGGTCAGGTCAGGCAATGATAAAAAGGCAGTAAACAAAGCATTTTGAAATTGATATAAATACTCTCACATAAATCCTTTCCTTTGCATAGTGTTAGTCACAAGTATGCAATGAATCAATGTTTCTTGATGCTGATAGTTTTGATAAAAGTAGAAATGAAGACAGTAATTTCCGAAATCTTCCCCTCCCATTTCACTTATGCATACTCCCTTGAGTTACAGGGGTAATTTGGGTTTCCTCTCATTTACTCTTTTTATTTTTTTAGGATTTTCTTAAATGTTTTATTGTGAATTATATGATGCTTTACATGGGTGAACATTAGTTTTACATTCATCCTATCATATATCGTTGCATTGCAATGGTTACAATCCCCTCCGTGTATCATCAACCAACCAAAGAGTATATTCTGCAAGCCTATCCCCTGGACATCAGCACACAGCCACTCTACTTCTCTGGGTCTAGAGTTCCCAGCCGCTCCATCTCTCCATGTCATTGCCTCTGCCTCCATCTCTGGAGTCACTGTTTCTCTGGGTAGGGTCACGCACTCCGCTTTTCTCCCTTGATGGTTCCAGGGACCTCTTCCCCTGGACTGCAAAGTCAACCATTCCCCTCCTTTTGCTACAAAACATCTACCCTCACAGTCAGTCCTGATAGCAATTATCCACTATTGTGCCACATGAGTGCTATTCCCATCTCCTTTCATCAGCCCTGCCTAGACAGATTGAATACTACTCAGTGGAGATTCTACTTTCCTCTGTGCCCTCTGAATCTAGACTCCCTCTTGAAAGCTTGTAAGCCAGTCACTTCTTGCCTTTGTAGCCTCCCCATTTTGCGTAGTCAATGTCTAAGTTGTCCATCCTTGTCTAAAACTGTGTATCAAGGGAGTGGGAATGATCCTTTCTGTAAAGGTTTATTCCGTCTTTTGAGCTACTGCATCCATAGGTGTAGATCAAGTTCATTACATTGTATCAGATTACACTTTTTTTCCCTCTTCTTTCTTTTTCTAGTTGAGTCTGATCATCCAGTCATTGAAGCCAGGTCAAGTGGATATTATCTGCAAGTGTGGGTGTTCTTATGCATATGTCCTCTCTTCTTATTAGCTGGATGCTTCACTCTCCACTCTAGTCCTTTGAGGCTATGTCACTGACTCTGGGCCCTGGAGTCCCCAGGTCTTGCAATACTGCTGACCTACCAGATCTCTACCCAGATTCACAGGAGTCTATTGAACGTGGTAGGGCTTAGCTCACAGCTTCATTGCTATTTTTGCACACTTCCCCTTATCGTGATATGTCTGCTGGTGTATTCTCATTGAGTCTTAGTGTTGGAAGTGGGGTTGCCCTGAGGGAACCCAATCAATTGCCTTGATGTCTCCTGGGTGAGCAACTTGCTTGTTCTTGTAGTAGTCAGTCGGAATGCCGTTATTGTTTTGTATTTTTCTGGTTGGTCTTTCTATCAAGATGTATATTCTTTTCTTCTAACTGCTCCAGGCTGGTCTGCTTGTCCTAAGAAGTGGAAATTTCCCACCTCAGAAGATTCTGGATGCTGTTCAGGATTCCACCTATGGTCTTATCTAATGCAAATGCTCCACAGGAAGCCTCCTTCACTACCTAAATTATAGCCCCATTTTAGGTATTCCAATCAGTTATAAGAATAAGATGGACTTACAAGCTTTCTGTGGTGATATTTCTGGCTATTCCTTTCTCTCCCCCTCAAGTGTCTATTTTTAATGGTATGCCAGGGAAACCAAGATTCAAAAGACAGCCAACCATCTTAACATTATTTCAGCCCTTTTGCCCATTCCTACCATGCTTCAATCCCTGTATCCCAGAGTCCTGTTGTTCCAAGGTTATGCATGTTGTTGTTGTTGTTAAGTGCCATCGAGTCGGGTCCGACCCATAGCGACCCTGTACAGGGTTTCCGAGGGTGTAAATCTTTACGGGAGTAAGGTAGTTTCGAACCGCTGACCTTAAGGTTCGCAGCCCGATTCGTAACCACTACGCTACCAGAAGGTTGTGCATACGTAATCATATACCTCTGTCACACTTAGTCCATGCAAGCCTGCCTAATTGTTTTCCCATCCATCTTATTCTTCCATTCCCCTCCCCATTCTTGTGTATTGCCCCCATCCCTACTATCCACTCTATCTTGAGTCTATTCTCTACCTAGTGCTCCACCTTCCCCTCCCTTTCCTCACCCACCCCTGACATCATGCTAACAAGCAAAGCATTCCCCTCTATTTACTATGGGTTCTTTTTCTTAGTCTTTTACAATAGTGGTCCTATGCAGTATTTCTTCTTTTGTGACTAAGTTCACTCAACACAGTGTCCTCAATGTTCATCCATGTTATGTGGTAGCTTATGGCTTCCTCGTTGTTCTTCAAGGTAGCATAATATTCCATTGTATGTATGTACAACAGTTAGTTTATCCATTCTTCAGTTGATGGGCACTTAGGCTGTCTCCATCTTTTTGCTCTTGTAAATAGTGCTGCTATGAACATCGGTGTGCATATATCTACTTGTGTTATGGCTTGTATTTCTTATGGGTAAATACCAAGTAGAGGAATTGCTGGATCATAAGACATTTCTATTTCCAACTTTTGAGGAAGCACAATATTGCTTTCCAGAGAGGTTGGACTATATTGCAATCCCACCAGCAATGCAGGAGCGTCCCAGTCTCTCCACATCCTCGCTAATATCTATTGTCCTCTATTTTTTTATCTGTGCTTTTATTGCTGGTGTGAGATGATATTTCATTGTTGTTTTGATTTGCATCTCCTCAGAAACCCTATGCAGGGTTGCTATGGGTCAGAATTGACTCAAAGGCACTTAACAACAACAACAAGTTTGTTGGCTACTCAGATCTCCTCCTTGGTGAAATGTCCGTTCATGCCCTGTGCCCATTTTTAATTGGTTATTTGTCTTTTTCTTGTAGAGGTGATGTAGTTTCCTATATATTGTAGAAATTAGTCCCTTGTTTGATATGTCATTGCAAAAGATTTTTTCCCATTCTGTGGGTTCCCTTTTTACTCTTTTGCTGAAGTGTTTTGATGCACATAAGTTTAAAATTTTTAGTATGCCCCAATCATCTCTTGTCTATTTTAGTTTGTGTAGTTTTCAAAATGTTTGGTAGTCTGTGTATTCCCTGAATAGAACCCTCACTTTTGTCCCTATTTTTTCATTGATGGCCTTCATAATTCTGGGATTCACATTTAGGTCTTTAATCCATGCTAACTTGATTTTTATTTAAGACATGAGGTAAAGGTGTTTCAATCTTTTACATATCGCTTTTCAGTTCTGCCACCACCATCTGTTGAAGAGTCAATTACCTCCCCATGTGATATATTTAGGCACTTTGTTAAAATCATTTGGCTATACGTGGATGGATAATTTCTGTATTCTTAATTCTGTTTCATTGATCAGTGTATCGTTCATTGCACCAGTACCAAGCTGTTTTGACCACTGTAGCCATGTAATAAATTTTGAAATCTGGGAGTGAGAGTTTTCCAACTTTATTCTTTTTCTTAAGCAGTGCTTTGCTTATCCTGCATATCTTTTCTTTCCATATAAAACTTATCATTGTTTTTTTCCATCTCTTTGAAGAATGTCTTTGGAATCTGTATTGGGACTGCATTATATGTGTAAATTTCTTTGAGCAGTATTGACATTTTCACAATGTGTTAAGTCTTCATAACCAGGAGCATGGTATATTCTTCCATTTTTGTAGGTCTCTTTTGGTTTCTTGTAGTAGTATTTTGTAGTTTTCTTTGTATTGGTCATTTGTCACTCTGGTTACATTTATTTCCACATATTTCACCCTTTGGGTGGTCACTGCAAATGACATTGCTTTCCTAATGTCCTTTTTAGTGCTCTTGTAGTTGGTATAGAGGAATCCAACTGATTTTTTTTTATGTTGATCTTATATATCCTGCCACTTTGCTGAATCTTCCAATGAGGTCTAGTAGCTTTTTTACTGAGTCTTTGGGGTTTTTTACATATAGGATCCTATTGTTTCATTGCCATGGTTACAATTCCCTCCATGAATCATCAACCAACCACAGGGTATACACTGCAAGCCTGCCCCACCCCCCACCCCCAGTCGTCAGCACACAGTCCCTCTCCCTCTCTGGGTCTCTAGTCCCCAGCCACTCCATTTCTCCATGTCATTGGCTCTGCCTCCATCGCTGGTGTCACTGCTTCTCTGTGTAGGGTCCCACACACTACTCTTCTCCCTTGATGGTCCCAGGGACCTCTGCTCATAGATTGCAAAGTTAAACAATCCCCTCCTTGCTACAAAATGTCTACCTTTATATTTCCAACTCTCACAAGCAGTCCTGATAACAACTATTATTATTCACTATTGTATAACAAGAGACCTATCCTCATTTCCTTTCATCAGCCCCACCTAGACAGATTGGATACTACTCAGTGTAGATTCTACCTTCCTCCATGTCCTCTGGATCTAGGTTCCTTCTTGAAAGCTTGTAAGCCAGTCACTTCTTGCTTTTGAATCCCTCCCATTTTGGGGAGCCAATATCCATGTTGCCCATCTCTGTCTACTCTGTGTATGGAGGGAGTGGAAATGAACCTTGTTGTAAAGATTTATTCTCTCTTTTGAACTACTGCATCCATAGGTGTAGGTCAAGTTCATCAAATTGTACCAGATTACTCTTTTTTTTTCCTCTTCTTTCGTCGTCTGGTTGAGATCTGATCATCCAGTCATTGAAGTCAAGTCAAGTGGGTTTTATCTGTAAGTGTAGGTGTTCTTGTGCATATGTCCTCTCTTCTTATCAGCTGGATGCTTCAATCTCCACTCTAGTTCTCTGTGACTATGTCATGACTCTGGGCCAAAGAGTCCCCAGGTCTTGCCCCACTGCTAGGCAACCAGGTCTCCAGATGGGTTCACAGTAGTCTATTGAACATTGTAGGGCTTAGTTCACAACTTCATTGCTGTTTTTCCCTCACTTCCCCTTATCAGTGATGAACATGGTCACCAATCAGAGCATGTATTCCCATTGAATCTTAATCTTGGAAGGGGGTTTGCTCTGAGGGGACCCGACCACTTGCCTTGATTTCTCTTGAGTGAGCAACTTGCTTGTTCTTGTAGTAATCAGTCAGTCTGCCTATATTGTTTTGTATTTTATCTGTTGGTCTTTCTTTCAAGATGTAGCTTCTGTTCTTCTAGCTGTTCCAGGCTTGTCTGCTTGTCCTTTTAAATGGAAATGTCCCACCTCTGAAGATTCTGGATGTTGTTCAGGATTCCACCTATGGTCTTATGTAATGCAGAGCTCCTCAGGAAGCCTCCTTCACTGGGCACACTGTAGCCCCATTTTAGGTATTCCAATCAGTTATAGGCAGGATGGATTTACAAGTTTTCTATGGTGATATTTCTGGCTATTCCTTTCTCTCCCCCTCAAGTGTCTATTTTTAATGGTATGCCAGGGAAACCAAGATTCAAAAGACAGCCAACCATCTTAACATTATTTCCCCCCTTTTCCCCATTCCAACCATGTCTCAATTCCTGTGTCCCAGAGCCCTGGTGTTCCAAGGTTGTACATAACATCATTATTTACCTCTGTCCCACTTAGCCCATGCAAACCTGCCTAATTGTTCTCCCATCTGCTTTGTTCTTCCATTCCCCACCCCTTCTTGAATTTTACCCTGCTTCCTAGCACCCTAACTATCCTATGTCTATGTCTATTCCCCTTCCCCTCCCTCCCCTCATACTCCCCTCCCCCACCCACTCCCACATTCCAGTAGCCAGCAAAGAATCCCTGCCCTGTCAACTTTTAATAGTTCTAATTGCCCAACTATCTGCTCATGTGTGATCATAAAAACCTTTTAGCATTTCACTTTCCCCTCAAGAAAATGTATCCCAGTTTCCGGGAAGTGACCTTCAACTTCTTTTGTAAATACACAGGCAGAAAATTCATTCATGCTCTCAGCTACAGCAGCCTCATCTGTCACTGACTTCCCTTCCATCCTCTTAATGACCCTATGGATGCTTTACTGGATTGTGTGCTTTTAATGTCATAAAAGAAGTTTTATGACAAATCTTCCTATTTGATTATTTCTTTACCTCTTTGCTCCCCTGGGTCCTTTTTAGTTTCCCTACCAAGTATAGAGGATTTGATTTTCTATTCCTTTTACAATTTGGGGTTCTGAAAAAGGGAGCAAGGGCCTTTTCTTTGTTGCATCATTCTACAAATGTTACATTTCTACTTTCATCTTATAAAATGCCAAACAAACTTACCACTTATTAGTGAGGCTGGAATTCTTGGTGATATGTGTTTTTTAAAAAAACACTTCCCTGCTATTTACCCTGACCTTAATTCTGTGGCTTGTGTCTTTCTTAATTAATTATTATATATATGCTGTATTTTATTTTCTGTCTTCCTAAATTTCCATGTTGTCTGTAACACCTCTAGTTTCTATTTGGGTTTAAATCATAAATTTAATGAGATTTAACCACCTTTTCCCACATTCTTTTTTTCCTTTGCCTCCTAAATCATTCTCTCCGTATTATTTAATCTGAAACCTGGTATTCTTTCCTTCATTTTAGGTTGATGTGCACATTAAATTAGAATGCAGCTTTGCACCAAATCCAGCCCTACTTCCGCCACTTGATGTAATCCTGTCCTATGCCTGGATAATTAAAATCTTCCACTAGTACCACTCTGCCCTTTTCTTGTTCTCTTTGTGTGTGTGCAAGTGTGTGATTTTTCATAGTTCCTTTCTTTTCAGACAGTCTACATTACTATTATCACATTTTCAACCAGTTTATAATATATAACTCCTGTCCTTGATCATAGCATGTACCAGAACCCTATCAAATTTTCCCTATAAACAAAGCAGCATAACTTGTTATTTTTGTTGATTCTTACAAATATGAGTGCCTAATATAGAGTAGTTATTAAAAGGTTTATTAAAGCCCCAGGATTAATGTACTAATGTTAGCAAGGTTCTGTTAAATAATAATTGACCACTTTATGTAAGCAATTACACGTGGTAGCTAGGAAATGATGATGATGTACACACACATCTCATGTATGCTGATGACCTTATAAAATAGCCACATAGTTTTAAAGAGGAACAGAGCCCTGCATATAAAGGAAATTTTGAAAATCTAGGAGCAGTCTTTGGATTGTTTGCTGCCACTGCTTCTAGGCAACAGGCAAGAGATGTTTACAATCTGGGCTCTCCCCTGCCCCCACCTCTAGAAGCTTTTCATCTGCTGCTGCTGCTGCTGTTGAAAGAACTACAAGATCCAGAGCCTGAATGTGCCCCTCCT
The DNA here is from genome assembly GCF_000296735.1 of Chrysochloris asiatica. Taxonomy (NCBI): domain Eukaryota; kingdom Metazoa; phylum Chordata; class Mammalia; order Afrosoricida; family Chrysochloridae; genus Chrysochloris; species Chrysochloris asiatica. The sequence goes on from NW_006408803.1 coordinate 2,273,724, forward strand.
CCACCTTGCTTCAATCTCTTGGAGCCCAGCTGTTAAGGCCTATCTAGCTAATCACCCCCTTTACCACCAGGCTCATTTGTGGAAGTTAATGTCATGTTCAGAGAGGACAGTGCTGCTGGGAAAGGAGAAAATTTGATTTCACATTTTACCTGTGAGGGAAAATAATATCAAGAATAAGATGTCTCTTTTGCCCTGGTGTAGCACTGTAGGATAATCACTGGACTGCTAACTGCAAGGTCTGTGGTTCAAACCAACTGACTGTTCCTTTGAAACCCTACACAGGGACACTATGAGTTGGAACTGATTCAACAGCATTTAAAAACAGCAACAACAACTTGTACCTGATTCTTGACTTCTTTGTGACTCCCCTTCTGCTGCTTTGGATCATAGTTATCCATCTGAGTAGAATTCAAAATAGAGATCACTGACCTGAAACATGAGTTTTTCTCAAAGTATTCCTACAAAAATGATAAACAAAATGAGATATTAGTTTAATTTCCTTTTGAAAAGTCATCAGAATACATTAAATACTTTTAACAAATGGTGGTTTGAAAATAAAAAATTTAAAATAAAACTTAAATAAAATAGAATATTAGATTCTAAAGATGATAATATTTCTGGATTCAGGTAACCAGCTTTAGCTCTTTTTTATCTTGTGAAAAGCAAAAGAAAGATTTTTTTTTTTTTTTTTTAAAGGAAGGAAAGATCTGTAAGAGGAAATTGATGGAGAGAAAAAATATTGAGGACTGGGATTCTTAGGCCAAGGTTATGCTAGTTCTAGTTGCCAGGAAACCTCTTACACCTTGTTTTGATACCAACCAGAGCTGGCTCAGACTGACCAAGTAGAATAGCAGCTGAATTTCAAACATGTCAGCTCTGCCTGTGATAATCTTTCAGGGATGTTTCAAAAAGTTTCAATTTCTCCACTTGTGAAGAGACTAGACTATTTTACTTATTTCATTCATTTCAACTTTCTCTGATTCTATTAATTGAGGAAGAAAGAATGTGCTCATTATTTAGTGTACTGTCAAATGAAGAGGTCCTAATAGTCTAGTTGTTATGAATCCAGATTCGGGTCTGATTCTTCATTCTAACCCTGGCACCCCAGAAGTCAGGCCTGGATATTTTACTTCCAAAAGGTCACAGCCTTGCAAATTCTGTGGAATACAATTCTACTTTGACACCCATTGGGGGCTCCGTGAGTATGGATTGATTTGAGAACAACTAGCAATAACAACAACAACTAGGGAATACACACACAACAGTGCCTATTGATAGAACTTGAGATACATTAGCTATTAGAATTAATATCCTTTTTGATGAAATAAAGAACAAAATTAGTAATTAAAATTTTTACTTCATGATATTTACTATCATAGTTATCATCACCAATAATGTGGTTATATTTTTTATTATTGAACCTGTCTCTTCAAATTCTATTAAGATTGGAATAATATAATTTAATCTAAAATTTATGTTAAGAAATTGAGCTTAAATATAGATATCTATGTTCTTTAATGAGGTCAGGTTGATATCTTTGTCATTCATATGTCTTCAAATTCTTTATTTCCTTCAAACTCTTTAAAGAATATTAATAACCAACATTGGTTTGGTGACAGATGCTTTCATGAATATGATTATGCATACCTGCTTCTCACGCTACTCCTTAAAATAGTCTGGTGATTAATCCCATTTTACAGAGTGGGAATTAGGTTTATAGGAGTTAAGTGATTTTTTAAAAATCTCCGCTATTAAGTGATGGAGATGAGGATTTAAAAGTCTTCTCATTTTAAATCCTGTGCTCGTCTCATAATGTACTTGTGTTTAACACTGGGAACTAGAGCATGCAGGTAGAGTTGGGAGATTGAAAAGATACAAAGAATACATAGAGAGAAAGAAGAAAACATATGCATAAAATATTAAGCTGTCTGCATCTTACATAACAAGTAACAAGCTGCTGAAAGGAAATCACCACTAACCATAAAGTCTGTGAAGTTTATAGTTCAGGGTCTTTGTTACATTTAAAGCCATATTAGAAACAGGCATGATCCTGACTCTTTGTTTCACACACCAGCCTAGATAGAAACAAAAGTCCTTATCTTAAGAGCCTTTGTTTTTTCTGTCTGGATTTTCTTGTATTTTAGTCATTAGTCACACAATCACAGACAAAAAGTTTATCAGGTAGAACTAAATGAGAATTTTGCTGGAAATTTGGAATTACAATGTTCTAAACACAACTTCTCGACGGCACTTAACAACAACAACAACAAACACAACTTACTTTTTTTTTTTTGGTCATAGAGAATATTGAATATTCTGTACATCAGAATCAGTCCAGGATACCGTTTCATTTTAATGTCAAAGTGTTGGTTTTAACTTATAATGCTTATTGGACCCTTTTTACCTTAGAGATCAACTGTTTTTATTTATAAGTTCAATAGCAACAGTGAGCTACTAAGATGAATTTATTATAATTATAACTCCAAAGAGATGGGCATATATGTGTGTTGGGGTGGGAGAGAATGGAGTTAGAATGAGAAAGAATGACCATCCAATTTTCCTTTCTTTCTCAATCAATCCCAGTTAATATGCTGATACTTCCATGGTTCCAATCCCCTCCATGCATCCTCAACCACCCAAAGGGTATATCCCAGAAACCCACCCCCTACACTTCATTGTAGTCTGAAGTTGTATAATTTATTGTTATCATATTAATCAAGCCAATTTTAGCTGTTGTGGTCATCGAATTTATGAACTGGGAATGCTGAACTGTTCAAAGATTATTTTCACAGTTGGTGGATTGAAATAATTATTATCTTTCTTGAAAATACCTTGCTCCTACTTGGACAAGGTGTTTATACTATTATAACACATTTTACCAGTGTTATATAAATCAAAGGTTAAAATTTTATTTCCCTACACCCATTTATTCTCTATGAGAAAATTTTTGGGAAAGTAATTCTCGTACCTCTTCATACTTCATACACAAAAAGCCAATCATACAGAATGATTTATTACTCTTTGGATGCCATCAATCCAATTCTGCCACTGCAATATTTTAGTCTACATGGAAAAACTGTGCCTACCAAGTCCTCTTTGTCTTGCATAAATTCTACTCATTCTCAAAACTCACTAATATGAGGGGACACCAAAAAATTCATGGAAAAATTCCATTGTATTTTAATTCAAGTTTTCCATGAACTTTTTTTTATCTCCGTCATGTATTCCCTTTTCTAGGAAGCCCTTTCTCCCACTTAGATAGTACTTGCTGCACATGCTATATACTATCCCTATCTAAGCAATGCTCATGTGTCTATGCTTTTCTCCTTGCTGCAGTATGCCTTTCATGATGACCAAAACCCAAAACCAAACCCATTGCTGTCAAATCAATTCTGACTCTTAGGACCTTAAGTGTCATTGAGTTGATTCTGAATCACAACTACCCTGTATAAGATTTCCAAGGAATGGCTAGTAGGTTTGAAGCACTGACCTTGTGGTTAGCTTATCCTACAGCACCACAGCAAGATAGAGTAAAACTGCCACATAAGGTTTCCAAGGCTGCCACATCTGTCTCCCACAGAGCAGCTGAGAGGTTCAAACCACAGATTTTCAGTTAGCAGCTGAACCACTGCACCACAAGGGCTTTTTTTTTTTTTTTTTTTTTAATATACAAAGAATACATAGAGAGAAACAAGAAAACATATGCATAAAATATTAAGCTGTCTGCATCTTACATAACAAGTAACAAGCTGCTGAAAGTTAGTATATTCTTTCATTATATTATTCTACCTATAATTGTTGTGAAGTGCCATCAAATTTGTTTTGATTCATAGCAACACTGTATAGGGTTTCTGAGGAGCAGCTGGTGGGTTTGAACTACTGATCTTGTGGTTCGAAGTCCAATGGAATACCACACCAGACTCCATACCTAGGATATTTTAGGTGCCCTTCAAATCACATGTATGAGGAAAAAAAAAATAATAGGAAAAGAAGTGAATATTTCAAATGAATTAAAACAAGATAAAGGAAAAAAGCTTTTGTTTCAACATGGTACATTGAACATGACTGTATATATTTTTTTCCTTCCTAAGCTCCACTATAGAGGTTGTTGTGCTGTCAAGTCAGTTCCAAAGCATAGTGACTCTGTATAGGGTTTCTAAGAAGCAACTGGTGTGTTTGAACCATTGGCTTTGTGGTTCAAACTGACCTTGCAGTCCAGTGCTTTATCCCACAGTGCATAACAGGACTCTGCAGTATGGGTTGTGTTGTTGTTGTTATGTGCCGTGGAGTTGGTTCTGACTCATAGCGACCCTGTACAGGGTTTCCGAGGTTGTAAATCTTTACGGGAGCAGAAAGCCTCATTTTTCTCCCATGGAACAGCTGGTAGTTTCGAACTGCTGACCTTGCGGTTTGCAGCCCGATTCCTAACCACTATGCTACCAGTGCTCCTTTTACAAGGGCATAAATCTGCTAAGAGGAGCGATTGCAATTATGTTTACCTTAGTGCACTAGAAAAGCCAAAATCTACATCGAGTGTGAGAATCACAGAAACAAACAGTTTTGTACTCCAGAACCTCAAAAAGATGCAGGGATTGAAAATATCATGTAGCTCCAAACAAATGGTAGCACACCGGGTTCAAACAGGCGAATTGGTTGAAAGAATATGAAAGTTCATTTGAACCTCAAATTCCAAATCACTAGAAGCCAGCCCAGGCAACATCCCCCAGTCTGGCTAAAATCCAAAGGTGTAGTTTGTTGAGGGTGTAGCAAAGAAGAACACAAAGGAAGTTGGAGAGTGCTATGCTAGTAACAGTGAGATTAAGTGAAAGTCTAAATTCTAAATGATGACCCCTCCCCTCTTTCTCTTGAATAGTGTCATGCTTATATCTCCCAGACATGAGAATAGATTATTTCATTTTAAAAAATATATTCTAGAGGTATTAATGTTGCAAGTCCTCTTGTAAAATGGCCCAAACAGATCATTTTACACTGTAGAGAACAGGTAAAGAAGCCCAACTCAAGGACAGAGGAGTCCAAGCAGCTTTTTAATACTTCAACATGAATATGAATGGTCAGCCAATAGCACCAGAAATATGAAGGGGGAAATCCTATAACATGGAAAATAAAACACAAAGTTACAAACAATAACACAACTTGAAGAGACGGAAACATTCACAGAGAGGAGGGGAAAAAAAGTCGGCTTTTATAATTCAGATAGATAATGAAGCTGCTGTATACTTGAAACAAGAATTTGTTGTTTTGGGATACTAAGGAATTTGCCCCTGACACATGGAGGTTCTGTGCAAAGTCACTGCCTGTTGTTGCATTATCCACATGATTGGTTGTGTATCTAACTATTGTGATCCATCAGGTTTTCACTGTTTAATTTTTGAGTGAATTGCCAGTACTTTCTTCCTGGCTCATTTTAGCCTTTAAGCTTAATCTTAGCCATTGAAACCTGTTCAATATCAGATCAACACACAAGAATCTGTGGACATTTGGGTGGTGGTTGAGTATGAGAGAATTGGATGGGAATTGAAACCAGGTATTCCACATGCAAGGGAAAAAAATCTACCATTGATCCCCCAGTGTCTGTTAAAATAAGAATAACCCATTACATAGAGTTGCTTTCAACCCTATGTAGGTTTTCTGTGGTTGAAAATATTTACAGGAACAGAAATCCTCATCTTCCTCCTAGCCTGATGCCACATTCTTCTTAATGTAATCCATTTTCTTATATTATTTGCTTAGCATATAGATTGAATATGTGTGGTAAAGGAATAAAAGTGTCACACATCTTTCCTGATTTTACAACATTCAATGTTCCCTTGTCCTGTTTGAATGACTGGTTTTTTATCTACATACAGTTTCTTTATGAGCACAATTAAGTATTCTGGAATACCCATTCTTCACAGTGTTACCCATAGTTTGTCATGATACACACAGTGAAAGCCTTTGCACTGCCAGTAAAGTACAGGTGAACATCTTTCTGATATTCTCTGCTTTCAGCCAAGATCCATCTGACATCAGCAATATTATCTCTCATTCCATATTCTCTTGTGAATCCAGTTGAATCTCTGGTAGCTCACTATCAATGTATTGTTGCAGCCATTTTAAAATTATCATCAGCAAAATTTTACTTGCATGTGATATTAATGAAATTATCTAAGGATTTCCACATCCCGTTGGGTCACCTCTCTTTGGAATGGGCAGAAATATGGATCTTTTCCAATTGGTTGGCCAGGTAGCTGTCTTCAAAATTTCTTGGCATAGATGAATGAATAAGTGTCTCCCATGCTTCACCAGTTTGTTGAAAGATTTCAATTTGTGTTCCTTCATTTACTGGAGGCTTTATTTTTCACCAATATCTTTAGTGCAGTGCAGACTTCTTTCTTCAGTACCATAGGCCTTTTATAGTATGGTTCATCAATCATTTCTTTTTGTTACAGTAACTCTTTGTATTCCTTTCAACCACTTTTGATGCTTTCTGCATCATTCAGTATTTTTCCCATAAAATACTTCATTATTTCAAGTAGAGGCTTATATTATTTTTCAGTTCTTGCAGCTTGAGAAATGTTGAGATATTCTTCCCTCTTGGTTTTTGAGCTCTAGGTCTTTCTTGGCACATTTCATTATAATCCTTGACTTTGTCTTCTAGAGCTGCACTTTGAAATTTTCTGTTCAACTCTTTTACCCCTTCATTTCTTCTATTTACTTTACCATGTCTATGCTGGAGATCAGGTTTCAGAGTCTCCTCTGATATCCATCTTTGTCTTTTCCATACAAATCTAAGTAATCATTTTATGGACATTTCCCAAATGCTATTCAAACAAGAAGGACAATCTTAATCAACATCTTAAACATTAAAGATCAACAATCTTAAATATCCTGTAAAGGATGTGTGATATGGAAAGCACTTAGTTTAATATTTGTATATACTCTGAAAGGTGACAGAAAAGGATTAATGGGTAAAAAATATTAAATAGTTACAATATGCTTTATGGTTGCACAAACAATTCATAATTATCTCACAAAACCTGATTGCTATGCTTTGCTTTAGTTTAAAGTAAAATAATTTTCAAATTTTACTGGTGGTTTATTTCAAATCCAAGTGTTTAAGATATGATTAAGAAAAGTAGGTTTGTTAATTATTTCCATAATTTTGAAAATGATCTTTTTATTAATAACTGTCTTGTAAATGAATTTGTGGTGAGCAAATCTTGATCCACATGGATTTCATATTTTCAGTCAACATAACAAATAATCTAAGCATGAATTTATGGAAATTACTCATAGAAACAAGATTAGTCACTTACTAATAAAGGGAAGAGGACCTCTGGTAGTGTAGTGGTTATGAATTGGACTGCTATTCTCACAGTCAGCAGTTCAAAACTACCAGCTGTTCTGTGGGAGAATGATGAGCCTTTCTGCTCCTGTAAATATTTATAGCCTCAGAAACCCTGTACAGGGTCACTATGAGTCTGAACTGACTCTACGGTAATTAACAACAGTAACAACAAACATCTTCAGTTTGAAATTGATCAAATATGCAATCAAAATGCATTGATAATGACTGGTGATTGGAATGTGAAGGTTTGAAACAAAGAGGAAGGATTGTTGTTGTTGTTAGGTGCCATTGAGTTGGTGCTAATTTGTAGCAACCATATGAACAACAGAATAAAACACTACCCAGTCATTGGCCAACCTCACAATTGTTGACACGCTTGAGCCCATTGATACTGTCATATTACCAATCCATCTTGCAGAGCATCTTCCACTTTTTCTTTCACCCTCCACCTTACCAAACACGATATCCTTTTTCCAGCTACTGGTCTCTCCTGACAATATGTCTGAAGTATGAAAAAAAAAGTTTGGCCATCCTGGCCTCCAAGGAGCACGCTGGCTGCACTTCTTCCAACACAGATCAGTTGGTTCTTTTGGCAGCCCATAACACTTTCAATATTCTCCTCCAATATCATAACTCAAAAGCATCAGTTCTTCTATGGTCTTCCTTATTCACTGTCCAGCTTTTGTATGCATATGAGGTGATTGAAAATACCATGGCTTGAATCAGGTGCACTGTAGTCCTCAAGCTGACATCTTTGCTCTTCAACACTTTAAAAAGATCCTGTGTAGCAGGTTTGCCTAAGGCAATACGTCTTATACGTCAATAATTTATTGACTGCTGCTTCCATGAGTGTTGATAGTTGATCCAAGAAAAATGAAGTCTTTGACAACTTCAATATTTTCTCTGTTGATAAAAATGTTGTTTATTGGTCTAGTGGTGAGGAATTTTGTTTTCTTTACATTGAAATGTAATCTATACCAAAGGCTGTGCTCTTTGATCTTCATCAGTAAAAGTTTTAAGTCCTCTTCAGTTTCAGTAAGCAAGGTTGTATCATCTGCATATCGCAGATTGATAATGAATCTTCCTCCAATCCTGATGCCACATTTTTCTTCATATAATACAGCTTCTCAGATTATTTGCTTAGCATACATGTTGAATAAGTATGGTAAAAGAATACAACTCTGTTGCACACCTTTCTGAATTTTAAACCATTCAGTGTTCCCATGTTCTGTTCAAACAACTGCCTCTTGGTCTGTGTACAGTTTCATTATGAGCAAAATTAAGTGTTCCAGAATACTCATACTTTGCAATGTTGTCCATAGCTTGTCACGATCCACACAATCAAAAACCTTTGTATAATCAATAAAGCACAGGTAAACATCTTTCTGGTATTCTCTGCTGTCAGCCAAGATCCATCTAATGTCAGTAATGATATCCCTCATTCCACAGCCTCTTCTGAATCCAGCTAAAACCTCTGGATGTTTTCTGTCAATGTATACTTCCAGCCATTTCTATATTACCTTTAGTAGAACTTCACACGCATGGGATATCAAGATATTGTCCGATGATATCCAGATTCAGTTGGGTCACCTATCTTTGAAATAGGCACAAATACAGATCTCTTCCAATCAGTTGGCCAGATAGTTGTCTTCCAAATTTCTTGGTAGAAAAGAGAGAGTGACTCCAGGGTTGCTTCACTTTCTTGAAATATTTCAATTTTTATTCCGTCAATTCCTGGAGCCTTGTTCTTTGCCAAGCCCTACAATTCATCTTGGATTTCTTCCTTCAGTATCGTTGGCTCTTGATCATATGCTACATTTTGAAGTGGCTGAACATCAACCGTTTCCTTTTGGTACATCTTCTTTTCATGCTTTCTGCATCATTCAGTAATTTGCCCACAGAATCCTTCAATAATAAACATTGAAACTTGAAATTTTTCTCCAGTTTCCCCAGCTTCAGAAATGCTGAGTGTATTCTTCCTTTCTGACTTTCTGATTCCAGATCTTTGCACATTTTATTGTAATATTTGGCTTTATCTTCTCAAGCTGATCTTTGAAATTTTCTGTTCAGCTCTTGGACCTCCTTATTTCTTCCATTTGCGTTAGCTCTCTCTATGCAGGAGAGCAAGTTTCAGTGTCTCTTCTGACATCCATTTTGACCTTTTTCTTCTTTCTTGTCCTCTTAATGACTTTTTTCTTTCTTCATGTATGATGTTCTTAATGTCACCCCACAACTCTTCTGGTGTTCAGTATTTAGTGTTTAATGTATCAAATCTGTTCTTCAGATGATCTCTAAATTCAGGTGAGATATATTCAAGGTCATATTTTGGCTCTTGTGGACTTGTTTTCATTTTCTTCAGTTTCAGTTTGAATTTGCATATGAGTAATTGATGGTCTGTTCCACAGTTTGCCCATGGCCTTGCTTTCACTGATGATATGGAGCTTTTCCATCGTCTCTTTCTGAAGCTGTAGTCAATTTGATTTCTATATATTCCATCAGGTGAGATCCATGTGTATAGTCGTCTCTTATGCTGTCTAAAGAAGGTATTTGAAATGGATTTTGGTATTCAAAATCAAATCATTGATTTTGAAGAATTCTATCACATGTTCTCCATCATCATTTCTATAACTATGGCCATATTTTCTACCGATCCTTCCTGTTTGCTCCCAACCTTTGCATTCTAATCACCAGTAATGAGCAATACATCTTGATTGCATGTTTGATCAGTTTCAGATTGAAGAAGATGGTAGAACTTTTCTATTTCATCCTCACTGGCTTTAGTGGTTGGTGCGAAAATTTGATTAATTGTGGTATTAAGTGGGCTTCTCTGTAGGCGCATGGATAGTATCCTATCACATACAGCATTGTACCTCATGACTGATCTGGATATGTTCTTTTTGACAATGAATACACCATTCCTCTTCAATTTGTCATTTCTGACATATAAGCCATGTGATTGTCAGATTCAAAATGGCCAATACATTTTCGATGTTTATGCATTCCATTTCATTTTTTACAATTTCCAACTTTCTTAGATTCATACTACATACATTCCATGTTCTGATTATTAATGGATGTTTACAGCTATTTCTCTTCATTTTGAGTTGTAACCCATCAGCCAATGAAGGTCCTGTGGGCTTTAATTCCACAGGTTTTACTCCATTCCGTCATCATGGTCATCTGTACTGAGTTTCATTTTGATTGCCTTCCAATTTCACTTCCTGGCCCTATATTTGAAAGTGTTTCTCTGCTATTCATAAGATTTCAATGACTAAATATTCGGAAGTAGTTCGTCAAGCCTTCTTCTTAGTCTGTTTTCATCTGGAAGCTTTTCTGAAACCTGTCCCCTTGAGTGATCCTGCTGGTATTTAAAATACCCATCATAGCATTGCTTCCAGAATCACAGAAATTCACATGCAACCACAGTACAACAAACTGACAGACAAGTGGTGGAAGAGGAAGAATTAGTGGTACAGAAATATGGTCTTGGTGAGAGAAACGAGAGTGCGTAATAGAATTTTGCAAAACAAATGACTTAAAATGTACTTTTTCAACATAAAAGGCAACTATTAACATGGGCCTTACCAGATGGAATACACAGAAATAAAATTGACTATATCTGTCGAGGGCATGATGAAGAATATTAGTATTTTCATCCTAAACAAAGCTGGGGCTGAAGGTACAACAGATCATCAATTGCTCATATGAAAGTTTAGGCTGAAGCTGAAAAAAATGGAGACAAGTCCACAAGAGCCAAAATATAACCTTGAGTAAATCCTCTCTAATTTGATGCATTTGACACTAATGACCAGAAGAACACCAGAAGAGTTGCGGGATGATATAAAGAATATACTACATGAAGAAACCAAGATCACAAAAAAAGGCAAAAAAGAAGTGGCTAACATGTGTGTTAGAAGACTCTGTGAAAGATGCTCTTGAGCGCAAAGAAGCTAAAATGACTAGAAGAACTGAGGAAGTAAAAACTAAGTAGAAAATTTCAAAAAACAGTTAGAAAAGAGAAAGTCATGTATTATAATGAAATGTGTAAAGACCTGGAATTAGAAAATCAAAGGGATGATCATGCTCAGTGTTTCAGGCAAGAACTGAAGAAAAAATTCAATCCTCAGTTTGCAATATTGAAGGATTTTACAGACAAAATACTGAATAATACTGGAAACATCAAAAATAGAGGGAAGAAATACAATCATCATACCAAAACTAATTAGCTGATGTACAATTACTTCAAGATGTACCATAGGATCAAGATAAGATGATAGTGAAGGAAAATGTCAAGCTACACTGAAGGCATTGGCAAAAAACAAGACTCCAGGAACTAACAGAATACAATTTGAAAAATTTCAACAAAGTGATGCTTAACTGGAGGCACTCACTCATCTAAGTCAATAAATTTGGAACAAAGCTACCTGGTCAGCTAATTGGAACAGATCCATATTTATGCCCATTCCCAAGAAAGATATGCAATGAAAATGGAAGATCATTGAATAGTATCATTAATATGATACTATTGCTGAAAATAATTTTAAAATGTTTGCAACTGTATATTGAAAGGGACCTGCCAAAGGTTCAAGTCAGATTCATATAAGGATGTAGAATGAAAGATATGATTGGACCTTTTCTGAAAGCAGAGACTACCAGAAAGATGTTTACTTGTGCTTCATTGACTATGCAAAAGTTTTTCACTGTGTGGATAACATTGAGAAGAATGGAAATTCCTGAACACTTCATTGTGCTCATGATGAACCAGTTCACAGACCATAAAATAGGCAGTCTTTTGGACAGAACAAGAGAATATTGAATATTTTAAAACCAGGTAAGTTGTGAGTCAGGATCAATATGAGTCAAAAATAACATGAGGGCACCTGACTACAACAGAATCACAATTAAAGCAAACCAAAGAGAAAACACCTCTGCTATTTAAAAAAAATATTTTAAGCAGTGAAGATTCTATAGTATTCATTCCAGTACCTTAAAAATCTCACTGTCATGAATGTCTTTTATTTATAAATTAAGCCTCTAGTTTCAAAGTTTAAAGTCATTTCTTCTTTCCCACCCAATCATTTAAATATGAAAACTCTGCTGGAAAATAGGTTTCTGGCAAGCCATTAACCCAGGTAAACTTCAAATTTGCTATTCCTGAAGAAAATTAACCTCAATCACATGCCAATGTTGCTACCAACTTCTTGAACCTGGTAACGAGTAATTATACTTTCAGTTTTTCTAGAAAAGTCAGAAATGTACATAGGGTGCAATAAGCTTCGACACTGACAAACTAAGGTTATTTAAAGAATATGACAGAATCCTCATTTAGGGGATAGCCTCAATATCAATATGGATTCATGAAGACAAGTCCCTTCATGGGCCTTGTCTTGTCCCTATGACTTAACATGCCAGTATGTTACCTGACTGTAGTAGTTATGTATAGTAAATTGTATATCTTTTATCTGTATTAAGGGAACTTACATTCTTTACTTTTATGTAATTGTATCTGTCAATCACATAACCATCATCTTTTCGACAGCTGTGCAATTATACAAGCAGAACCTCTCACATAGGTGAAGACCATTCTACCTTTAAACCTTCCCTTCCCAGGAAGAAATGACTTTTTTATGAGCTATTTTCAAGTCATCTAATCATCATTGCTTCCGCATACCTGTCACTAGCATGTTCCAGCTTGTAGAACAGTCTCAGGATTTTGTCTTAGAATTTAAAAAATGATATTCCCTTCTGTCTCACTGCCACGCAGTAGAAAATACATGACATTTGGTATCAGAAAAACCTATATTCAGATCCAAGTTTTGTCATATATTCTGGGTTTCTTGGAAGTTATTAAACCTCTGAACCTAATGATTTAAGTGAAATTATGTGGTGCTGTTGAATAAGCACTGGATGGACCACAAGGTTGGTTTGAACCACTAGGTCGGCTGTTCAAACTTACCAGCTGCTCCTCGGCAACCCTATACAACGTTGCTATGAGTTGGAATTGACTCAATGTTATATAGCAGTAACAAAAATTATAAAATGGCAGAGAACAGTGTGCAATGCAGTTGTGTGTATCACAACAATATTAAATATATAGAGAACTATCTCTAAAACATTGTAAGTATTCAATGAAAATTAATTTATCCTGAAAGCATTTATTAATCAATGCATGATAGTCTTTGTTGTTGTTGTTGTTGTTGTCAGGTGCCATGGAGTCAGAACCGACCCATAGTTACCCCATGCACAGCAGAACAAAACAATGTCTGATCCTAGGCCAACCTCACTACCGTTGCCACACTTGACGCCATCAATGATGTCACCTGACCAATCCATCTCGTTGGGGGTCTTCCTCTCTTTCTCTGACCCTCCACCTTACCCAGCATGACATCCTTCTCCAACAACTGTTCCCTCCGGACAATATGTCCAAAGTATGAGAGACATCCTGGCCTCCAAGGAGCACTCTGGCTACACTTCTTCCAAAACAAATCTATTGGTTCTTTTGTCAATCCATGGCACTTTCAGTATTCTCCTCCAACACCACAACTCAAAGGCATCAATTCTTCTACAATCTTCCTTATTCACTGTCCAGCTTTCGCATCCATATGAGGTTATTGAAAATACCATGGCTTGGGTCAGGCGCACCTTAGTCCTCAAGCTGATATCTCTGCTCTTCAATACTTTAAAAAGTTCCTGTGCAAGACCACCCACACTTGCAGATGACACCCACGTGACCGGGACTGGATGACTGGATGATCATAGCTCAACCAGGAGAAGAAAGAAGGGGGGTGGGGGAGGGAAGAAGATTGAGCTGATCCAAGCTGATGAACTTGACCTATGCATACGAATGCAGTGACACAAAAGAGGCAACAAATCCTTACAGCAAGAAGCATTCCCACCCTCTCCACACACAGAGTGAACAGAAAGGGGCAACTTGGACATTGGTTACCCAAATGGGGAAGGAGGGACTACAAAGGCAAGAAGTAACTGGCTTACAAGCTATCAAGAGGGAACCTGGAGCTAGGGGTCATGGAGGAAGGCAGAATCACCAGTGAGTACTATCCAATTTGTCTGGATGGAGCTGATGAAATGAAATACAGATGGGTTACATGCGATACTGTAGTGAATAGTGGTTGTCAAGACGGATTGTGAGTATTGGAAATGCAAGGGTAGATGTTTTGTAACAAGGAAGAGAGTGATTATTTCACCAGTCTAGGAGCGGAGGTCTCTGGGACCACCAACGGATAAGAGCCGAGGACTGGACCCCACCCGGGGAACCGGGGATGCCTGAGATGGAGACAGAGATGATGAGATGGAGGGATGAAGCGGCTGGGGTCTTTGGATCCAGAGAGGGAGAGGAACTGTGGGCCGAAGACTGAGAGGGGAGGAGGGAGTGTAGAGCACAGGCTTCTAGGATATGCCCTTTGGTCGGAAGACGATGCATGGAGGGGATTAGAACCATGGCAATGTAATGATATACGATGGATGAATATGGAACTGAGGTTCTCTCATGTAAACTATCATATAATTCACAATAAAACATTAAAAAAAAAAAAGAACAAAATACTTTATATCTTTTACACGTCTTGGTTTACATCCTAAGCTTCTTGAGAACAAGTGATGCCTTATGCATGTATACTTCTTTTTATTTTTCTATGTATTCTGTGAACAATACATTTTTTGTAGTTATATATTAAAAAAAAAAAGTTCCTGTGCAGCAGATTTGCCCAATGCAATACGTCGTCTGATCTCCTGACTGCTGCATCTGCGAGTGTT
>NW_006408803.1:2288948-2291864 GCF_000296735.1 Chrysochloris asiatica
GATTTTTGTTTTCCTGACATTGAAATGCAATCTATACTGAAGGCTGTGTTCTTTTATCTTCAACAGTACATGTTTCAAATCCTCTTCACTTTCAGCAAGCAAGGTTGTATCATCTGCATATCTCAGGTTGTTAATGAGTCTTCCTCCAATCCTGATGCCACGTTTCTCTTCATAGAACCCAGCTTCTCGTATCATTTGCTCAGCATACAGGTTGAATAAGTATGGTGAAAGAACACAACCTTGTCGCACACCTTTCCCAATTTTAAAGCATTCAGTATTCCCATGCTCTGTTCGAACAACTGCTTACTGCTTCTTGGTCCAGGTACAGATTTCTCAGAAGTACAATTAAGTGTTCTAGAACACTCATACTTCTCAATGTTGTCCATAGCTTGTCATGATCTACACAATCAAAAGCCTTCATGTAGTCAATAAAGTATAGGTAAATATATTTCTGATATTCTCTGCTTTCAGAAGCAAAACTTTACTTGCTTGAGATATCAAAGAGATTGTCTAATGATTTCCGCATTCCGTTGGGTCACCTCTCTTTTGAATGGGCATAAATATGGATCTTTTCCAATCAGCCGACCAGATAGTTGTCTTCCAAATTTCTTGGCAGAGATGAGTGAGTGCCTCTTGTGCCGCCTTACTTTCTTGAAAGATTTCAATTTTTATTCGATCAATTCCTGGTGCCTTGTTCTTTGCCAATTCCTTCCATGCACTTTGGTCTTCCTCCCTGAGTATCATTGGCTCATGTTCATATGGAACCTCTTGAAATGGTTGAACATTAACCACTTCCTTTTGGTACAATAACTCTGTGTATTCCTTCCATCTTTTTTTTTTTTTTTGATGCATTATGCATCATTCAATAATTTGCCCAGGAAATCTTTCAATAACAAAAGTCGAGGATTGATTTTTTTCTTCAGTTCCCCCAGCTTGAGAAATTATAGTCTTTAAATACCTCAAATCCATGTGAAGCTTCTATTCTTACATTATTTATCAGAGAGTTTAATGATCAATGATGAAAATGAAACATGATAATTGACCAGAGAATTGAGAAATAGTCTTATTGAAAAAATATTGTAAAAGAGTTCTATAACTCTGTTTCCATTCTGTCAGTTTTGTATGTGACAATTTAACTAAACTCAAATACATTTCCCAGAACCTTCCCTATTGTATAAGTTTATGTTAAGATTGGTTACACTAAAATGTATACAGGATTTGAAAGATAGTGAAGTAACAGTTTGCTTGGAAGTTCAGTGCAGTGCTCTAAACATAGCTGCAGCTATATAATGGTCTTGTGGATATAAGCTCACATTTTTTATGTCTGACTGCAGCTGGCAATGCAGTTCCTTCATCTCTCACTGAATATAATTTGTAAATAGTTTCTTTAACTCCTTGGCCAGGTACATATGCAACTTTAAAGTCTAGTGTGCCAGAATAATATGAAGCCCTTTTCATATTGTCAGATATAGAGGAAGTAAGAGATGGATGTAAGTGATTTACAGTTTGTCTTATGTTGTTGTTAGGTGTCATTGAGTCGGTACCAACTCATAGCGACCCTATGCACAGCAGAATGAAACACTGCCCAATCCTGGGCCAACCTCACTACTGATGAATTTCCTTTTATTCTTGCAAATTCCAGTTTACCTTTGCTTTCACCTATATTACATCCAGCTTTTTATCTCCAATACATGCTCTGGGGTCATCATATGGCTTCAGACCCACCACCAGACATAAAATCCACAGTCTTCCTTAGACATTATTGTTGTTACTAAGTGTCATTAAGTCCATTCCAACTCACAGCAACCCTGAATAGGGTTTACAACCAGTGACTGGTGGGTTTAAACTACTAACCTTGAAGTTAGTAGTCCAGTGCTTGACATACAGTGCCACACCAGGACTCCTAGATATCATTAGCAACTCTAATAATCGATTAAGGTCTAGTCTTAATAATATATCCTTTATATATTATCAACCATAGTGGACCAGCTTTCCTGATTTAATCCTAAATGAGGTCAGGAAGTATTAGAATATTTAGAAATTAGAAAATAAATATTCCAAAGGATTAAATTTTTGTATTTTCTCTGTGTTAAACTGGATCAATATTTGCTAGACCATTTGAAAAACAACCAGTATATCAGTTTACAAAAAAAAATCAGAAATGTTGCTGATAAACAGAAAACCAAATTTCAATTTTTTTCAGTTTTTCTTTAAAAGCAAATATCATTTGCTAAGATCAGTGAGTAGTAGGAGATAGTCAAAATTGTACATAGAGATAGAAAATGGTAGAGTCAAGAATTTGATTCCAGAATCTGAGTTCTTAATTACTGCTCTGTTTTTGTTGTTGTTTGGTGCCTTCGAGTTGGCTCCAACTCAGAATGGCTCTAAGCAGAATAGAATGACACACTGCCTGGTTGTGTGCTATCCTCACAATTGTAGTTATGCTTGATTCCATTGCTTCTGTCATGGTTTCAATCCATCTCCATGAGGGTCTTCCTCTTTATCACTTACCAAGCATAATGTCCTCCTACAGGAAATGGTGGCACATCCTGGTGGCACAGGGGTTTATACATCCCTGGTGGCACAGGGGTTAAGCACTAGACTGTTAATAAATAGGTTGGTGGTTCAAGCTCATCAGCGACTTAGCAAGAGAAAATGCTCTAGTCTGTACTTTTAAAGTTAATGTTGCTGTTGTTGTCGTTGTTGTTGTTGTTGTTGTCAGGTGCCATAGAGTCGGAACTGACTCGTAGCGATCCCATGCACAGCAGAACAAAACAATGTCCGATCCTGGGCCAACCTCACTACCGCCACCACACTTGACGCCATCAATGACGTCACCTGGCTGATCCATCTCGTTGGGGGTCTTCCTCTTTTTCTCTGACCCTCCACCTTACCCAGCATGACATCCTTCTCCAG
>NW_006408803.1:2291964-2294188 GCF_000296735.1 Chrysochloris asiatica
CTCTTCATGTATGATGTTCTTGATGTCATCCCACAACTCTTCTGGTCTTCAGTCTTTAGTGTTTAATGCATCAAATCTGTTCTTCAGATGATCTCCAAATTCAGGTGGGATAAATTCAAGATCATATTTTGGCTCTAGTAGACTTGTTTTTATTTTCTTCAGTTTCAGTTTAAATTTGCATATGAGTAATTGATGGGCTGTTCCACAGTCTGCCCCTGGCCTTGTCTTCACTGATGATATGGAGCTTTTCCATCTTCTCTTTCTACAGATGTAGTCAGTTTGATTTCTATGTGCTCCATCTGGCGAGGTCCATGTGTATAGTCGTCTCTTATGCTGTCTAAAGAAGATATTTGAAATAAACAAATCATTTGTCTTGCAGAAATCTATCATTCATTCTCCAGCATTATTTCTATCACCGAGTCCAAATTTTCCAACTTCAGGTCCTTCATCTTTGCTCCCAACCTTTGCATTCCAATCACCAGTAATGAGCAACATATCTTGATTGCATGTTTGATCGATTTCAGATTGAAGAAGTTGCTGCAAGGCAGCAAGATCTGAGAGGCAGCGAGATCTGAGAGGCAGTGAGATCTGTGAGGCAGTAAGATAGAGATCTGGAGTCCTGGTGTGGTGCTGTGGGTTAATGCACCAGATTCAAAGTCCATTTTAAATATAAGTAAAAAGCATTATCTCTCTCCCACTGAGGGCCTGGTGGATTTGAGCTGCTGATCGCAACCAGATCTTAACCAATGCACTACCAGGCCTTCCACCTTTAAGATGGCGGATCAGGTAGATGTGTAGTTAGGAGCTCAGTCAACAACAACATGGAATACCGGGCCAAGAGGGCTCATGAGATGGTGTTGGAACTCTGGAACAAATATAAAGGTATGTTCAGAGGATCAGAGGGTTTATAGCTGGGAATTTGCAGGAGAATCCAGAAATCCATTATTTTCTGCATCAAGACACTCAGCTGTTCCAGGAGATACCATCTTGGGAAAGCAAATCTTGATTATATCAAGATTGATAGGATTAGGAGAGAACATCTTGATTGTATCTTGATTATATCAGGATTGTACCAAGATTGACATCAAAATTTAAAGAGACAGTATAGACATAAAACCAAACGGCCACCACTTGTCTGTCTGTCATGCTGTGGTGATTTGGGTTGCTGTGATTCTGAGGGCTCTGCCACCGGTATTTTAAATAACCAGCAGGGTCACCCATGGTGGACAGGTTTCAGATGAGCTTCCAAACAAAGACAGACTAGGAAGAAAGAGTGACAAACTACTTCTGAATTGCTAATCACTGAAAACTCTATGAATACCAGAAAAATACTGTCAGATACAGGACCGGAAGGTGGGAAGACACTCAGAATGTGACTTGGGAAAAAAATGCCTCCTTAAAGTAGAGTTGACCATGATGACATGAATAAAGTTAAGCTAGGGGAAGAAAAGCACACAGAACCTTCATTTGCTGATGGGCCACAAATCAAAATGAAGAGAAACAGCTGTAAACATCCATTGAAAATTGGAACATGGAATGTACGAAGTATGAATCTGGGAAAATTGGAAGTTGTCAAAAATGAAATGGAATGCATAAACATCGATATCTTAGGCATTAGTGAGCTGAAATGGACTGGTATTTGCTGGCGACAGCATCCGCAAGTACTGAGAAGCTGTGGCCCTGTGACAAAATGGATGAAAATCCAACCCCAAGGCCCTCCTCAGGATTGTCAGCCATGGACCCTGAGGGCCAAGGAAGTGACCTACTGAAGTTCCGGGTTCATAGGCTTTTTGCGAACTCACTGGATGGCTACTTCTGTACAATTCCTTCTAGGCTCATATTGTTCATTCTGTACTTGTTCTTCATGCTTTTAACTCTGGTAATTGTACCTTCTGAGAAAATGGTTTCTTTTGATATCAATGTACATAATGCCTCTTTTAATGGCACTACTTTGAATGTCACTGCCTTAAAGATATTAGGAGAGCATGAGGTCTTGGGAACAGATCTCTTTGAGGAACAGATGGTGGCCACCTGGGAAGAATGTCAGAACTGCTCGTTATCTAACTATTTAGTATGTCTGATATTAACATAAAGCATGAACTTTTGATGTCCATGAACAACAATAGGATAGAAACCCTTTCTAGAGCTGAGGCAATAAAGCTTCCTCAAATGACTCAGGAAAAGCAGGAACAAGTATAATGAGATTATGAGAAAAGGTTTTGGA
>NW_006408803.1:2294381-2298997 GCF_000296735.1 Chrysochloris asiatica
TGGCTTAGGTCAGGCGCACCTGAGTCCTCAAGCTGACATCTCTGCTCTTCAATACTTTAAAAAGTTCCTGTGCAGCAGATTTGCCCAATGCAATATGTCATCTGATCTCTTGACTGCTGCTTCCACGAGTGTTGATAGTTGATCCAAGAAGAATGAAGTCCTTGACAACCTCAGTCTCTTCTCCATTGATATTCAGTTCTGACTCACAGAGACCCTGTATAGGGTTTCCAAGAAGTGGCTGGTAAGTTTGAACCACCAACCTTGTGGTCGAATACTTATCCTAAGAGCCACGTCGGGCTTTATGGAGCAGTTCTACTTTCCCTTATAGGGTTACTAAGAATTGAAAACAACTCAATGAACGTGGGTTTTATGGTAATATAAAATATTGCTAACATGTAGATGATTGTAGATCACTGTGCTCTGAATTGCTGAAATAAACTATGTCATTCAACAGTAATCCATATTTAGGATAATTTTAATTATTTCAAAGGAAGTAATTGGGCTTTGCTCCTCCACTGAGTAGTGAATATTATCAAACACTAATGAGGGCAAAGAGAAAACTGGTTCATAGGTCACCCAACTAATTTACATTGAATGAGACAATTTATCACATTTGTTTCTATTTCAGTCTTTGTAGAAATAATAAAAAAAACAATCATTTATGAAACTGACACATTTCTCAAAAATTTGGTCATCTCAGCACTGACACCCATATTTTCATGACAGATTGATTAGATTCGTTTGCTTTTATAACAATTTATTTATGATAGTTGAAATTCTAATATAGATGGCAATTTTATAGGAATCCAGCACAATTTAATTTCCAATATACACTTTAATTATACAAAATAAATCTAGTTATTTGTTTTAGAGAACTAATATGCTTTTTGATAATAATATATAGTGGCTTTTGTCTGTCAGGAAATATTTTTCCTTTTATCACACAACTGAAGTATTTCTTATGTAGAAGTTTAGAAAACATTGAATATATTAACATGTCAGCAAAATCTATCCATTTATTTGTGGCCAGACACTTAAGTTAGTCATTATTAATAATTCAAGTAAAATTCTTTAGAGGGTTCCATTATCGACCAGTACTGGAAAAGAATCATTGTATATTACCACCAGAAACCTGTGCCTTAAATCGAAGCTAAGGCAATCTGGTCATGTTAGAGCATGAAGCTGGATGTGCACAGCTGAAATGGATCCACCTAACTTTTAAAGGGAAGAAGTTTAAATCCCCTTAGGGTGTTCTTACAAAATGTAAATTCCCTGCCTTCGAGACCTCAGCATAAAATCACATATTTTACTTGACAGCATTTTAACACTATCTTTTCCTATAGAAAGGGATAAATCAGGTTGAAACCAAAAAGATAATTTTAGAAATGAGAAAATGTTTATAGGGCATATAATGTTATTTTATGATCAACTTATGAATGCTGCCCTTCAGAAAAGAGAAACTGAAATGTTTATGTCAAATAAATTATGATGAAACAGACACAAGGTAGCTACATATTTCCCAGAAATAGATCATCCTCTTCTTCACAATGAAATCTTAGTTTAAATTGACTTTAGAGGTCTTGAGCACCATCTGATCTGTGTAGCTGTCCATGATGAGTTTTGGAGCAAATGAAGCACTAATTTCAATCAGTATGCTAAAACAGAAGGAAATGGTAATAGTGGAAAACTGAAAAAATAACTGAAATGGGAGATGAGATAAGCTAGTTCTACTCTCTTTCCCAGTCTCTTTACTGAGAGAATGACTTAGATGGATCATTATTTCAACAAGAGCTCATGTACAAACATGACTCCAAAATCTTAGGACCATACTCTGGCCTTATCTTGGAAAAGCAATTTGGATGTAGATCTTAGAAGGCAAGGCCAATGTTATAATAAAAGTATCTCCAAATTTAAAAACATGCATTAAAAAATGACAAATATCATAAATATCTCGCAGAAGCTTATCTATATATTTACAAAGCTTATCTATCAGTTTACCTTAGACAAATTTTCTAAGGAAAATTGGTAGATAAATTGATAGATAAAGTTCAGAGTAAATATGTTTTCCTATGGGCACAGGATCCAAATCACCTAGTCACCTCTGACTTCTTTTCTTCATTGCCATTTATATATCATCAAGAACATCTTTATATTTGCATCTTAAGGTATTCACCCTACTGCCCCTTCATTTCTGTTTCTGTTTGTATGGACACTGCTTGACCTTTTGGGCAAGGTGCATAGTGAGTAATAAACTTCTATATGAATCCTCTAATCTTAGTATTCTCTTTCTCCACTCCCTATGTTATCACTAAATTATTACTAAAATTCAGCCTTCAACCTGTTGGCCCCATGTTTAAATTTTTAAAGGTAGTTCAACATTTAATTCACAGCAAATGTGAGAAGATAAGGGGCCAAGGAAACTAAAAGTCCTTGAAATGGAACAACCAGAATGTAATTAATAAGAATGTTGACACAATGTTAAAAAAAAAAAAAATGTCATTTATGCCATTGATCTATTTGTGTAGAAATGTACTAGAAAATAAAGTCCATCCACTTTTATCAAACATCTAAAATGTAAAAAACTAATGGAGCCATGTATCGAAATAATATTGCAATCATTAAGTACAGGCCTACTTAACAGTTTACACAGTGTTTATAATCTCATTAAATCTTCTAAGAACCTTGAAGAAAGTGATATTTACTATTAATAAAATTATTACCTCATTTAATGGCCTTAGCAGAATTTTTTTTCTTTTTCTATATTGCATAAGAATATGGAAAGTGAGGAGCACAGAAGAAAAGTAGCAAAGATAGCCAGGGTATTAAAAGGAAGCTGGCTGCAATTGTCAAGAGGAGGCTTTGTAAAGTAGCCTGAGGTCTAAGGGTAGGGCTTATATGTAGGTAGGTGTCAACTTCTTGCCACCTACAAAAGTCAAGAGAATCAAATGCTTACATTTCTCAGGATAAGTAGGCCCCTTCAGAGGAGGAAATGTCTTTGCTACTGGGGCATAAGCAATTTGCCAGAAATAAGTTGACATCATAAAGTTTCAACGTTTAGGACTTGACTTAGTGCTGTTAGTACATGGCAGGAGAAGAGAATTGTAAGAAAAGAAGAAAATGATAGACAAGGAAGTATGGAAGGGTCTTATCAGACTAGAAATAAAATCTAATAAAAATTTTTATCTCATAGAAAATGAACAGAATCTTCACCAAAAGACATTCAGGTGGCCAATTTACATGAAGAAATACTCTGGATTATTAGGCATTGTTGTTAAGTGTCATTGAGTTGGTTCAGATTGATAGTGACCCTGTATAAGATTTCTGAAGAATGCATCTGTCACTTTGATGGATTGCATGTTGCTGTGATTCTGGAACTATGCCACTGGAATTTTAAATACAATACCAGTGTGATTACCCCCAGTGGATATGTTTCAGCTGAGCTTCCAGATGCAGACAGATTAGGAAGAAGGAGAGACAGACTACTGAACATTTAGTCACTGACAGCCTTATGAATATCAGTGAAACACTGTCAGAACCAGATTACTGAATATTGAAACATGATGAGGAACACCAGATATAGTGCTTGAAAAGCTGTCTTCTAAAAATAGTTAACTATAATGATGAAAATGGAATAAAGCCCCCAGGACCTTCATTTGCTGAAGGGGAACAGCTCAAAAGGAAGAGAAATGGCTGTAAGCAGCCATTAATAATCTGAACTTGGAAAGTATGATGTAAGAATCAAGAAACCTTGGAAACTGTCAAAATGAAATGGAATACAAAAGCAGATATCCTAGGCATTAAAGTGCTGCAATGGATTAGTATTGGCTGTTTTGAATCTGGCAATCACATGGTGTACTCTGTTGGAAAAGACAAATTGAAGAGGAATGGCATTGCATCCATCAACAAAAAGAACCTATCAAGATCTATCTTGAAGTACAATACAGTCTGGGATAGGATAATATTCATCTCCATAAAAGGAAGATTAGGTAATACAACTATTATTTGAATTTACATACCACCCACTAAAGCCAGTGAGGACGAAATTGAATAATTCTACCAACTTCTTCAGTGTGAAATTGATCAAACATACATTAAAGATATATTGATAATTACTGGCTACTGGAATTCAAAGATGGAATCAAACAAGAAGGATCAGTAGTTGAAAATACAGCATTGATGATAGAAAATAATGCTAAAGATCATTTGCTAAAATTTTGCAAGACCAGTAATTGTTGTTATTGTTAGGTGCCATCGAGTTGGAACCAACTCACAGAGACCTTATGCACAACAGAATGAAACAATGTCCAATCCTGGGCCACCCTCACTATTGTTAGCATACTTGAATCCATCGATAATGCCACCTGGACAATCCATCTCATTGGGAGTCTTCCTCTTTGTCTCTGACCCTCCATCTTACCAAACATGATATCCTTCTCCAGTGACTGGTCTCTCCTATCAATATGCCCAAAGTATGAGAGATGAAGTTTGGCCATTTTGGCCACTAAGGAGCACTCTAGATGCACTTCTTCCAAAATAGATCTATTGGTTCTTTTGGCAGTCCATGGCACTTTCAGTATTCTCCTCCAACACCACAACTCAAAGGCATCAATTCTTCT
>NW_006408803.1:2303437-2330622 GCF_000296735.1 Chrysochloris asiatica
CATTTTTCTCTTTTGTGTCAAGCTCCTCCTTGATAAGAATAAAAGACTGGGGTAGAATTAGTTCTGTGTGCATTCTTGGCAGCAGGACTATCTGCCTGTCAGCTTGCATCCACTCTGGTCTCCAAGTGTTTCTTTCTCTTTCACCTCTCCAGACATCCCACCTTTGTGTGCTCACTCTCTTGTCGAGGCTGAACCCTAGCAGGTATTGGCCATTTTGAATCTGACAACTACAAGGTTTACTATGCAGGGAATGACAAATTGAAAAGTAATGGTGTTGCATTCATCGTCAAAAAGAACATATCCAGATCAGTCATGAGGTAAAATGCTGTAAGTGATAGTATAATATCCATGTGCCTACAAGGAAGCCCAGTTAATACCACTGTTATTCAAATGTATGCACCAACCACTAAAACCAGTGAAGATGAAATAGAAGAATTTTACCAACTTCTTCAATCTGAGTGATTACAATACATGATTGCTGTGATTCAGTTTCTTGACAGGGGAAAAAAAAGAAAGAACGTGGTAGGCATGGTGGGTTCCAGCAAACCGTAGTTGCACTCTTCCAATTGGCAAGTGATGATATATGTGATAGAACCAGTTTCTCCTTGCAAAAGAGATTAAACTGATAGTGGAAAATTTCAAGAGCTAAAATGTTATGTGAAGGTGTCAGGAGCTTCTCATGAGCAACTGCTACTAACCCCCATCCCTCTAGTTTGGAATTGACATTCTGCTTCTTCATGCTGTGCCTAGACCTGAAACCATGGATTGACTCAAATATATGCAATGATAGAAAATCCATGAAGGTTGGATTCATTTCAGTGATTAAAATAAATAAGTACTATATTGTGTTCTGTTTGCTTGCTGTTGCCCTGATAGTGTCACTTCTTATATATATATTCCCTGATTTTTGACCACTTGTCCAGAATTTCACATTACCCTCATCCCCAATCCTTCCCAATTTCCCCATCTTCTTAGTTCCTTTAGCCCTCTTGTCTGCCTTTCCTCATTGTGGCTGACTCCTGAACACATTAGCAGAGGATTTTTTTTCTTAATTTTGTTTCATGCTTGGTAGGCTATCCTGGTCCTAATCCTGTGTCCAGCAAAACTACACAGGTGACTGGCAAAGATTTAAGGAAACCAATTTATACTTCTCACTTATTAAACCTTTGGCACAAAAACTGTCCTTACAAATAGAAAGGGGGGGGGGATGTACAGAATAATTAAATAGCAATTAAGGGCATGTGAATTGGAGTTAGAAAGCTCTGGTGTGGATTTTAGGTTCTATCAAACCCCACTTTTGTGACTTGTCAAATCATTTATTCTATATAAATCTTAGTTTCCTCATCTATATCATCAGGCGAGTAGTAGTCTTATCTTTTGCAAATGTTATTGTAAACATTGGTAAATTAATGCATACAGTAAGTTCATATTAACATTGTAGTATTTAAAATGTTGTTGTTGTTGTTAGGTGCCATCGAGTTGTTACTGACTCTTAGCAACCCTTTGTACAACAGAACAAAACACTGCCCGCTCCTGGGCCAACCTCAAAATTGTTGCTATGCTTGAGCCCATTGATGCTGCCATTTTGCCACTCCATCTTGCTGGGGGTCTTCTTCTTTTTCTCTGACCCTCCACCGTACCAAAAATGATATCCTTCTCCAGTGACTGGTCCATCCTGACAATATGAGACCAAAGTATGAGAGGATTAAGTTTGACCAGCCTGGCCTCTAAGGAGCACTCTGGTTGCACTTCATCCAAAAGAGATCTATTGGCTCTTTTGGCAGCCTGTGGCACTTTAAATATTCTCCTCCAACACCATAACTCAAAGCATCAATTATTCTATGGTCTTCCTTATTCACTGTCCAGCTTTCACATGCATATGAGGTTACTGAAAGTACCATGACTTGTGTCAGGCACACCTTAAGCTGACATCTTTGCTCTTCAACATTTTAAAAAGGTCTTGCCTGATGCAATACATCATTTGATTTCTTGACTGCTGCTTATGTGAGTGTTGATA
Organism: Chrysochloris asiatica; assembly: GCF_000296735.1. NCBI lineage: Eukaryota > Metazoa > Chordata > Mammalia > Afrosoricida > Chrysochloridae > Chrysochloris > Chrysochloris asiatica. The sequence goes on from NW_006408803.1 coordinate 2,305,455, forward strand.
GTTGTTCCAAGAAGAATGAAGTCCTTGACAACTTCAATAAGAATATTGTTTATTGGTCCAGTGGTGAGGATTTTTTGTTTTATTTACATTAAAAAAAATATCCACATGTCTGTCATTTTGTTATGATGTGTGATTTGTATGTTGCTGTGATGCTGGAAACTATGCCACTGGTGTTTCAAACACTAGCAAGGTCACCCATGGTGAACAGATTTTAGAAGAGCTTCCAGACCAAGAACATACTAGGAAGAAGAGATAGGCAGACCATTTCTGAGGACTTAGCCACTTAAAGCTTAAAAAATAGCAGTGAAACATTGTCTGACATAGTGATGGGTTGAGTCCCTTAGGTTGCTGGGCACTGGGGAAGAGCTACCTCCTCAAGGCAGAGCCAACTTTAAGGATGTGGATATAGCAAAGCTTTTCAGACCTTCATTTGATGATGGGGTATGACTCAACATGAGAAGAAACAGCTGCAAACATCCATTAATAATAATAAAGGGATGCATAAAGCATTAATCTAGGAAAATAGGAAGTCACTAAAAATGTAAAAGGAGCTCTGGTAGTGTAGTGGCTACAAATCAGGCTGCTAACCTCAAGGTCAGCAGTTTGAAACTACCAGCCATTCCGTGGGAGAAAGGTGAGACTTTCTGTTCCTGTAAAGATTTACAGCCTTGGAAACCTAGTTCAGGGTCACTATGAGTCAGAACCGATTCCATGGTACTTAACAACAACAACAAAAATGAAAAGGAATGCATAAAGATTGATATCATAGGCAAGTATTGACAATCATATGATTTGCTGTGATGTGAATGAAATCAATTTCAGGATTAAGGTGCTTCTGACCCAAGCCATGTCATTTTCAATCACCTCATATGCCTGTGGAAGCTGGACAATGAATAAGGAAATTCAGAGGAGAACTGATACATTTGAGTTATAGTGTTAGCAAATATTATTGAAAATATCATGGACTGCCAGAAGAACAAACAAAACTGTATTGGAAGAAGTACAACTAGAATGTTCCTTAGAAATGAGAATGGTGAAACTTCATCTCATGTACTTTGGACATGCTATCAAGAGGGACTAATCCCTGGAAAAGGATACAATTCTTGTTAAAATAGATGGTCAGGGAAGAAGAGGAAGACCCCAAATAAGATATGGCACTGTGGGTTAATGAGCCAGACTGCAAAGCCATTTGAACTGCAAGGTCGTCAGTTCAATTTCACCAGCTGCTCCTCGGAAACCTTCTACAGGGTCTCTATGGGTCAGAACAGACTCAACATCACTTCACAACAGCAAAATCAATAATAGCAACAGTGGACTCAAACATAACAATTTTTTAAGATGGACAGGGCAGTACAGTATTTTCTTCTGTAGGAGTTGGAGCTAACTGGAGTGTCCCTAACAAACAGCAAAACATTAACAATTAGATTCTAAATTGTTGGACTAGAGATGAATCATACTTGTTGATAAAACTTAAAAAATTTAGCATCATCATCATTATAAAAAAATCTTATTTTAATTCTAGAATAAATCTTAAATATCATCCTTTATAAGAGGTGAAGAGTTTATAGACAGAGAAGGCAGTTCATAGTTTTGTCACTAACCAATTACAGAAAAATTCTCAATGTCTACATCCAAAATAAGGTTGAGACAAAAATTTAATAATTGGAAAATTTAAATTTGATCCTTGAATTTTTTCACAGTTCTATTCATTGTATCATGAAATGTTTATTGTTGAGCACCAGCTGTGTGTCACACTGTTTTCTGAGTCATGGGAATTTGTAAGGATAATCTTTGTCTCCGCCTTTATGGCACTTCCATTCTATTGGTTCTAGTATCAATCAAAGTTTCTATTTCTGCTCCAAGAAAATGAATTAGTGTACCTGTGCACTTCAAGAGGAACCCTTTTGGAAAGATGAATTTTGAGGGAAATTTTGAATTTTCCTCAAAAAAAAAAAAAAAATCACTTGGGAAATTTTATTTAAGCATATTTTTTATATCAACAGCAGGAAGTCTTTTTGCTTCTTCCATTTAGTTCTCTTGCCTTTGAATTTCCTTTATCTCCAATTAGTACAGTTTGTTGCACACTAGAACCTTGAATATATGTGGTGGTGATTATGTACTGTGAAGTCGGTTCTGACTCATAGCAACCCTGTACAGGGTTTCTAAAGCTGTAAATCTTTACAGGAACAGAAAGTCTCACCTTTCTCCCATGGAACAGCTGGTAGTTTTGAACTGCTGACCTTGAGGTAGAAACCTGAAAAAAATTAATGCAATTTTTAATTAAGAGATTGTGAACCATGCAAGAGCAGTGACTGTGTTCTATACCCTTTTATTAACCTTAGCACTTGGTAGGTGCTCAATAAATGTATTGATGATAATTAAATTCAGTGACTCATTAGGAGGTTTTCTGTGAAATGGTTGCTTAATGACTATTAACAGATAAAACTGCCAGCGTTTTGAGTTTCACCTTTGCTTTTGTCTAGGATGAGTGTGCTTTGGGATTAGTTAGCAAGTGGGCTAAGTACTGCATGATTGGCAACTGGTAGTAATCAATGCAATTAAAAAGAAGTCCCTTTCAGAAATTACACTTCAAAGTACCCATTTTTTACAGTGAGATGTTCACCTAGATAGCATTTTGACATCAGCTATTTTGTAGCTGAAAACATTCAAAGCAAAAAAAGTATTCAAATCTAAGTGAAAATTTTAGCTATATCAAAGCCACTCACAATGAACTGTTGAAGTGTTAGTAAAAGGCAAGTTGGCTAAATCACTCCACAGTAGTCTTGTTTGATATGAAGTTGGGTGAAAACCACTACGAAGAATTTTAGTGTAATTCCATGCAAGTAAACGTTCAGTATAACATGCTTCACATTGACATGCTGTTGTTATGTGCCAGTGACTCAGTTTTGAGTCATAACCACCCTGTATAGTGTTTCTGAGGAGAGGCTGGTGGATTTAAACCACCAACCTTGAAGTTGAGAGTCCAATGCTTACCCTGCAGTGCCAGCAAGTTGGTTCTGGCTCATAGTGACCCAGTATAAGTTTTCTGTGGAGCAGCCGGTGGATTTGAACTGCCGACCATGTGGTTCACAGTCCAGGGCTTATCCTACAGTGCCACACACATTGACAAAGCACTTCATTTAACCCTCACCACAATGACGGGCAAAAGATAATATTTGACTCATTACATAAATAGAAAAAATGAGACTTGCAGAACTGAAGTATATTACTCAACATGACTTGATTAATACTGTCTGAGCTAAGACTTTCATTAAATCCATGTCTTCTAACCAAAAAATCAATTTTATTTTTATCAGATAATAAATTCATTAATACATGAGATTTATTCCTTCCCAATATAAGAAAGACTGATTTGCTAAAATGAGTTGATAATGTAAACAGGGAGGGAAGCCATGCAAATGAAATTAGGGAAGAATAAAATAGCAGTTGTAAAAAGGAACGATTGGCTGGTATAGTGAGACTACTCTTCATATCCTAGAAAGGTCTTGAAATGAGCCTGATGCATTGACAGAATCTGAATTAGGTAAAAGGGAATGGGGAGGACAGTGATACTAAATGTCTACCAAGAGACAGTCATAGACCAGTTTACTCATAGATTGATTTTAAAACTATCACAAAGGGTGACAAATGAGAAACAAAAAATTTGCCTTTACCTTCAGCTTCCAGAAGAACCACCTTTCTGGAAACATGGAATTAAAGATTATTTGCATGACTGATTTGAACTCAATGTGACCTGATAAAGTCTAGTTTCTTGGACAAAGAATTATGAGTTTAAATTAAAAAAAAAAAAAAAATGATTTTCCCTTCTTTTCATAGGCTAAACTTCACTTATTAGCGCCCTTGTTTTTTAAACAAGTAAACAAACACACTACAAGTGTTTCTAGTCCATCAAAGAAGAATTGATTTATAAATCGAATGATCCACTTAAAACATACTAGAACATTCATGCAACTAACTTTTCCCTCTTTTGATACCTTCCTAATTACATCTTTCTAATAAATCTATCTAATTGCTTAAGCCAAAAATGTAGCATTATTCTCTCTCTCTCTTTTTTTTTTTTTTACTTGCAATCCTTCAACAGATCCTGTTATTCCTTCTGTACCAAATAAGGAACAAATTGGACAAATCCCATCTTTGTTTCCAACTGCATGGAAGGAATCAACTTGCTACTTCTACCTCCTTGTTACCAGCCATTCAAGCAACACTCTCTCTCCAACCTTAGCCAGTCAAATGTGGGTAAGATGTTACAAGTTTGATGGACATTATGTATGCATTAGGGAATTGTACCAAACATTTAAAGAAGAATTGACATCAGTACTGCTCAAATTCTTCCAAAGATATAAGAGGAAGGAATATTCCTGTACAGCATTACTTTGATACCAAAGCCAGACAAACACACAACACAAGAAATATAGACTAATATCCCTTTTGAATGTGTTGTTGTCTTTAAGTGCTGTTTTGAATATACATGCCAACATTCTCAACAAAATCCTAGCAAATTTCATGAAGCTATTCTCTGACCTTACCAATCTGTAAGTAGGTCCAAGCTCCCAAGTTAAAATGACACAATCCAAAGGGCACTATCAATTAAGTAGGCAATTACCAACCATCTAACTGTTCTTTGGGTTCAATAGTTTATTGAAGATTTAAAGAATCTCATGTAGAGTACACTATACTTACCACTATAGATTTATTACAACCCCAAAGTACATAAATGAAGAGGCCCAGAATGTGAGGCCTGGGAGCAGGCCTAAGGGATGCATGCTGTTGTTGTTTCGTGCCATCCAGTTGGCACCTAACTCATAGCAACCCTATGAACAACAGAACGACACACTGTCAGGTTTTGTGCCAACCTCACAATCATTGGTATGCTTACACCCATTGTTGCTGACACTTCGCCAATCTGTCTCATTGGAGGTATTCCTCTTTTTCTCCGGCCCTCCACTTTATCCAACATAATAATCTTGCTCCAGGAACTGCTTCTTCCTGATAATATGTCAGAAGTATGAGAGACAGCCTGACCATCCTGGCTTCCAAGAAGCATTTTGACAATACTTCTTCCAACAAAGATTAGTTTGTTCTATTGGCAGTTCTCGGTACTTTTAATATTCTCCTCCAACAATATCACTCAAATGCATCAATTCTTCTGCATTTTTCTTTATTCACTATCCAACATTCACACACCTATAAGGTTATTAAAAATACTATGGCTTGGATCACATGAACCTTAGACCTCAAACTGGCATCTTTGCGCTTTAACACTTTAAAGAGTTCTTGTGCATCAGATTTGCCAAATTCAGTAAGTTGTTTAAATTTTTGACTGCTGCTTCCATGAGTGTTGATGGTTTTTCTGAGCAAAATGAAGTCTTTGACAGCATCAGTCTTTTTTCCATTTATCATCACATTGATTATTAGCCAAGTGGTGAGAAGTTTTGTTTTCTTTGCACTGGAGTGCAAGCCATACTAAAGGCTGTGGTCTTTGATCTTCAACAGTAAGTATTTTAAGTCCTCTTTGCTTTCAGCCAGCAATATCATCTGCATATTGCAGGTTAATGATATCCCTCATTCTATGGTCTCTTCTAAATTTGTCATGCACAACTGCAAGTTCTCTGCTGATGTATGCTTGCATCCTTTTTTGTATTATTTTTAACAAAATTTTACTTTCATGTGATATTAATGATATTGTCCAATGCTGGTGTCTGCATACGCAGATCCTAGGTTGATCAGTGGCCCTGTGACATGGATGAAAATCCAATTCCAAGGCTCTCCTCAGGATAGTGAGCCATGGACCCTGAGGGCCTAAGGAAGTGACCTCCTGACGTCCCGGGTTCATTGGTTTTTGCGAACTCACTGGTTGGCTACCTCTGTATAATTTTCTTTAGTCCTAATATTGTTCATTCTATGCTTCTAACTCCAGTAATTGTAGCTTCTGAGAAAATGGTTTCTTCTACAATGCCTCTCTTAATGCCTCCACTGTGTTGGCAGTGCATGGAGTCCTGGGAACAAATCATTCTGAGGAACAAGTGATAGCCACCTGGGATGAATGTCAGAACTGCTCCTTATTTGATTATTCAGTTATGTTTGATATCCATGAACAATAATGGGTTTGAAACCCCTTTTTAGAGCCGAGGCAGTAAACATTTCCTCAGATAATTCAGAAAGGCCAGGAGCAGGTATATTGGGAATATGAGAAAAGGTTTTTAGAGAAAAACTACCCAAGGTTTGTAAATAAAGTGGAATGGTAAATTCTGGGATTGTTGGATTAGAGGATAATAGTGGCAGCCCCATTAAACCGCCTCTGAATATAATCAGTTTAACCCAGATGCTCTCTTTCCTCCTGAAAGTATATAGAAATGTGATAATTGAGAACAATGTAGCATTTTAGCTATAGATAAATGAAGCCCGGTGCCTGAGATCTTGCTCACAAACAAAAGTTTGCAAAGTGTACAGAGACAGCTTGGCTCCTTTCAGGAACCTTGCTTTATGTTAAGTATCCTTGAGAAACCACACGTCGCTGCTCTAGATCATTTAAGCCTAAAAGTTAATATGTAACAGCTTGATTGAACCTTTTTTCTGTAAAAACAAAAATGTTTGATTGTTAAGAAAACCATGAAAATGTTCCTGTGAATCATTATGTCCTGTTTTGAATGATTAATCACATTTCAGTTCTGTATCCTATCTTATCTAAAGAATCACATCCTCCCTTTGTGAATTACATCCTTCCTTTGTAACAAATCCCTCCCTAAAAAAGAGAATAAAAGACTGAGGTAGAGTGAGTTCTGTGTGCAATGCTAGGCAATATGTTTGCAGATCTGTCTACCTGCCAGCTTGCATCATATCTGTGTGTCTGTCTTTTTTTGTATATATTTCATCTCTCTCTTTCTCTATCCCTTTCGCTGCCAGATCTCCCTTCTTTGTGACACCCACACTTCCTTGTCGAGGCTGGACCCTAACATAGGACCTCAACAGTCCAATGATTACCTCATTCCATCGGGTCACCTCTTATTAGAATGAGCGCAATAAGGATCTCTTTCAATCAGTTTGGCAGGTAGTTGTTTTCCAAATTTCTTAACATAGATGAGTGAGTGCCTCCAGCACTGCATCAGATTGTTGAAAGGTTTCAGTTTGTATTCCATCAATTCTGGTGCCCTGTTCTTTGTCAATGCCTTCAATGCACCGTGGCTTTCTTCTTTCAGTATCAATAACTTCATTATTATTATTTTTTCTTTCTTTCTTTCAGTTTTTATTGTGAACTGAGTGATAGTTTATGTGGGAGAATATCAGGTTTACCTTCATCCTATAGTATTTCATTTCATTGTTATGACTGCAATCTCCTCCATGCATCATCATTCAACAGTATTTGCATCTATACAGTTTTTTGTTGTTGTTGTTGTTGTTGTTGTTTTTTAATGTACACTGAAGCATTCAAACAGCAAAAGGGCATACACTGCAAGCTTGCCCCCCAGCCGCCAGCACACAGCCCCTTTCCCTCCTTGAGTCTAGAGTCCCCAGTGGCTCCATCTATCCATGTCATTGCCTCTGCCTCCATCTCTGGCATTGCTGCCTCTCTGGATAGGGTCCCACACTCCACTTTTCTCCCTCAATGGTCCTAGGGTCTTCTCTTCTGGACTGAAAGATCATCCACTCCCTTTCTTTTGTTACAAAATATCTGTCTTTACATTTGTAACAGTCACAGTCAGTCTTGATAACAATTATTCACTATTGAACCACAAGAGTCTTATCCCCATCTCCTTTCACCAGCCCCGTCTAGACAGATTGAAAACCACTCAGTGGAGAGTCTACCTTCCCCCAAACGCTCTGAAACTAAACTCTCTCTTGAAAACTTGTAAGCCAGTCACTTCGTGCCTTTATAACCCCCCATTTTAGGTAGACAATGTCTAATTTGCCCATCACTATCAACCCAGTATCATTAACTGTTGATCATATGCTACCTCTTGAAATGGTTTAACACTCACCATTTGTTTTTGGTACAGTGACTCTGTGTATTTCTTCTGACATTTTTTTTTTTTTTATGATTTATGTATCATTCAATATTTTGCCAATAGAATCCTTCAATATTTCAAGTTGAGGCTTGAATCTTTTCTTCAGTTCCCTGAGCTTGAGAAATTCTGAGCAAGTTTTTCCCTTTTGGTTTTTAAACTCCAGGTCTTTGTACATTTTGTTATAATATTTGACTTTGTCTTCTTGAGCTGACCTTAGGAATTTTCTGTTCAGTCCTTTTAGCTATTCTTTTCTTCCATTTACTTTAGCATTTCTACTATGGAGGAAAGTTTCAGATTATCATCAGTCTTCGATTTTAGTCTTTTCCTTCTTTCCTGTTTTCTTAATGACCTTTTGCTTTCTTCCTGTATGATGTTCTTGATGCCATCCCACAACACTTCTGATCTTCAGTCTTTTGAAGTCTAATGCATCAAATATTTTCTCAGATGATCTCTAAATTTACAGGGAATATGATCAAAGTAATATTTTTATTATCCTGTACTTGTTTAAATTTTATTCAACTTCAATCTAAATTTGCATGTGAACAATCGATGGTTTGTTCCACAGTCTGCCCTACCCTTTTTTTGACTGATGATATGGAACATTTCCACCATCTCTTTCCACAGATGTAGTCAATTTGATTTCTGTGTTCCATCTGGTGAGGTTCATGTGTACTGTTGTTATTGTTAAGTGCCAGCAAGTTGGTTCCAACCCATAGCGACCCTGCATAGGGTTTCTGAGGAGCAGCTGGTGAGCTTGACCTACCGACCTTGCAGATCAAATCAAATTTGCCATCCGGTGCATTAACTTAGAGTGCCACACCATGACTACTTGTTTATAGGAGCTCTTTGTGTTGTCTAAAAAAGGAATTTGTAATAAAGAAGTTATTGGTTTTGCAAAATTCTATCATGGGACCTCCAGCCTCATTTATGTCACCCTCATTACGCCATGTTTTCCAACTACTGATATTTCCTCTTTGTTTCCAACCTTTGCGTCCTAATTACCAGTAATTATCAACACATCTTGACTGTTTATCTAATCAATTGCACACTGAAGAAGTTGGTAGAATTCTTCAATTTTATCATCAATGGCTTCAGTGGTTGGTACATAAATTTGAACAATAGTGGTATTAACTGGTCTTCTTTGTAGGCTTATGGAAAGCATTAGTAAGACAAATTTTTCAAGACAAATTTTGATATGTTCTTTTTGATGATGAATGCAATGTCATTCCTCTTCAAGTTGTCATTCCTGGTATCATAAACTATGTGATTGTAACATTCAAAATGGCCAATACCATTCCATGTCAGCTTAGTAATACCTAAGATTCCAATGTTTAAGTGTTCATTTCATTTTTTATAATTTCCCATTTTCCTAGATTCACAGTTTGTACATACCATGTTAATGGATGTTTGCAGCTGTTTCTCTTCATTTTGTGTTGTACTCTATCAGGAAATTAAATTCTCAAAGGTTTTACTCCATTTGTGTCTTCAAAGTCAATATTACTTTGAGGAGGTAGCTCTTCCCCAGCCATATTTTAAGTGTTTTCCAACCTTAAGGACTCATTTTCCATCACTATATCTGACAATGGAATCATGGTGTGGCGCTGTGGATTAATGCACTAGACTGCAAAGTCGGTTTGAACTGCAAGCTCACCAGTGGTTCAAGTTCACCAGTCGCTCCTTGGAAACCCTCTAGAGGGTCACTATTGGTCAGAACCGACTCAACGGCACTTAACAACAACAACAACAACATATCTGACAATAGAGTCCTGGTGTGGCCCTGTTGGTACATTTTAATAGTCAATATTATAATGCTGACTGTGTTCCACAGCTATTCATAAGTTTTTCGGTGACTAAATATTTGGAAATTATCAGTATGTCTTTCTTCCTAGTCTGTCTTCACCTGGGATTTCAGCTGAAACCTGCTCACCACGGGTGACCTTTAAAATACCCATGGCCTTTAAAATACTCATGGCATAGCTTCAAGAATCACAGAAACATGCAAGACACCACAGTACAACAAACCAACAGATGAGTGTTGGAATGGATGCATGACCCTCCTGAAAGCAAATATTCTTGTCGATCAGGAAGCTCTCTGAGTCTCTGTGCATTATGCCTGCTGAGGCTAGTCAATATTAGTACACAGTAGTTCCCTCTTAGTCAAGTTATTCTCCAGTCTTTTGCATCAGGAGCCAAGAACAAAAGCCAAAATGCATCCAGTATTTCATGTCTATCTTTAAAATACATGCAGCATAAGATCACTTCTTATCATAATCACTGTTTCCATTTTAGCTCATTTTCTCTGGATTATTTCAACAGATTCCTAACCATTTTTCCTGTTCTATTTTGCTGCTCAGATCTGTTCTCACCTCAAAAGCCAGAGTGATTCTGCTAAAAGATAAATTAGCTCATTTCATTCCTAAGCTAATAAATTACAAATGGCCTACCATCTCACTCAGAGTAAATGTCAAATTGCTTGCAATGATCAATAAGTCTCTATATGATCTTTTCCCATCACCAATCTGAGATCACTTTCTTCTACTTCCTCATTCTATTGTAGTTACACTATCTTACTTCACATTTCCTCAACACACAGCAAGAAGCACACTCCCACTTAGGACCTTTTCAATTGGTATACCTTCTTCTTGGAATCCTTTTCTCCCAATATTCATATGAGTCACTCTTTCACCTCTTTTTAGTCTTTACCCAAATATTATCTTCAATAAGCCTGGTGGTATCTAGTAAACATGTAATCTGTCACAGATCTTTTCCATCTTCCTACCTGTGCATTTTTTCTATTTTTCATCCATCACTAATATACTACAAATTTTACATATTCTTAGTTATTTTATGACATTCTGATGACCATGTAGAGCACTATGCAGGGTGGGTGGAATATTTACTGCTTTATACCTACTTTCTAGAACATATTTGTACCTGAACACAAAACAAACTCTAGAAATTTTTGTCCAATAAGTAAACAACATTATAAGAAGAGTGTGGCAAATTAGTCGGATTCTTAGTCTACTCAGTTAAAGGAGGTCTGTTAAAGTGGTGCAGTTGTTAAGTGCTCAGATACGAACCAAATCGTTGATGTTTCAAACCCACCAGATGCTCTGTGGGAGAAAGATGTGGTAGTCTGCTTTAATAATGATTGAGGCCTTGGAAAATCTATTGTGTCATTCTATCCCATACTATAGAGATACTATATGTTAGAATCGACTCCACACCAGTGTTTTGTTGTTGTTGTTTATTAGTTTATTTGGCAGTTGATATGGAATTAATAATGGTAAGGTTGGTTTGAACCTCAAGGTTAGCAGTACAAATCCATCAACTACTCTTCAGAAATCCTATACAAGATCGCTATGAGTTAGAATCTACTCAATGTCATTTAACAACAACAAACCAATCATTTAGAGAATAACAAATCAACCTTGTGTTTGATTACATTTTTCTAGATGGTCATAATCATATCTACGATGTTATGTGTTCTTTACAATGTAGTATTGTCATTTACCATCCAGGTATAGAGTGTGCTCATAAATGTTTCAGTTAATGTTAAGATAAAGCCAAAGATTTAATGATTAAACCCTTTGCTATGATCTCTAAATATATACAGTGATACTTCACAGATGCTTTCAAACAGAGTTCTTTCTCAGGACTTAATGGCATATCTCTCAAATCTTTTCTGTTAAAAATGAGGGTTCTTAAGAACCTTAAATCCACTATTCCATAGCAGTCAGGGAGGTTCTTTAGTTCTCAGAACCTCAGTACTAGAGGAACTGTTCTCTAGGAACTGCACTCAAGACAATCATTCTCAAAGAAACTTATCCACGATTGGGGCTAAAATACAAGGGGGCTTCAAAGAATTTGTGGAAAAATTCTGTTTTCTGTTATCTTTTAATTTCATCTTCCATGAACTTTTAAAAATCCCCTTATAGATAATGTGATCCTGTACTTGAAACTGATAACATAGTGGAGCTCTTGGTTTGGGGTGAGTCCACGTGTTGGAAGAATGACAAAAAGCAAATTACAACAAATTGTATTTTTCTAATATGCTTGCAGCAAAATCTTCTATTCTACATACTTTTCTAAAAAGTGATCTTAATTCTACACTATTAAGAGATGGAGGCAAGCCCCACCTCCTTCCCTTGAATCTGAATTGCTTTAATGTTGGAAATTAAGTTGTGTGTCTTTCAAGCTGTGTCATAAAAGACAATGCAATTGTACCTTACAGCTCTGCTCTTAGAACCTTGAAGCACCACATCAAAACTACCTTTTGGCAGTGATACTATGAGGAAGTCAAACAACCTGGAGAATTCACAAGTCAATACTTCACTCAGCAGTTCTAATCTTTGAGTCCCTTCAGCCAGATGCTAGACCTGTAATGAATCAGGTTTCAGATAATCTAGGTCCCAGTTTCTGAATTATACTGAGGCTTCAAGTCTCTTTAGATTTAGTGGATTGGAGAAAAGTCACTCATCTTATCTAAATTCTTAATGAGTAGAATCTGGTATTTATGAAATGGTTGTTTTGAATCAGTATGTTTTGAGTTACTTTGCCAAAATAATAAATGGAACAAATCTCTTAGAAAAGTTACTTTGAAACTCTTTTTACCTTATTAATAAATTGAGTCTATTTTTCCATACCTTCAATCTGGGCCATGCATGAGGCTTGTTCTGAGCCTAGACTTTGAGAAGCCTTGTGCAATTCTGATCTTGAAACCCTGCCTTACCTTAAGCTTGGGATCATCTGAAAGAGGATTAGTAACCAAAATCAACTTAAAGCTAGTTGATTCCCAAACGTGAGTCCAACTTTGATCGATGGAGCTATATATTTGACATGGAGCCTACCACAGGCACATGAGTAAATCCATAAAACCAGGATAGCCATCAAGTTGGCTTGTAGATTCATGAGAAATAATAAATGTTTATTATTTTAAGTCACTGAGTTGATTTTTCTTTTAAGTTCCATTATTATTATTATTATTTTAATTATCTTTGTTCGTGTCTCATCTTCTAATGTCATTCTTTCTTTACGTGGTGCGCTTCTTCAATCCTTTCATTTTCCTGGTATGTAATTTGCTTAGGTCTTGCTTCTTCATGCGAATCATTCTGAAAGTATCATGGCAGATGTTTTCCTTCTTCTTTATCTTGATGGCTTTTGGCACTTTCATAGATAACATAGATAACTTTTCATAACATATAAAGGTCATCTGGAGCCAAGTGTGTCCTCCTTAGAACCAGATCCCATGAGGGTCCCATCTCTTCCACTTCAATTTGTGGTGTTCGACAATAAGATTTCTTCAACAGCAACTTATGGCTTCGGAAATAAATCTTCCCATTCAGTGCCATGAAGTGCAGAACATACTCTAAACCAGCTAGGCAGATATTTGATACTGTGGGACCTCTGAAGAAATATTAATATCTTTTAGACAGACAAACTTCTCGATATGTAATTTAATCATTTCCAACACGTGGTAGTCATATACATAGTCATAGATTATTTGCTTGTTTCTTATTATGAATAAAGAACAATCTGACATCTTTGAGAAGAATTCCAGTGATGTCTGATCCTCAAATGGCCTTGTAATAATTTTCTTTTTATACAGAAAGCTGTATGGTTTTTTCAATGAATACACATCTTGAAGTACTTGCTTCACTGCTACATTTGCATTTCCCCCTTTAATTAGCATGTCATTTTTAATATTTTCAGTTCTCTCTTCTCAAGGAATCTCTTGGCCCTTTTCATTTTTGGCATCACTTGATCCAAAGCATCCATCGTTGCTGCAACCCAAGACTTGTTATTTTATTTTATTATCTTGTTGTTTGTTTGCTTGTTTTGTTTTGAGCAGGGAGAGGTAAGTGATGTGAATAGATATGATACCATAGGATCAGCACTGGACTGCAAACCACAAGGTTAGTGGTTCAATCCAATAAGCCAATCCTTAGAAACTCTATGTTGTTGTTGTTACATGCTGTCGCGTCTGCCCCAACTTATAGTGACCCTGTATAGCTTTTCCAAGGTAGGTTTGACCACCAATGTTGTGGTTAAACCAATCTTGTGGTCCAGTACTATATACTACCACACCACATTATTGCTAAATTAAACAAGGGGAAAAGACCTTCCAGGTAACTGTATTCATGTGTATTTCTAGTGGAAAGAACTATGAGTATAATTTTGGAAGTAAGGGTAACTATTACTTGTGGTCATCATGATAAATGGAGAAAAGTTTGAAGTGCCAAAGGCTTCATTTTGCTTGGCTCTACAATCAACACTCATGGATGGAAGCAGCAGTCAAGAAAGCAAATGATGTACTAATTAGGCAGATCTGATGTACAAGACCTCTTTAAAGTGTTGAAGAGCAAAGATGTCAACTTGAGGACTAAGGTGTGCCTGACCCAAGCCATGGTATTTTCAGTAACCTCATATGCATGTGGAAGTTGGACAATGAGTAAGGAAGAACTGAGCATAATTAATGCATTTCAGTTATGGTGCTGAAAAGACTATTGACAGTATCATGGATTTACAGAAGAACAAACAAATCTATGTTGAAAGAAGTACAGCCAGAATGCTTTTTAGAGGCCAGGATGGTGACACTCTGTCTCTCATACTTAGGGCATATTACCAAGAGCATATAATCCCTGGAGAAAGACATAACACTTGGTAAATGTTTGTTGTTGTTGTTGTTAGGTGTCATCAAGTCAGTACCAGCTCATAGCAACCCTATGCATAATAGAACAAAACACTGCCTGGGCCTGGGCCAACCTCACAATTGTTACCACGCTTGACCCCATTGAGGCTGACATTCTACCAATCATCTCACTGGGGGTCTTTCTCTTTGTCTCTGGCCAAACATGATATCCTTTTCCAGTTATTGGTCTCTCCTGACAATATGTCCAACAATATGTCCAAAGTATGAGAAACCAAATTTGGCCATCCTGGTCTCCAAGGAGCACTCTATCTGCACTTCTTCCAACACAGACCTGTTTGTTCTTTTGGCAGCCCATGGCACTTTCAATATTCTCCTCCAACACCCTAACTCAAAAGCATCAATTCTTCTAGGGTCTTCATTATTCACTGTTCAGTTTTCACATGCATATGAGGTTATTGAAAATACCATGACTTGGGTCAGGCCCACCACTCATCTGTCAGTTTGTCATACTGTGGTAGCTTGTGAGTTGCTGTGACTCTAGAAGCTATGTCACAGGTATTTTAAATACCAGCAGGGTCATCCATAGTGGACAGGTTTCAGATAACCTTCCACCTAAAGAAAGACCAGGAAAAAGGAGTGATGGACTACTTCTGAATATCTCGTCACTGAAAACCTTATGAATAGCAGAGAAACACTGTCAGATATACTGCTGGAAAATGAGACCCCAGGTTGGAAGGCACTTAAAATGTGACAGTTAAATGTAGGTAATTGAAAAAGAGGAAGACCTCCAATGAGATGGATTGCCACCATTGCAGTAGGATGGGCTCAAGCATGACAACAATTGTGAGGATGGCACAAGACCGGGCAATTTTTTTTTCTGTTGTGCATTGCATCACTAAGTGTCAAAAATAACTCAAGAGCATCTAACAGTAACAACAATATTTTGTGGTCAACAAATTATTCTCAGTTTTCTCACACGTACATTACCAAGCTCAAAGTATAAGCCAGGAGGACACACAGGAAGAATGATTTCCTCTATGTCATCCATGAATGGATAAAAAAATGATTTTTCCTTCTCACTTGCCTGTTCTGCTTCCTGCATCAAATCCAGTGAACATACCTTGGCTAACTTTATAACAACCCATTTCCTCTGTAGAATCAGACTTAACACATATAATGACATAAAGTGCTATATAAACAAAGTGTTACCATGATCCTTATGACTAAAGAAAGAGAGGGAGAAAAAAAAAAAAAAAAAAAAAAAAAACACTTTTAAAGTGCAGCACATAATTCAAATTTTATCAAAGCCA
The DNA here is from genome assembly GCF_000296735.1 of Chrysochloris asiatica. NCBI lineage: Eukaryota > Metazoa > Chordata > Mammalia > Afrosoricida > Chrysochloridae > Chrysochloris > Chrysochloris asiatica. The sequence goes on from NW_006408803.1 coordinate 2,321,441, forward strand.
ATTTGGAAAAAGTTTAAAGATTTTTTAGAATTCTAAATTTAGGTGGAATCTTTTTATGTGTATTTAGAATTTGGCAAACCAGTTTCTTTCTTGCCCTACTTTAGAAAGGTTGTATGTAAGAGGGAGAAAAAAAGTTTTATTTAGTAGTGAATGGTCCCTTTATGACCACCCCAATGAAACAATACATATTTATATTTATGTCATTCAAATTTTAGGAGGAAACATTAAAATGCATTCTTTTTAAGGACATCTATTTTTAAATTAATATACACTTTTGTCCTTGTAAGTTTAAACATAGAAATAATCAGTAATTTCCCTGAGAAAGAAAGTGTCCTTTACAGAACACAAGCTCATTATCCTTGGGATATTAATGTTGCAATAAGGAAAGAAAGCCTGTGAAGTTTATGACATAATGCAAGTAAGCAAAATGTAATACAAGAGAACTGATTCAATAATAAAATAAAATTAAGAATTTTAAATGGGTATTCTAAGGCTTCTTAGAAAATATATTTTAGTGATAACTTTATAAGAAAACAAGTAGCCTGCAGTCAAATTGGCTTTCTTATTGTTATGCATACTATAACTAGTTTAACTTACAATCAAGTAAATTTTAACACAACACTGAACATAGACCATGAGGTTGTGAAAAACATTTAGTGTCTCATTCTGTTGTGTTCATAGGGTCGCTATGAGTTAGAACCTAACTGAAGGAACCTGACAGCAACAACATAGTAGTTGACTCTGTTTTCTGATTATATTTTATGAGACTGTTTTGCAGAAGATACAGTTAGCCTAGAAGTGGAAAGAAATTATTAGATTTTTCTAGGTCAAATTCTAGTTTCTTGTAAACCATTTAGAAAAAGATTACTCACGATGATTGTTTAAATCATAAAAGTGTGTGAGGTTTCCCTAAGAGGAAGCAGATAGTTAAAACACAATAGAATCATCAAAATTTAAAGGGATCAGAGGAAGAGAAACTATAGGAGTGACCAAAATATAGCAAAAAAGAGTTTTCAAAATAGAAGATAACTTAATAGAATGAGATCTGAGATGTGTTAATAAGATTTGACAAGTAGAATATCATAATAAGGATATCAGCAAATGTAGTTTGATGGATTTTTTTGTTTGTTTGTTAGATGTCATCAAGTCAGTTCCAACTCATAGTGAACCTACACACAGCAGAAGGAAAAATTGCTGAGTCATACACCATCATCATAATTATTGCTATATTTGAGCCCATTGCTGCTGCCACTGTGTTAATCCATCTCTTTGGGGTTCTTCCTCTTTCTTGATGACCCTCCACTTTATCATACCAACTTTGATGACCTTCTCCAGAGATTGGTCCCTCCTGATAACATGTCAGAAGTATGAGAGACGAGGTCTTGCCATCCTGACTACTAAGGAGCATTCCGGGTTCACTTCTAAGACAGATTTGTTTGTTCATCTGGGTGTTCTTGGTACTTTTAGCATTCTTCTCCAACACCATAATTCAAATGTGTTAATTCTATGGTCTACCTTACTCATTATCCAACTTTCACATGCATATGAGTCGATCGAAAATATTATGGCATGGGTTAGAAGCACCTAAGTCCTCAAATTGATTATCTTTGCTCTTAAAGACTTTAAAGAGGTCTTTTGCAGAAAAGTTATCTAATGCAACAATACACCCTTGATTTCTTGACTGCACACAATGAATGTTGATTGTGGATCCCAGTAAAATGAAGATGTTGTTTATTGATGCAGTTGTATGTGAGGATTTTTGTTTTCTTTATAATGAGACACAATCCATGATGAAGGTTGTGGCCTTTGATTTTTATCAATATTTTAAATCTTCTTCCTTTCTAGTAAGCAAGGTTGTATTAGCTGCACAACATAGACTGTTAATAAGTCTTCCTCCAAGCCTGATGCTACATTCTTCTTTACATAATATAGCTCAGTATAAGACTGAATGTTGTTGTTGTTATTGTTTGGTGCTGTCAAGTTGGTTACAATTCATAGCAAACCTCTAGAGAGTTGCTGAGGAGTGGCTGGTGAGTTTAAACCACTGACTTCGTAGTTCAAACTGAGCTTGCCGTCCAGCGTTTTTTCTATAGTGCCATACCAGGACTCCATAAGAATGAATAAGTTTAGTTAAAGGATATAACGCTGGCACACACCTTTCTTGATTTTTAACTATGCAGTCTCCCCTTGCTCTGTTCTAACTGCCTCTTTGTTTATGTATAGGCTCCTCACGATCACAATGAAGTATTCTGGAATATCCTTTCATTGCAATATTATCTATAGTTTTTCATGAAATACATAGTTGAAAGCCTTTGCACAGTCTATAAAGAATGAATCAACATCTTTCTGGTATTCTTTGCTTTCATCCTAGATCCATCTAATGCCAGCAATGATATCCCTAGTTTCACATCCTCTTCAGAATCTGGCTTGAATTTCTGGCAATTACTGTTGCAACTATTTTAAAATTATTTTCACAAAAATTTTGCTTCCATGATATATTAATGATATTGCTCAATGATTTCCACATTCCGCTGAGTCACCTCTCTTTTGCCCTTGGTGGTGGCTGTGTGCCATGGAGTCGGTTCCGACTCATAGAGACCCTGTACAGGGTTTCCGAGGCTGTAAATCTTTACGGGAGTAGAATGCCTCAACTTTCTCCTGCGGAACAGCTCGTAGTCTCGAACTGCTGACCTTGCTGTTCACAGCCCAATTCGTAACCACTATGCTTTAGAATCCTTCAATACTCAGAGTTGAGGAATGACTTTTTCTTCAGATCTTTCAGCCTTAGGAATATTGAGCTTGTTCTTCCCTTTTGATTTTCTAACTCTAGGTCTTTGCACGTTTCATTATAATAATTGATTTTGTCTTCTTGAACTGTCCTTTGACATTTTCTGTTCAGCTCTTTTATTTCCTCATTTTTTTTTCCATTTGCTTTTGCTTTCTACCCTCAAGAGCAACCTTCTTTTGACAACTATTTTGATTTTTCTTTCTTTTCTGTCTTTTTAATGGTCTTTTACTTTCTTCCTGTATGATGTTCTTGATGTCATTCCACAGATTTTCTGGTCTTTGGTCATTACTGACAAATTCATCAAGTCTGTTCCTGAGATGATCTCTAAATTCAAGATCATATGTTGGTTCTCGAGTCCTGGTGTGGTGCTATGGGTTAACGCACTGGACTGCAAAGTCGGTTTGAACTACAAGGTCAGTGGTTCAAGCTCACCAGCTGCTCCTTGGAAACCTTATATAGGGACGCTATGGGTTGGAACTGCATTTAATGGCAACAACGACAATAATATGTTGGTTCTAATGGACTTGATTTAATTTTCTTCAGCTTCAGCTTGAACTTGCATATGGAAATTGATTATATGTTCCATAGAGAGTATGTGACCTTGTTTTAGCTGATGGTACTGAGCATTTCCAACATCTCTTCCCACAGATCTAGTCAGTTTTAATCCTGTACATTCCATCTGGTGAGGCTCATATGTATAGTCAATGTTATTGTTGTTTAAAAAGGTGTTTTCAATGAATAACTCATTTTTCTTATAAAATCTATTATGTGATCCCCACCATCATTTTTATTACCCTGGCCATATTTTCCCATCTTCCTCTTTGTTTCCTACCTATGCATTCCAATCATCAGTAATCATTAATACATCTTGAATACATGTTTGATCAATTTTAGACTGAGAAGTAGAATTCTTCAATTTCATCACCATTCATTTTACTGGTTGATGTGCAAATGTGAGTAATAGTGGTATTAACTGGTCTTCCTTATGTTGTTGTTAAGTGCCGTCGAGTGGGTTCCAACCCATAGCGACCCTGTATAGGGTTTCTGAGGAGCCACTGTTGAGCTTGAACCGCCAAGCTTGCAGTTCAAACAGCTTTGCAGTCTGGCACATTAACCACAGCATCACATCAGGATTCTCCTAACAGAGGCAGCATTGTATTACAAGACAGATGCTTGACATTTTCTTTTTGATGATGAATGTGGCATCATTCTTCTTCAATTTGGCTTTCATGGCATAGAAAACCATATGACTGTCAGATTCAAAATGGCCATTATCAGTCTTTTTCAGTTCACTAATGCCTAGGATATCAATCAATATGTATTTGATTTCATATTTGTCAACTTTCAATTTTTCTAGATCAGCTTTCATACATCCCATATTTTAATTACTAATGGATCTTTTCAGCTATCTCTCCTCAATTTTAGTTTTGTCCCATCAGCAAATGAATTCCTGAAAAATTTTTCCTATTCACATCATTATAGTCAGCTCTACTATGAGGAGGCAGCTCTTCCCTAGTTACATTTTGAGTATATTCAGTCTCATTTGACATGGAGTACCAGGATAGTCAGTTTTCAGAAGTCTGAGAAATTACGATGTTTGATGAAACATGTTGTTGTTGTTAAGTGCCCTGGAGTCGATTCTCACCCATAGCAACCCTGTATAGGGTTTCTGAGGAGCAGCTGGTAAGCTTGAACTGCCGACCTGCAATTCAAATGGCTTTGCAGTCTGACACATTAACCCACAGCGCCACATAGATATGGAATAAAAACTCTTTAAGAATACAGGTTTGGGAAGAAGCAAAAAGAGTAAGTGTAAGGAAGATCAAGATTAGTGATAAAGGAAAAATGTTCTCATCTCTTTTGAAAGTCTGTAAAATTGATAACAAATTATCAGAAACTCTACTTTATTCTTATTTCAACCTGACCTCTTTCAAATCACTAATAAATGTGCCCATCAAAACAGAGACAATAAAAGATTCTTGAAACGTCATTCCAATCCTATCTCCAGAAGTATCTCATCACTAATTAAAACACCTTTATATATCTTGTTTCAAAACATTTTCTGCTACGTGAAATTTTCTTTGGTCATTTCTTTCTTGTCTTTTTAAAGACTCTGGTTGGTCTATAGCATACTTACAACAGACTTCAAAAAATTCATGGAAATATAGAATTAAAAGATAAAGGAATTTTTCTACAAACATTATTTTTTTAAGTTTTTATTGTGAATTATGTGATAGTTTACATGTGAGAACATTAGCTTTACATTCATCCTACTGTATTTCCTTTCATTGCAATAATTGCAATCCCCTCCATGCATCATAAAACAACCAAAGGGTATACCCTGCCCCCAGGCTGTCAGCACACAGCCCCTCTTCTTCCCGGAGTTCAGATTCCCCAGCAGCTCCATCTCTCCATGTCATCATCTCTGCCTCCATTTCTGGCGTCACTGCTTCTCTGGGTAGGATCCCGCACTCCACTCTTATCCCTTGATGGTCCCAGGGACCTTCACTCCTGGACTGCAAAATCAACCACTCCCCTCCTTTTGTTAAAAATGTCTACCTTTAAATGACCAACATTCACAGTCAGTCCTGATAGAATCATTCACTATTGAACCACAAAGAGTCTTATCCCCATCTCCTTTCATCAGCCCAGCCCAGACAGATTGGATACTACTCAGTGAACATTCTACCTTTCCCTCACCCTTTGGAACTAGGCTCCTTCTTGAAAACTTGTAAGCCAGTCACTTCTTGTTTTTGAAGCCTCCCCCCCTCCCCTCCCCCCCGGCACCCCATTTTGGGTCACCAATGTCTAAGTTGCCCATTCTTGTCTACTCAGTGCACCAAGAGGGTGGGAATGATCTTGGCTGTACAGATTTATTCCCTCTTTTGAGCTACTACATCCATAAGTATAGGTCAAGTTCACCAAACTATAGCAGATTACTTTATTCTTCCTCTAGTCGAGTTCTGATCATCCAGCCATTGTAGCCAGGTCAAGTATGAGCTACAAGTATGGTTGTTTTTGTGCATCTCCCCTCACTTCATATCAGCTGGATGTTTCACTCTCTGCTCTAGTCCTCTGTGGCAATGTCACTGTCTCTGGTCCCAGGAGTCCCCAGACCAGGTCTTGCCATACTGCTGGCCAACCAGGTTTCCACCCGGGTTGACAGGACTGTATTGATCATGGTCAGACTTAGCTCACAACTTCATTGCTGTTTTTCAGTCACTTCCCCTTATCAGTGACAAATGTGGTCACCAGCTAGACCACATGCTTGCTCATGTATTCGTTAGTCTTGGAAAGGGGGTTTGCCCTGAGGGAACGCTACCAAGTTCCTTGATGGTTTCCAGGTGAACAACTTGCTTGTTCTTGTAGTAGTAAATCAGAATGCTGTTGTTGTTTTTGATTTTTCCTCTTGGTCTTTCTTTCAAGAAGTATCTTCTGTTCTTCTAGCTGCTCCAGGCTTGTCTGCTTGTCCTTTCAAGTGGAAATTTCCAAGCTCAGAAGATTCTGGATGGAGATCAGGATCCCACCTATGGTCTTAGGCAATGCCAAGTTCTAGCCCCATTTTAGGTATTCCAATCAGTTATAGGCAGAAGATGGACTTACAAGCTTTCTATGGTGATGTTTCTGGCTATTGTTTTCTCTCTCTGTGAAGTGTCTATTTTACAATGGTAGGAAAGTGAAACCAAGATTCAAAGGACAGCCAAGCATCTTAACATTGTTTCCTTTCTTTTACCCATTTAAACCATGCCTCAGTCCCTGTATCCCAGAGCCCTGTTGATCCAAGGTTGTGCATACATCATTATTTACATCTGTCCCACTTAGCCCATGCAAACCTGCCTAACTGGTCTCCCATCCACCTTGTTCTTCCATTCCCCTCCTCCTTCTTGTGTATTGCCCCCCCCTTCAGCCCCCAGCTATCCTGTCTGTTGCCTACCCTTGTGCTCCCCCTCTTCTCCCTCCCCTCACCCCACACCATACATCCTGGGGGTAACCAGCAAATATTTTTTTCCCCATTTAGTGTGGGGTCTTTTTTCTTACTCTTTTACAATAATGGTCCTATGCAGTATTTCTCCTTTTGTGACTGGCGAATTTCACTCAGCATAATGTCCTCAAGGTTAAAAAACATCTACCTTTAAATTACCAACATTTACCAATGTTATGTGGTGTATTGCAGCTTCCTTGTTATTCTTCAAGGTAGCATAATATTCTATTATGTGTATGTACCCAAATTTGTTTATCCATTCTTCAATTGACGGACACTTAGTCTGTCTCCATATTTCAGCTATTGTAAATAGTGCTGCTATGAACACTGGTGTGCATATATCTACTCATGTTATGGATCGTGTTTCTTGTGGGTAAATACCAAGTAGAGGAATTGCTGGATCACAAGGTATTTCTATTTCCCACCTTCTGAGGAAGCGCCATATTGCTTTCCAGAGTGGTTGGATCATTTTGTCATTCCAGCCGCAATGCAGGAGCATCCCAGTCTCTCTTCATCCTCGCCAGAATTTATTGACCTCTACTTTTTTTATCTTTGCTGTTATTGCTGGTGTGAGAAAATATCTCATTGTTGTTTTGACTTGCATGTCTCTAATTGCTCAGAAACCCTATACAGGATCGCTATGGGTCATAATCGAGTCAATAGCACTTAACAACAACAATAATGGCTAGTGATCATGAACATTTCTTCATGTGTTTGTTGGCTGCCCAGATCTCCTCCTTGGTGAAGTGTCTGTTCATGTCCTGTGCCCATTTTTTAATTGGGTTATTTGTCTTATTCTTGTAGCAGTGTTGTAGTTTCCTATATATTTTATAAATGAGTCCCTTGTCTGATGTGTCGATGCAAAAGATTTTTTCCCATTCTATGGATTCTCTTTATACACTTTTGGTGAAATCTTTAGATTAACATAAATTTTTAATTTTTAGTATGTCCCAATCATCTATTTTGTCTACTTTAGTTTGTGTAATTTTCAAAATGTTTGGTAGTCTGTGTTTGTCCTGTATTAGAGCTCTCACATTTGTCCCTATTTTTTATTTGATGATCTTCACATTTAGATCCATGCTGAGTTATTTTTTAATATAATGTGTGAGGTAAAGGTCTTGTTTCAATCTTTTGAATATCACTTTACAGTTCTTCCAAAACCATCTGTTTAAGAGACTATCTCCTTACCATACAATATTCTTAGGCACTTTGTCAAAAATCAGTTGGCACTATGTGGATGGGTTAATTTTTGGATTCTCATCTCTGTTCCATTGATCAATGTATCTTTCATTGTACCAGTATCAGGCTGTTTTGACCACTGTAGCTGTGTAGTAAATCTTGAAATCAGCGTAGTGAAATGTTTCCAACTTTATTCTTCTTCTTAAGCAGTGCTTTATTTATCTTGGTTCTCTTCTTTCCAAATAAAGTTTGTCATTGTTTTTTCCATCTCTTTGAAGAATGTCCTTGGAATCTAGATCGGGATTGCATTATATGTGCTAATTGCTTTGGGTGGTATTAACATTTTTACAATGTTAAGTCTTCCTATCCAGGAACATGGTATATTGTTTTGCTTTTTTAAGTCTCTTTTGGTTTCTTGTAGTAGTTTTCTTTGTATAGGTACTTTGTTTCTCTTGTTACATTTATTCCTAGATATTTCATCCTTTGGGTGGCTATTGTAGATGGTATTGCTTTCCTAATGTCATTTTCAGTACTGTCATTGTTACTATAGAGGGATCCAACTGAATTTTGATGTTGTTGTTATACTCTGCCACTATGCTGAATCTTCCAATGAGGTCTAGTAGCTTTTTTAATGAGTTTTTGGGGTTTTCTACATATAGGATCATATCATCTGCAAATATAGAGAGTTTTTATTCCCTCTTTGCAAAGTTGGATGCCTTTAATTTCCCTATCTTGCTGTATAGCTGTGGCTAAGACTTCCAGCACAATATTGAATAAAAATGGTGACAAAGGGAATCCCTTTTCTGGTTCCTGTTCACAGAGGGAAGCTTTTCAGTTTCTCTTCATTGAGAGTAAAAAACCAAGGCTGTTGGTTTTGTATATATGCTTATAAATATGTAGAAGAATTTCCCTCAAGTCCTACTTTGTTGAGTGTTTTTATCATGAATGGGTGTTGGATTTTGTGAAATGCCTTTTCTGCATCAATCGATATGATCATGTGGTTCTTTTCTTTTTATTTATTTATATGGTGGATTACATTGATTGTTTTTCTAATGTTGAAACTTCCTTGCATCCTTGATCTGAATCAAACTTGTTCGTCATGTATTTTTATTTTGATGTGCTGCTGAATTCTGTTGGCTAGGAATTGTTGAGAATTTTTTCATCTATGTCATGAGGGATATTAATCTATAATTTTATTTCTTAGTGATGTCCTTCCCTGGTTTTGGTATGAGG
>NW_006408803.1:2331190-2350489 GCF_000296735.1 Chrysochloris asiatica
CTGTGTTAATCTGTTAACTTTGGTTCTTTCTTCTTTTTGGATGTGTCCATTTATCGCAATAAATTGTCCTTTCAGCACCACTTTACCGTGTTCCAAAGATATTAGTACATTGTGTTTTCATTCTCATTGTTTCTAGGAACTTTACAAATTCATGTTTAATTTCTTCTATTACCCAGTCGCTTTTCAGCAGGGTGTTATTCAGTTTCCATGTACTCTATTTATTTCCTTGCTTGTCTTATTGTTGATTTCTAGTTTAGTAGCACTGTGGTCTGAAAGATGCTATGTAGTATTTTGATGTTTGTAAACTTATGGAGGCTTGCCTATGACCTAACACATGGTCAATTCTGGAAAATGTTCCAAGTGGACAGGAAAAGAATGTGTATTGTGCTCTTGTTGGGTTGAATGATCTGTACACATCTATGAGGTCAGGTTGTTTGATTGTGTTGTTTAGTTCCTCTGTAACTTTTTTGAATTTCTTTCCAGTTGTTCTATCCCTTTTCAAAAGTGACATACTAAAATCCCATTATAATTATAGAATTATCTATTTCTTTCTTCAATTCTAATAGAGTTTTCTCAATTTATGTTGGTGCTCTTTCACTGGGAGTGTAGATATTTATTATGTCCATGTATTCTTGCTCAATTAACACTTTAACCATGACATACTGTCTTTCTTTATCTTTTATGCTGGTTTTTGTCTTAAAGTTTATTTTATCAGAGATTAGTATTGCCACTCATGTTTGTTTTTTTATTGCAATTAGCTTGGTATGTTTTTTTTTTTTTCATCCTTTCACTTTTAGTCTGTTTTTGTCTTTGTGTGTAATGTGTGTCTCTTGCAGAAAGCATATTGAAGTTTCTTGTTTTCTTATACATTCTGCCACTCTCTGTGTTTTCTCTGGTGCATATAATCTACTGACATTCAGTGTAATTACCAACATATGAATTAATTGTTGTCATTATGTTAATTTTTTTGTCTGTTCATTCCTTTGTTCTGCATGCCTTCTTGTGCTGAGTTCATTTTTTGTGTGTGTGTGTGTGTGCTATTTCTTGTCAGTTTCTTCTTAGTTTTTATGTTTCTTGTTTTGCTTGGGTATTCATTTTCATGGTAAGTTGTGAAGTATTACCTTTATTTGTGGTTACCCTATAGTCTATTAACTTTCCCCTCCATTGTTAGACTGTCTATTGTATCCTGCAATCTACCTGATCTTCTCATCACATGAATCTCTGTTCCTACATTTTCCCCTTCTTTGACATTGCTATTATTTTGATCTTTAATTGACCTCCCAACTCCTTTGTATTCGTTGTTGTAATTTTCTTCTGTTCTGAACTCTGCTATCTGTTGTCTGAGTTCCAGGTGGTGTTGCCACATCTGTCAGTCTCTGGTTGTTGTCTGTTCTTGTTGGTTTTCATTCCAAAGAACTCCCTTTAGGATGTTTTGAAGTACTGATTTGGCTTTGACAAAAATCTCTTAGCTTCTGTGTATCCTGGAATGTTTTAATTGCACCATCATATTTGTCTTACAGTTTTTACTGGATAGACGATTTTTGGTTGGCATTTTTTTTCTTTTAGGGTTTTATATATGTTTCCCATTGCCTTCTTGCATGCATGGTTTGTCTGAGAAGTCAGCACTTAATCTGATTTGCTTGCCTTTGTAAGTAACACTTCTCTTTGCCCTGACCACTTTTAGGATACTCTCCTTGTCTTTGATTTTGTAGAGCTTGATTATGATATGTCTTGGTGATTTTCTTTTGGGATCTATCATTCCTGTGGCATAATTTTCTTGAATGTTTATCTTCTCATCCTTCAAGATGTTAGGGAAACTTTCTTCCAGAAGATCCTCAACTACCTACTCTGTGGACTTTTATGATTCTTCGTGCTCTGGAATGCCAATAATTCTTAAGTAATTCATCTTCATGATATTCAGCATGAATCTTGGACCCTCTTCAGATGTTTTTATCTTTTTTTCTGCTTGCTCTTCTATCTTAGCAGTACTGAGAGATTTGTCATCCAGCTCTCTGTTATTGGCTTCCATCTCTTCAATTCTACTCCTTTTCCATTTTAGTGTATGCCCATTTCTGATATTTTATTATTAATCATCTGGACCTCTTTTTGTAGGTTTTGAATTGTTTCCAGTGCTATATATGTATCTTGTTTGATTGTTCCTGTAGCATGTTCCTGACTTCTTCCTTATTTTCTTCCATCCCTCTGTGGAGCTTTTGAATTTGTTTTCATATCATTCTTCTGAATTCCTTCTAAGGCAAATCCAAAGCCTGCTCTTCCTCTTGTGGAAAGTATATGTGTGCCTCCAGCTCATTTGTATCAGTTTCTCTTTTTGTTTTTGGACATGTGTTGAGATCTTTTGTTATTTTTTCTTGGACATTTTCAGTAGTTAGATGAATTTTCAATGATTAAATGAATGTATGTTGTTTTATTTTTTAAGCTTACTGAGTGTTTCCTGGTGGGTGTGATCTGGAGATAGGCTTCATTTTTCATGTGTAATGCCTAGCAGATAGTATTGGCTTCTGTCCAGATAGTGGTATATTATGGGGTATGCTTGCAGCTTGGCTATATGGTCATGATTGCTGTCTCTTCTTGGGTAACATAGGAAGAGAAAGCTCCCACTCCCAGGAGAAAAGTGAGATCCAAAGGACCAAAATCAGAAACATTATAAAAGTAGAGACAAAAACACCACTGAAAAACTGAAATAAAACCATAGTCGACTGACAGTAACCTTTGCTGTACAGGTCGGTGTACATGCACAGTAGAACCTTCCAGTGGCATTGTCCACTCAGTCAAGCTGCTCCTTTAGTAACCACCATGGAGGTATGCAGATAGATGTTGAGAAATTAATAGAAGAAACATTATCGACTATTTTTATCTCTGAAGGTCAGTTAGGAATCTGTGTGTGCACAGCATAATTCCCAAAATAACTGAATCTTTGTGTGTAATAGTTGGTGTTGGCTCTTGCCTTTTATGTTGGCATTTTACAGGGTGCTCATACAGTTTGACTATATGGCCAGACCTGCTTTTTCTTTCTGCATAGGCAGGAATAAAGGGTCCCGCCGAGGTCATAAGCAGTGCCAAAGATCAGCCCGGTGGGCTGAATGGGGCTCCTCCCAGGAACCTCCTCACTGTGCCATGGGGAAACTGTGGGCACAATGCTGGACCCTTTTGTGGGTGTGATCCCACCTGCCTGAAGGTGTCCGACTGGTCAGAGAAGGTACGACAGGGAAGAGGAAGAAAGAAGAGTGTAAAATCTGTCACACCTCTTTTTTCAGATGCTGCTCCATGGTTTTTAGTGCTGTATCACTGTATCAGGCTGGTTGTGGCCCGGACCTCGTTTCTCAGCTCAGAGCTGTAGGGATTGTCCCACATCCCAATTGATTCAGAAATCACTGTATTTTTCTTTTCACAGTCAGATTTCTCTACCGGTGGTTGTGGGAAACTCATACCCTGCACCTTATACTACATCCAAAACTCTGGAGATGCTCTGGGAAAGCACCTTTTTCTGGTTTCTCTGTGCCTCTGCTAAGGAGCCTCTCTTAACTTCTACAAACTTTTAAAACTATATTTATGTCTTCTTTCCTTTGACGTAGATATTTCCAATCCAACCACAAATTATAAAGTTGCTTTGCATACAATTCTGCTCTGTTTTATTGTTTTCTACCCTTTCCTATCTTTATCTTTTAAACCAAAAATTATTCTACTTCCTCTCATCTCATATGGCCTTGTCTCAAAAAATGTCAGGGCTGTTGGGAAGACTCATTCACTTACTTAATTTAAAAATCTCAAGTTAACTAAGCTTACTATCTATACCAGTTACAAGGGCAAGCCAAAAGCATTGCTACAAAATTATAGAACATGATATTAAAAAATATGTTTTTAAATGTGAGGCTATAGCTTTTTGTTGACATATACTCCATCTATATCTATACACTATTGACAGCAGTGTTTTCGTCTCTCTAACCCTTCCCTGCCACACTTATCTGTCAGTTTGTCATACTGTGGTGACTTGTGTGTTTCTTTGATGCTGGGAATTATGCTACCAGTATTTTGAATACCAGCAGAGTCACACATGGTGGACATATTTCAGCTGAGCTTCTAGGCTAAAAGAGACAATGAAGAAGGAGGGACAGACTCCTTCTGTATGTTTGTTGTTGTTAGGTTCTGTTGAGTTGGTTCTAACCCATAGTAACCCTGTATAGTGTTTCTGAGGAGCAACTGGTGAACTTGAATCACCAACGTTGTGGTTCAAATTGACTTTGAAGTCCATCACATTAACCCACATCACCACACCAAAACTCTGTATGTTTAGTCACTGAATATAGTATCAAGTATATAAGGCTGGGTGTCTCAGGACCATAGTCTCAAGGAACACCATGGTCAATTGGCATAACACAGTCAACAAAAACAATGTTTTACCTCCTACTGCATGAGTAGCATCTGGCAACTTGAAAGCTTATGAGCAACCATCTAAGTGCACATCTCCATATGCAGAAGAAAGAAGAGTGATAAGAATTAAAGAAAATTAGAATAAATTAGTTCAATAGACTCATGAACATATGAACATAAGTCCCCATAACTCTGAGACCAGAATGATGACAGTGCATGGCTACCACTACCAACTACAATGAAAGGGATACTCTGATTAGAGGGTCCCAGATAGAATGGAGGAAAATATAGAGCAAAATTCAAAATTATTTAAAGTTAAAAACAAACAAACAAACAAACAAAAAACCACCAGGTTTCCTTGTCAGAAAGAGACTGGATGGACCTGAGACTATGACCTGTGACCACCTTTCAAGTCTAGAAAATAACTCATCCTCATGGCCCAATTTTCAGTCAAGCAGTAGATAGGTTTATAGGGATGTGGGGGACAACAACACTAGTAAAGTAACTTCACTATGGAGTGGTCAATCATTCAAAATCCAAATTACAATGTTTTCTTAAGGACAAAGTTGAAAAGGAATGGGAAGGTGGGTAGTATGAAAATAGAAACTATAGTGAAGAATTGTGGTAACTGTTGCTACATGGAGGACATTGTAATACTTGAGATGACATAAAGTCTATGATTTGTTGAATTTACAGCTGATGGTCTTGTCTATAAACCTTCACTCAATTAATAAAAAAGAAGTTTAAAAAATACATAAATAGACAAATATTGGAATACTGTCAGATAGCACCAGAATATTGAATATTGAAACACTAAGAATAGCCATCAAATATAGTGCCTGGAGGTGAGCCCCTTCTGATGGAAGACAATCAAAATATGACTGGTAAAGAGTTGCCTCATCAAAGAGTTGACTGACATGGCACAAGTGGAGTAAACCTTTTTGGATCTTCATTTTCTGATGGGGCACAATTCAAAATAAGGAGAAACCACTGCAAACATCCATGGATAATCAGAACAAGGAGAGAATCTAAGTATGAAACTAGAGAAATTGGAAGTTGTCAAAAATAAAATAGAATGCATAAAAATTGATATGCTAAGCATTAGTGAGCTGAAATAGACTGGTATTGGCCGTTTTGAATCTGACAATCATATGGTGTATTATGTCATGAATGATAAATTGAAGAGGAATGGCATCACATTCATAGTTAAAAAAAAAAGAAAGAAAGAAATCAAGATCTATGTTGAAATATAATGCTGTCTGTGATATGATAATATCCAGATGCCTACAAAGAAGACTAGCACCACTATTATTCAAATTTACTCTCTAGAAAACATCAAAAGATGTAAGGGATACAAAGAGTCACTGTATCCCAATAAATTGATTGATGTTTAACTACTACAGGAGGTAGTATATGATCAAGAGCCAATGTATTGAAGGAAGAAGACCAAGGTACACTGAAGGCAATGGCAAAGAATAATGCTTCAGGAATTGAAGGAATGCAAATCGAAATCTTTCAAGAAACTGATGCAGCACTGGACATACTTATCTGTTCCACGATATTTTGAAGACAGATACCTGGTCAAATGATTGTAAGAGATCCTTATTAGTGCTCATTTCAAAGAGAGGTGACCAAACAGAATGCAGAAATCATCAGAAAATATCATTAATGTAACATTAAGTGAAATTTTATTAAGCATAATTCAAAAGTTGTTGCAACAGTACATTTTCCAGGAAATTCCATCAAGCTGGATTCAGAAGAGGATGGGTAATGAAGGATATCATTGCTGATGTGAGAAGGATATTGGCTGAAAGTAAAGAATACCAGAAAGAAGTTTACCTGTGCCATGGTGACTATACCTGCTCCTGTGTTGATCATGACAATTTATGGATAACATTGTAAAGAATGGATTATCTAGAACACTTCTTATGAAGAACCTGTTCACAGACCATGAGGCAGTCATTTGACCAGAACAACAGGACACGGAATGGTTTAAAATCAGGAAAGGTGTGTGTCAGGGTTGTATTCTTTCACCATACTTATTCAAACTTCATGCTAAGCAAATAATCTAAGAATATGAATTATATGAAGAAGAATGTGGCAGCAGGGTTGGAGAAAGACTCATTGACAATCTGTGGTATGCAGACACTCAACTTTATTTGCTAAAAGCAAAGAGGACTTAAAATACTGACAAAGATAAAAACCCCAAAGGGAAAAAAAAAAAAATCTCCACTACTGGACCAATAAATAATATGATAAATGGAGAAAAGATTGAAGTTGGCAAAGATTTCATTTCACTTGAATCTATAATCAACACTAATGGAAGCTGTAGTCAGTAAATCAAATGACATATTGCATTAGGCAAATATCCTACACAAGAACTTTTTTTAAGTGTTGAAGAGCAAAAATGTCAGTTTGAGGACTGATGTGGCATTGTAGTATAAGCACTGGAATAAAAGATGAGTTTGAACCACAAAGTTGGCAGCTCAAACTCACCAGTCACTCCTCAGAAACACTATACGGGGTAGTTATGAGTCAAAACTAATTCAATGGTACTTTGTAACAACAGCAACAACAATCCTAGCCATGGTATTTTAAATAGCCTCATAGTCAAGTGAAAATTGGACAATGAATAAGGAAGACCACATAAGAATTAATTCATTTGAGTTCTGGTGTTGGAGAAGAATATTTAAAGTATTGTGAACTTCCAGAAGAACAAACAAATCTGTATTGGAAGATGTACAGCCAGAATTCTCTTTACATGACAGGATAGCAAGACTTGGAGTCTCATATTTTGGATATATTACCATCAGGGACCAGAACCTGGAGAAGGACATCATGCTTGAAAAAGTGGAGTTAACAAAAAAGAGAAAGATCTCTAAAATGTTGAATTAGCATCATGGCAGCAGCAATGGGCTCAAGTATAATAACAATTGTGAGGAAAGCTCAGGAATGGTCAGTGTTTTGTTCTGATGTGCATTAGGTCACAATAAGTCATAGCCACTAGAGGACATCTAACCATAACAAGAATAACCCTTCTATGATTACCATTTAAAGCCACAATTATTCAAATTTACACACCAACCAATAATGTCAGTGAAGTGAAATTGAAGAATTCTACCATCATCTTCAGTATGGCACTAAACAAACATGCAATCAAGATGTTTTGGTAATTACTGGTGATTGGAATGCTAAGATTGGAAACATATAAGAAGAATCCATATTAGGAAAATATGACCTTGGTGATATAAATGACATTGGTGATGGCAAGATAGACATTTGCAAGACCAGTGACTTATTCATCACAAATACATTTTTTTAAAAAAACATAAAAGATGTAATACAGAGAAATCACACTGACCATAACCCTAGAAAAAGATAGTGCAAAACCTTAACATAATGTGTAAATAAGTCCAGTAACCAACTATGGAACAGATCATCAATTGCTTATATTCATGAGTAGGCTGAAGCTGAAAGAAATTATAACAAGTCCATGAAAGCCAAAGTATGACATTGAATATATCCCACCTGAATTTAGAGGCCATCTCAAGAACAGATTTGGTGCATTAAACACTAATGAATGAAGACCAGAAGAGCTATGGGATGACATCAAGAATATCATACACTAGAAAGCAAAAGGTCATTAAAAAGACAGTTAAGAAAGTAAAGACCAAAATGGATGTCTGAAGAGACTTTGAAACTTGTTCTCCAATATTGAGATGCCAACAAGAATGGAAGTATGGAGAAAGTAAAAAACAAGAAGAAAAATTTTAAAGAGCTATCTGGGGAAGAAAAATTAAATAATTCAATGAAATTTGCAAAGACCTGGAGTTAGAAAACCAAAAGGGAAGAACATGTTCAGCATTTCTCAAATGAAAGAACTCAAGAAAAAGTCAAACCTCAACTTGAAATATTGGAGGATTTCATTGGCAAACTATTGAACAATGTAGAACAAATCAAAAGAAGATGGAATGCTTCAGGACAAAACCTTCTTCAAGACTGAAACTCAAAGAGCATGTAAGCTAGCTGGCAACCACATTTCTCTACATGTGAGTGGAAGTGGGGAAAGTCAGAAATGAAGATATGGGCTGAGTTTGGTCATGATCCATAGACTCCTGTCAACCTCGAGATGACAGAGAGAAGCTGGGCTGGTTGGTCTGAAGTTTGGGAGATTTGGAAATTTCCGAACCCATGGAGATTGACCTAGCCACAGAGGGCTTGAGCTATGAGTGAAGCATCTAGTTGATATGAAGTGGGGGAAGATGCACAAGAACATCCAGACTAGCTTCAATGGCTTGATGACCAGAGCTTGACTAGTGGAAGATAAAGAAATTTGGTAAAGGAACCAAGTGTAAATTGCTACAATTTGATGAATTTGAACTATACATATGGCTGTAGTAGCTCAAAATACCAACCAATAGGGAAGGATTCTTCACATCAACGATCAAGCCTACCCCCTGAGGGTTGATGTTATTGTTAAGTGCTGTCGAGTCAGTTCTGACCCATAACCACCCTGTATAGGGTTTCCAAGGAGACGCTGGTGAGCTTGAACATCCAACTTTGCAGTTCAAATGGCTTTGCAGTCTGATGCATTAACTCACAGAGCCACACCAGGACTCCTATAGGGTTGATAGGAACAGACAATTTAGACATTGGCTACCTAAAATGGAGGTTTGCAAAAAATGATGGAGGTAGAAAACACTGAGAGCAAAGTAAGAGTTAAAACCCACAGAAGTAAATACTGTTATATATACAAATCTGCAATAACAGTGATCTATGAGTAGATGCATGAATAGAAACACAGGCTGAATAGGTGTGGAAGGGAGAGGAAGAGTTGTTGTTGTGGTTGTTATGTACTGAGTAGGTTCCAACTCATAGCAACACTGTGTATGACAAAAGAAAACATTGCCGTCAACATAACAAAACAATGCACAGACTTGTGCCAAACTAATAACTGCTACTTTGAAATCATTGTTGCTGCTATTCTGTCATTCCATCTCACTGAGAGTCTTCCTCTTTTTTCACTTACTTTCCATTTTACCAAGCATGATGAACAGCCTCCATCATATATTGCCTTCCGCTCACCCAAGTAACTCCATACTAGTTAATTCCCAAACAGTATATTCTATCTTGAAATTTTCTTTACTTCCTCTCTATTTGGTATTACATTGCAAAGTGACATATCTGGTTCCCGTTTTCAATCTTACAAGTTTTTTTCTGTTTTACTAAAGGTAATACAGAAACATCTACAACCATACATTGACAGGGAAATTCCAGAGGTTTAAACCAGATTCAGAAGAGGACATGGGATGAAAGATATCTTTGTTGACATCAGATAGATCTTGGCTGAAATCAGAGGTTACCAGAAAGGTATTTACCTGTGCATTCTCGACTATGCAAAGGCTTTCAATTACGTGGATCGTGACAAGCTATGGACAACTTTGCGAAGTATGAGTATTCCAGAATACTTAATTGTGCTCATGAGGTAGCTGTACATAGACCAAGAGGCAGTTGCTCGAATAGAAGACAGGAACACAGAATGGTTTAAATTTAGGAAGGGTGTGCTATAGGGCTGTATTATTTCACCATACTTCTTCAACATGTGTGCTGAGCAAATATTCCGAGAAGCTGTGTTGTTGTTGTTGTTAGGTGCCATCGAGTCCATACCAACTCATAGTGACTTTATGCACAACAGAACAAAACACTGCCTGATCCTGGGCTAACCTCACAGTTGTAGCCACGCTTGAGCCCACTGATGCTGCCACTTTGTCAATACATCTTTTTCCAGACCCTCCACCTTATCAAACATGATATCCTTCTGCAGTGACTGGTCCCTCCTGATAATATATCTGAAGTATGAGAGATTTAAGTTTGGCCATCCTGGCCTCCAAGGAATACTCTGGCTGCACTTCTTCTAACACAAATCTATCTGTTCTTTTGATAGACCATGACACTTTCAATATTCTCCTCTAAGACCAGAACTCAAATGCATCAGTTCTTTTATGGTCTTCCTTATTAACTGTCCAGTTTTCACATGCATATGAGGTTATTGAAAACATCATGGCTTGGGTCAGGTGCACATTAGTCCTTAAGCTGACATCTTTGTTCTTCAGCACTTTTAAAGGGTTGAAGAAGCTGTGCTATATGAAGAAAAATATGGCATCAAGATTGGAGGAAAACTCATTAACAATCTGTGATATGCAGATGATACAACCATACTTGCTGAAATTGAAGAACTTAGAATACTAACTGTTGAAGATCAAAGAACAGAGTCTTTGGCATGGATTGCATCTCAATGTAAAGAAAACAAAAATCCTAACCACTGAACCAATAAACAATAACCATATCAATGAAGAAAAGATTGAAGATATCAAAGACTTCATTTTGCTCGGATCAACCATCAATATTCATGGAAGCAGAAGTCAAGAAATTGTACTACTAATTGCATTAAGCGAATCTGCTGCGCAAGACCTTTTAAAAGTGTTGAAGAGCAAAAATGTTAGCTTGAGGACTAAGGTGTGCCAGACTTAAGCCAAGGTATTTTCAAAAAGCTCATATGCACACAAAAGTTGGACAGTGAATAAGGAAAACCATAGAAGAATTGATGCATTTGAGTTATGGTGTTGGAGGAGAATATTGAAAATACCATGGACTGCCAAAAGAACAAATTGATTTGTGTTGGATGAAGTACAGTCAGAGTGCTTCTTGGAAGCCAGGATGGCCAGACTTCATCTCTCATACTTCGCACATATTGTCAGGAGGGACCAGTCACTGGAGAAGGATACCATGTTTGGTAAGGTGGAGGGTCAGGGAAATAGGGGAAGATCCCCAATAAGATGGATTGGCAAAGTGACAGCATCAATAGGCTCAAGCGGGGCAACAATTGTGAGTTTGACCCTGGACTGGGCTGTTTTGTTCTGTTGTGCATAGAGTCACTATGAGTCGATGACAGGTAACAACAACAATACGTTTGTTCTACTTTGGACTCTTACTTCTGTATTTGTTTGACTTCTGACTGGTGTTGTCATATTAGTTAATCTCAGGTTGTTGTCTGCTATTGATTCTCTGAAAAACTCCTTTTAGTATTTCTAGTAAGATTGGTCTGGTTTTACTAATTCCTTTAGTTTCTGATAATCTGGAAATGCTCTAATTTTCCCATCATGGCAGTGGGAAAATTTTGCTGAGTATATGGTTTTTGGTTGGCTCAGGTGGTATAGGAGTGGGTAGTTGTCCTTGTCCAGTAGGTAGGGCTGCGTATAGTATGGGTGATGCTGGGCCACATATTCATATTTTGTTGGGTGGAACATAAAAACAATAACAAAAACACAACAAACAGCAGTAAATCAGAATAATATGGAAAAACATAAGGGGAAAATCAAGCAATCAACAGCAAGAAATAGGAATTTAATAACTTTAAAAAAAGGAGAAGAAAATAAAGTCAAGGGAAGAGAAAAAGAAAGAGCAAAAATAAAATAAGGAAAACTAGGGAAGGAGGAAAAAGAAAAGAAAAGAATCATAATTTTAAAAAAAACTAAGACAAATGATAAAAAAGAGAAAAACTAAGACAAATGGTAGAAAATAAAAAAGGAAATCAGAGAAAGAAATGATTAAAAACAAGGGAAGGAAGAGAAAAAAATAAAGAAAGGAGCAAATCGTGGCAGTGGCAAGACCTAGAATGGAGAAAACTGTGGGGTAATGACATCCTATATAAATTGGCACCCTCTTCCCATCAAGGAGCACACAAGTGTAGGGGGGAAATGCCTAGTCCTAGATGGAGCGCCTATTGTCCTAGATATAGTCTGTGTTCAGGGAACCTGATTTGATGTGTTGTTGTTGTTGTCAGGTGCTATCGAGTTGGAACTGACTCATAGCGACTCCATGCACAGCAGAACAAAACAATGTCCGATCCTGGGCGAACCTCACTACCGCCGCCACACTTGATGCAACAAAGATGCTGCCTGGCCAATCCATCTCGTTGGGGCTCTTCCTCTTTTTCTCTGACCCTCCATCTTACCCAGCATGACATCCTTTTCCAGTGACTGTTCCCTCCTGACAATATGTCCAAATTATGAGAGATGAAGCTTAACCATCCTGTCCTCCAAGGAGCACTCTGGCTGCACTTCTTCGAAAACAGATCTATTGGTTCTTTTGGCAGTCCATGGCACTTTTAGTATTCACCTCCAACACCACAACTCAAAGGCATCAATTCTTCTACAATCTTCCTTATTCACTGTCCAGCTTTCACATCCATATGAGGTTATTGAAAATACCATGGCTTGGGTCAAGTGCACCTTAGTCCTCAAACTGACATCTTTGCTCTTCAACACTTTAAAAAGTTCCTGTGCAGCAGATTTGCCCAATGCAATACGTCATCTGATCTCTTGACTGCTGCTTCCGCGAGTGTTGATAGTTGATCCAAGAAGAATAAAGTCCTTGACAACTTCAATCTTTTCTCTTTTCTTCAATCTGCATATCGCAGGTTGTTAATGAGTCTTCCTCCAATCCTGATGCCACGTTTTTCTTCATAGAACCCAGCTTCTCGTATTATTTGCTCAGCATACAGGTTGAATAAGTATGGTGAAAGAACACAACCTTGTCGCACACCTTTCCCAATTTTAAAACATTCAGTGTTCCCATGCTCTGTTCGAACAACTGCTTCTTGGTTGAGGTACAGATATCTCAGAAGTACAATTAAGTGTTCTGGAATACTCATACTTCACAATGTTGTCCATAGCTTGTCATGATCCACACAATCGAAAGCCTTTGCATAGTCAATAAAGCATAGGTAAACATCTTTCTGATATTCTCTGCTTTCAGCCAAGATCCATCGGACATCAGCAATGGTATCTCTCAGTCCACGGCCTCTTCTGAATCCAGCTTGAACCTCTGGAACTTCTCTTTCAATATATGATTGTAGCAAAATGATTTGATGTAGTTCTTGCAAATTCATATAGTGGCTGAGGTTATAAATTTGCTTATAAGATACACTGAGAACTTTTTCAAACCCTGAGTACAGCTAGGGGCAGGACAACTGTTATGGATAGAGTTCCTGTTTACCTATGAAGGGCTGGGTCCTATCACTGCAAATTCTGCTGGTCTCATAAGACTCAGGAATGGTGCCCAGTCCACCAAGGCATTACTCCAACCTCAGACAGAGCCATGGCTATGCAAGGTGGGGGATGTCACTAACAGATAGTTGGGTGAAAGTGGTACCCGGCCACTAATATGATATGAGGAATAATGGAGGATCCCACATTTCTTATTGCCAGCCACCGTTGTCCTTTTATTTTTGTCAGGTTGCTATGTCAATTGAATGCTGCTTGCAAAAGTTCAAGATGACCATTACCCATCAGGCCAGCTGACAATTCACCCTTCTGTCTTCTCTCTAGCCACTTTATTCAGCTTCTTTTCTTTATCAAGCCACTTCTCAAACCTTTCCATGAAACTTAGGGCTTCCAGTATTTATTCATATATGTTTCATTTTGTATCTCATGTCTTTTCTGTAGTGGGTCTGTAGCATGTTTCCTTAGTCCACCATTTTGCTAGAAGTTCTATTTTAAGTTTTTTGTCTATATAATTAAAATGGAAAATATCTTTCCTGGATTTGTTTTATTGAGGATTGAAGTGAGTGACGTAATTTTAACAGAAGTCTCAGAATTATAGTTGTAGCTGAGTACAACTGAGAAACTTGTCTGTATTGACTGAAAGAAGGAACTTGGAAAAGGCTAAAGTTTGGAAAGATTTCTGAATAATTAAGAATAATGAAAGCTAAGCCAAGTACCATATTCTTAGTTGTATAGTCTAAAGAAATTGGGAGAGTAGGAAGCAGATGGAAGTTGAGGTATAGACTCAATATCACGGGGAATGTTAGATCGGAAATTATTTTTGGAAATGTAAAAAGTATATCGGAAAAGCTCATGAGGAGGAATCCAAATTCTGGGTGATACTAGGAAAAGAATGAAAAACTAAGTATTGGGTAAGGCTTACCTGCTTTGTGTAGGAGATATTTGAAATTTCTATAAATACTGACTGCACATAATAGATGTTGAGATTTTAAATTTGAGTATAAACTCAGATTTATAACTATAGAAAGAACAGGGAGCTGTTATGTGTGTATTTTCTTTTTTTAAAACTTCTTCCAGTTATGGTTTCCTCCATTCTTCTTTGGTGTTCTAGAAGTATCAGATATAATCTAGACTTCTTATGTGTATTTTTGGATTCTAGAGACCACAAAGTAGATGGAACAAATGAGACCAAATAATGAAAAGATTTACCAGACTTAAGGTCTAGTGGAAGAAATTGAATGCAAGAAAATCTGATGTGTATGCATGCTTGACAGGGCTTGTAGGATTCATTCATTCAACCCTGGTTAGGAACAAAGGGCTGGCAGATGCTGTCAGACCAGGTGCTCAGCTTTAAAACTCAGCTCTACTATGGATCCCAGGTGATTTGGGGGAAAAAAAAAGGTGCATTGAAATGACAGAGAAGTTAGGAGAGGAAGGCAATATTCATATTTAGAGTGCTTGCAATTAGATGGATTTCAATTGCTTAGCATTTATTTGAGTGATAATGAGTGAATCATTCTTAATAGATAGATCTACTTATTTTCAAAGAAACATTTTCTAGTCTCTTTGGGCTGTAGCTCTCCTCAAAACTCTCCAAATTGTTTCATTTTTAAGGATCAGAAGTATATTTATGCACAATTGAAAACAGAATGAAAAACAGAATTGTTTATTTGAACATATGCTAGATAATCTTGTGTATTATCAAATTATTAGAATTCAAAATAATATTGAAATATAAGTTGTCTATATTGAAATTATATGTGTGTATGTATGTATATGTGAGTGTGGTGGCTTCATAGGATAAACACTGGACTGTGAACTACAAGGTCAGTTGTTCAAAGTTGTTCAAGCCCCCTGCAGAAAGATGAGGCTTTCTACTCACACTAATGATTTAAAGCCTCAGAAACCATATACAGGGTCTTTATGAATCGAAACACCAACTCCAGACTCTTTCAAACAACAGCATGTGTATATATCAGAAGCCTTTTGGGTTGTTACCCACAAGGTCAATGGTTTAAGTGTACCAGGCACTCTGCTGGAGTTGTCTGCTTCTGTAAAGAATTACAGTGTCAGCAACCCTATTCAGGATCACTGAGTCAGATCTCACTCGATGGCACATGAGCAGCCAATCAAGAATGTACCTACAGAAAAACCTGAAAAAGCTAGGACCTGTGTAATGCAGAAATCTACCAGAGGAGGACAATTCATATATTTTTCACTAAAACGTACCATAGAAAAGTTGTTTGACTCCACCCACCAAAAGTGAAATTTTGTGAAATCTAGTAAAAAAAAACAACAAAAAACGGCACTTCTGCCCCTGAGAGATAACTCCCCATGGGTGTCTTGATTTCTGTACATCTTGAAAGTGAAACACTAATTATTCTTTGAAATGAATTACCTTTCCAATAATTTTTGTCCAGAGAGAAGCAACAAGACAACAGACTAGGCAGAAACGCTATATAGACATTTTACAACAAAGATTGTTGTTGTTAAGTGATGTCGAGTGAAACTGTGTAGGGTTTCTGAGGAGCTGCTCTGGTGAGCTTGAACTGCCAAATTTGAAGTTCAAACTGACTTTGCAGACCATCGCATTAACCTATAGTGCCACAACAAAGATAGGGAAAACCAAATGAAGCAAATACAGGTGATAGTTCTGGAACTCGGAACTTCAGATGAAGGGATAGAGAAGTGAACTGAATGCTTACTAGGAGAGAGAGCTGAGCAGATATGGCAGGGAGAGTGACTGTTGACCTGTGCCTACTGACCAGAAAGGCACAGCCATCCTAAGCCTTTGTGAGTAGCTTCAGAGACAAGAAAAGATACTGGTGTTGCAGAAACATACCTATGGCTCACAGTTATTAAGGTGCAATTTTTTATTCTTGTTTTCCACATTCCCTTGGTGACCAGAAGTAAGGTGACAAAATCTGAGTACACCACCAGGGAAGTTCTCACTCTCCCAATGGTCAGAGCTGCACAGAGATGAGTGCTATGGCTGTGTGTGGGGGGGTGGGGGAGGTGGGGGTAGAGGGTCATTAAAAGATTGAAGGGGAAGTATCCCTATTTACCCTGTTCAGGTAGGCTCTGCTCCAAATCTGTAGAGTAGACCCTGAACAGCTGTGGACTAGCTCTCACTAGGAGAAGCAACTGAACAGATGCTTGAAGGAGAAAAAAAGAAAACAAAAAGACTGGAGATTTGTTCATGCTGGCCAGCCTCAGTGTGGCCATCTTGAACTTTTGCAGGCGACTTTGAAGGCAAGATGACGGTAGGTCGCAGAAACATACCATTTATTGGTGGAGAGAAAGGTATGTATGTTTTTTGTTATTGTATTTTCTTGTACCTCACATTGCCCTGGTGGCCAAAGGCATGGCCAGCTCCCATCCTCACACATTCCCAAGGACGCTCCTGCTCTCTGGGTTGTCAGAGTTGCATCAAAGTGTTTGAGAAGCTAGCAGAACCAATACTGGTACCTGGAATCAGATGTGGCCTATTCCAGATCCACAGAGAAAGTTCTGGTCAGCCCTGAACTAGAGGGGCCTCTCACCCTTGGCTCTCTGTAGTGGGGATATGCTCAGATCTTCTGACTGTTTTTTGGTCTGCACAAACTACTGCCAGATTGAGTGCTCAGAAGAGACAACACCTAGCTCTAAAGGAGCTCCATCTATGATTGAGTGTTACTGTCTTACCCTTATCCACCCATGACATGAGATCATCTCATGGCAAGAAACCCCAGAATTTTCTATTCTCTGGGTCTGGGAACTAGCTTCTTTTTGGTTCATTATTTTGATTGTTTCTTCTTTCTCCCAAACCATTCTCTCTTTTGTTTTCTAAACTTGCTATTTCCCCGTTCATTTTTGTTTGTTTGTTTGTTTGTTTGTTTGTTTGTTTGTTTGCAGCTTCTTTTCCCAAATGCTTCTGCTTCTTTTTTTCTTTTTCTTTTTCTTTTTTTTTATTCCAGCCTTTGTTTTTTAAATTTTATTTTAAGTTTTTATTGGGAAGTTTACATGGGAGAACATCAGTTTTACATTCATCCTATCGTATTTCATTTCAGTGCAATAATTACAATCCCCTCCATGCATCATCAAATAACCAAAGGGTACACCCAAAAGGCCTGCCCCACGGCCATCAGCACACAGCCCCTTTCCTTCCCTGAGTTCAGTGTCCCCAGCTGCTCTAATTGTCCACAACATCTTCTCTGTCTCCATCCCTGGCATCACTGCCTCTCTAGGGTAGGGTACCAGTCTCCACTCTTCTCACTTGATGGTCCCAGAGACCTCTGTTCCTGGGCTGTAAAATCAATCACTCCTCTCCTTTTGTCAAAAAACATCTACCTCTATATTTCCTACTCTCACAGTCAGTCCTGATGGAAATTATTCACTATTGTACCAAAAGAGCCTTACCCCATTTCCTTTTGCCAGCCCGGTCCCAACAGATTGGATATCATTCAGTGGAGATATTACCTTCCCCCGCCCTGTTTGAAATTAGGCTTCCTCTTGAAAGCTTGTAAGCCAGTCACTTCTTGCCTTTATAGCCTCCCTACCCCCCATTTTGGGTAGCCAATGTTTAAGTTGCCTATCCCTGTCAACCCTGTGTACTGAGGGGGTGGGAGTCGTCCTTGCTGTAAAGACTTGTTTCCTTTTTTGAGCTACTACAATCATAAAGGTCATCAAATTGTAGCAGATTACTCTTTTTTCCCCCCTCTTCTTTCTTCTTCTAGTCAAGTCCTGATCATCCAGACATTGGAGCCAGGTCAAGTGGGTACTATCTGCAAGTATGGGTGTTCTTATGCATCTCCCCTCACTTCATATCAGCTGGATGCTTCACTCTCTGCTCTAGTTCTCTGTGGCTATGTCACTGACTTTGGGCCCAGGAGTCCTTGGGTATTTCCATATTGTTGCCATCCAGGTCTCCACCTGGGTTTATAGGGGTCTATTGAATGTGGTCAGACTTAGCTCTACTACTTCATCGCTGTTTTTTACTCCTCTTCCCCTTATTGGTGACCAACGTGGTCACCAGCCAGACCACATTCCTGCTCAAGTATTCCCCTTGAGTCTTATCTTGGAAGGGAGTTTGCTCTGAGGGGTCCTGACCACTTGCCTTGATGGTTCCTGGGCAAACAGCTTATTTGTTCTTGTAATAATCAATCAGACTGCCATTATTGTTTCGGATTTTTCCTGCCAGTCTTTCATTCACAAAGTGTCTTTTGTTCTTCTAGCCATTTCAGTCTGGTCCACTTGTCCTTTCCAGTGGAAATTGCCTACCTCAGACAATTCTGGATGGGGTTCTGGATTCCACCTATGGTCATATGCAATGTAAAGGCTCCACAGGAAGCCTCTTTAATTTAGCAATTTCTAGTCCCCTTTAATGTATTCCAATCAGTTGTAGGCTAATGATGGAATTACAAGCTTTCTGTGATGATGTTTCTGGCTATTCCTTTCTTCCCCTCTCATGTGTCTATTTTACAATGGTAGGCAAGGGAAAACCAGATTCAAAAGACAGCCAAGCATCTTAACATTATTCCCCTATTTTACCCATTCAAACCATGCCTCAATCCCTGTATCACAGAGCCTAGTTGTTCCAAGGTTGTGCATACATCATCATTTACTTCTGTCCCACTTAGGCCATGCACACATGCCTAACTGTTCTCCCATCAGCCTTGTTATTCCATTCTACTCCTCTTTCTTGTGTATTGTCCCCCCGCCTCACACCCCCAGCACCCAAGCTATGCTGTGTCAATTCCCTACCCTGTGCTCTATCTTCCCTTCCCTCCCTCCCTTTCTCTCATCTCATACATCCTGGTGATCAGCAAATATATATATCTATATATCTCTCTCTATATCTATATAT
>NW_006408803.1:2350939-2354761 GCF_000296735.1 Chrysochloris asiatica
CGGGAGAAAGATGAGGCTTTCTACTCCCGTAAGGATTTACACCCTCGGAAACCCTGTACAGGGTCGCTATGGGTCGGAACCGACTCGACGGCACATAACAACAACAACAACAACAACAGTATTTCTATTTCTAATCTTCTTAGGAGCTGCCATATTGCTTTCCAGAGTGCTTGGACCATTTTGCAATTCCACCGACAATGTAGGAGGGTCCCAATCTCTCTGCTTCCTTGCCAGCATTTATCATCCTCTACTTTTCTGATCTTTGCTATTATTGCTGGTGTGAAATGATAGCTTATTGTTTTTTTTTATTTTCATCTCTCTAATGGCTAGTGATCATAAAAATTTCTTCATATATTTGTTGGCTCCCCAGATCTCTTCCTTGGTGAAGTGTCTGTACATATCCTATGCCCATTTTTTAATTGGGTTATTTGCCGACTGGCCAGTTGCCTCGCTACACAGGCAGTGTGTGTGCACCGTAGAAACCTCCAGCAGTGGGTGGGGGTGTCCACTCCCTCAGGCCCCTCCTTTAGTCACCGCCGTAGAAATGCATAGTTAGATATTGGGAAGTTAATAGGAGAAAGACTGTCTGCTATTTTTGTCTTTGAAGGTCAATTAGGTATCTGCGTGTGCACAGAGTAATTCTCAAGAAAGTTGCATCCTTTTATGTTGGGGTTTTGCAGATTGTTCATATGGTTTGTCTGTCAGGCCTGACAGGCCTGCTTTTTTCCTGCTGGATATGCTGGTGTAAAGGGTCTCACACAAATTAATTTTAGGGCTGCAACCCAGAGGCTGACGTCATAAGCAGCTGCCAAAGAATTTGTCCTTGGGACAGATGGGGCTCTTTCTCTCTGTGTCATGGAAAAAACTGTGGGCTCAATGCTGGACTTTTTTTGGTGGGTGCACACCCTCCCACCTGAAGGTGTCCAGTCTGGGCAAAGAAGGCACGAAAAGGAAGAGAAGGAAAAAATGTGCAGAATCCCCCTGCACCTCCTTTTGCAAATGTCACTTCATTGCTTTTAGCACTCGTTCTCTGTACCCATCTGGCTGTAGCTCCACCCTCTGAACTCTTCCCAGGCGGGAAAGTTTTCCTTTATACAGTGATTTTTCTACTAGTGGGTGCGGGAAACTGATGCCATGCACCTTTATGCTAGATCCAGAACTCTGGTGCTGTTCCATGAAAGCACCTTCTCTTGGTTTTCAGTCCCTTCCCTCAGAGTCCTATCTGACTCCACCTCTGCTGCTGCCAAAACCAGACTTGCTCCTTTGCTTTTATGTTTGTTTGTTTGTTTTTAATATACTTTGGTTTCTTTCCCTTTTGCTTATTCCTTTCCCTAATTGTTTTTAGATCTTTTTCTTCTTTTCTTTTTTAATGTTTTATTTTTCTCTCCCTCTTTTCACTCTGTTTATTTATTAATTTTTTTTAGCTGTTGTGTACTTTTTTCCCCTTTACTAGTTTTATCCTCACAGTTCTTTGCTGACTTATGTTCATTTTTCTTCTCTCTTTGTGTGTTTTGTCTTCTTGTATAACCTGATAAGAGATAATAACTATTTATATACAGACTAGCCACAACTATACCCTCTACAACCTCACCTATTGGGCAAGAGCCAATACCAGCTGCACCAGTGAATGAATTACAGCAACCAACATTAGCTAAATCTACCTTGAACTGAACTGATAACAAACAGAGAATGGTGAACAAGCTCATTCCCTGATCACACCTATCAGGAAGCACTTGCTTAGTACCTAAGTGCACATCAGCATGCAATCATTGACTTAATAAAAGTGAAATAACATCAAAATGTCTCAAAAGCAACAGAAAATTTCTGTTCACATGAAAAAAATAACAGAGTGACTCAACCAAGTGACTAAGAAGCAGAACTAGAAAAAAATTTGAGGGGAAATAAAAGCATTGTAATTACTTGAACAGAAATTCAAGAGAATGTTATTTAGATACCACCAAATTGTTGACATAAAGGTTGAGGAAAACAAGGAAAAATTGAGGAACACATTACAGGAAAAATCAAACAAAACTGATAAGGAATTATAGACAATACAAAACCTGAGAAGAGAAATTCAGAAGATTGATATTAAGATTTTAGGCATGGACAATACATTGTAAAGGCAAAGGAGTAGATCTAAATCAATGGAAGACAGAATTTATGAATTTGAAATAAGTGTCTCAATACTAGTAAGCTAGAACAATCAGAAGAAAGAAGAAAAAATATAAAAGAAGCCTAAGATTCATGTTTGACAAAATGAATAGGAATCATTTACATGTGATCAGAATCCAAAACAAGAAGACCCAAATAAAAGCACAAAAAAACAGTTGAAATTTTGTTGGAAGAAAATTCCCCTAACATGAAAGTTGAGAAGATAAACATTCAAGAAACTGAATGAACACCAAACAGGATAGATCCTAAAAGAAAATCAGCAAGACATATAATAAACTCTCCAAAATCAAAGACAAAGAAAAAATTCTGAAAGCAACTCAGGAAAAAAAATAAAATAAAAAAATAGTAAATAAAACCTACAAAGGTTAGAACCAAGAAGTTTAAGCTTTGATTTCTTAGTAGAAACCATAAAAGCAAGACGGAAATCAGGAGACATATATAAAACTCTGCACAAAAGCAGCAAAAATTGTCCACCAAGAATCATAACCCCAGAAAAACAGTCCCTCAAATATGATGGTGACGTTAGAACATTTCCAGATAGACAGAAATTAAAGGAATTTGTAAAAACCAGTCCAACTTTGCAAAAAATACTAAAGGGGGTTCTTTGGTCTTAGAACCAACAACAGCAGACAACAAAGGGAGATTGACATGCATGGTTACACAACCCAGAATTCATTTCAGATATAGAAATATCTAAAGAAAAACAAACCTAGTAGATATGGAATTGGATATATCAAATTGTAATCAAAACAACTACAAACAACAAGAGGAAAAATTATAGTTACAGAAATCCGAATTGTGATGAACTCAAATATATTTCAAGATAAAATAGAGTATTTTCAAACAGGGAATAAATTAACACATTAAAGGGTAACCTCAAAGAATATTAATACACCTACACATCAAATCAAGAAAAGTGAAAACCATAAAACTTTTGTATATATTAACACAACAACAGTTGAAAAATTGACAAGGAAACACACAAACAAAATAAACTCAGTGCAGAAAGATATATGGAACAAAGAAAACAACAGCACCACAAAAAAAAACACACATCAAAATGACTAAAGAATTCAGACATATCAATAATTGCACTAAATGTCATTGGATTAAATGCACCAGTAGCAGAATGGATAAGAAAACAGGATCCTTCAATATGTTGTATATATAAGACACATCTTACACATAAAGACAATAGATTTTAAATTAAAGGATGAAAAAACATTATCAAACTAATGAAAATAAAAAAAATGGGCATGAGTGGTAATATTAATTTCTAATCAAATAGACTTGTCAGGAAAAAACTGCATAAAAGATAAGGACATTATCTCACGATTAAAGGGTCAGTTGATTAAGAGGACATAACCATAATAAATGAAAATGCCTCAAAATACAGAAACCAACCTCTAATAGAAATAAAGAATGCAATAAAAAACTCTACAATATTGTTGTTGTTGTTGTCAGGTGCCATCAGGTTGGAACCAATTCATAGCGACCCCATGCACAGCAGAATGAAACAATGTCCGATCCTGGGCCAACCTCACTACTGTTGCCACACTTGACGCCATCAATGATGCCACCTGGCTGATCCATCTCGTTGGGGCTCTTCCTCTTTTTCTCTGACCTTCCATCTTACCCAGCATGACATCC
>NW_006408803.1:2355774-2360011 GCF_000296735.1 Chrysochloris asiatica
AAAGAGATTGTCCGATGATTTCCGCATTCCGTTGGGTCACCTCTCTTTGGAATGGGCACAAATATGAATCTCTTCCAATCAGTCGGCCAGATAGTTGTCTTCCAAATTTCTTGGCAGAGATTAGTGAGTGCCTCTTGTGCTGCTTCACTTTCTTAAAAGATTTCAGTTTTTATTTCATCAATTCCTGGTGCCTTGTTCTTTGCCAGTTCCTTTCAATGCACTTTGGACTTCCTCCCTGAGTATCATTATCTCTTGTTCTTATGGTACCTCTTGAAATGGCTGAGCATTAATCATTTCCTTTTGATACAATGATTCTGTGTATTCCTTCCATCTTCTCATGATGCATTCAATAATTTGCCCAGAGAATCTTTCAATAACAAAAGTCGAGGCTTGAATTTTTTCTTCAGTTCCCCCAGCTTGAGAGATGCTGACCATGTACTTCCCTTTTGGTTTTCTAGTTCCAAATCTTTGCATCTCTTATTATAGTACCCGGTTTTATCTTCTCAAGCCGATCTTTTAAATTTTCTGTTCAGCTCTTGGATCTCTTCAATTCTTCTATTTGCTTTAGCTTCTCTAAGCTGGAGAGCAAGTTTCATAGTCTTCTCTGACATCCATTTTGATCTTTTCCTTCTCTTGTCTTCTTAATGACTTTTTGCTCTCTTCATGTATGATGTTCTTGATATCATCCCACAACTCTTTTGGTCTTCGGTCTTTAGTGTTTAATGCATCAAATCTGTTTTTCAGATAATCTCTAAATTCAGGTGGGATAAATTCAAGGTCATATTTTGGCTCTTGTGGACTTGTTTTCATTTTCTTCATCTTCAGTTTGAATTTGCATATCAGTAATTGATGGTCTGTTCCATCCAATGATGATATGGAGCTTTTCCATCTTCTCTTTCCACAGATACAGTCAATTTGATTTCTATGTGTTCCATCTGGCGAGGTCAATGTGTATAGTCATCTCTTATGCTGCCTAAAGGAGATATTGGAAATAAACAAATCACTTGTCTTGCAGAATCCTATCACGTGTTCTCCAGCATCATTTCTATCACTATGGCCATATTTTCTACTGATCCTTCCTCTTTGCTCCCAACCTTTGCCTTCCAATCACCAGTAATGAGAAATACATCTTGATTACATGTTTGATCAATTTCAGATTGAAGAAGTTGGTAGAATTCTTCTATTTCACCTTCACTGGCTTTAGTGGTTGGTGCATACATTTGAATAATAGTGGTATTAACTGGGCTTCCCTGTAGGTACATGGATATTATCCTATCACTTACTGCTTTGTACCTCATGACTGATCTGGATATGTTCTTTTTGACAATGAATGCAACACCACTCCTTTTCAATTTGTCATTCACTGCATAGTAAACTATGTGGTTGTCAGATTCAAAATGGCCAATATCAGTCCATTTCAGCTCACTAATGCCTAAGATATTGATGTTGATGTGTTCCATTTCATTTTTGACAAATTCCAATTTCTCCAGATTCATACTTCGTACATTCCATGTTCTGATATTCAATGGATGTTTACAGCTGTTTCTCTTCATTTTGAGTTGTGGCCCATCAGCAAATGAAGGTTCTGTGCGCTTTTCTCCCCCTAGCTTAACTCTATTCATGTCATCATGGTCAACTCTACTTTGAGGAGGCATTTTCTCCCCCAGTCGCATTCTGAGTGCCTTTCCACCTTCCGGTCCTATATCTGACAATGTTTCTCTGCTATTCATACAGTTTTCAGTGACTAGAAATTCGGAAGTAGTTTGTCACTCTTTCTTCCTAGTCTGTCTTTGTCTGGAAGCTCATCTGAAACCTGTCCACCATGGGCGACCCTGCCAGTTATTTAAAATACTGGTGGCATAGGCCTCAGAATCACATCAACTCAAGCCACCATAGCACGACAGACAGACGTGTTGTGGCCATTTGGTTTTATGTTGATACTGTCACTTTACATTTCAATGTCAATCCTGATACAACCCTGATATAATCAAGATACAATCAAGATGTTCTCTCCTGATACTATCAATCCTGATACAATGAAGATGTTCTCTCCCAAGATGGCGACTCCTGGAACAGCTTAGTGTCTTGATCCACAAACAATGGATTTCTGGATTCCTTTCAAATTCCCCAGCTGTAAACCCTCCGATCCTCCAAACATACCTTTGTATTTGTTTCAGAGTTCCAACACTATCTCATGAGCCCTCTTTGCCTGGTGTTCTGTGTTGTTGTTGACTGAGCTCCTCACTACATGGCTACCCGATCCGCCATCTTGAAGGAGCAAGGCCTGGTAGTGTAGTGTTTAGACCTCGCTGCTTCGAAGATCTGGCTGCTTCGAAGATCTGGCTGCTACAATAAGAGTTGTTGTTAACTGCTATCGAATCAGTTTTGATTCATAGCAATGCTGTGTAGGGTTTGATAGGTGTTTTAGTTATCTTTGCAGGAACAGAAAGCTTCATCTTTCTCCCATGGAACAGCTGCCAGGTTCAAACCACAGATCTTGTGGATCACAGTCCAGTGCTTACCATATGGAGCCATGGCATTCCCTACAATAATAGTTGTTGCTCTTGTAAGTGCCTTTGAGTCAGTTCTGATTACGACCAACCCTGTATAGGGTTTCCAAGAAGCATCTAGTGAGTTTGAACTGCTGACCTTGTGGTTCAAACCAATCTTGAAGTCCAGTGCTTTATTCCACATTGCTATACCAGGATTCCACAATAAAAGGAGATTTTAAAAACATCACTTCTGATAAAAGACAAAATGATTTTAAACACCTCCACAGAAACACAGAAGAACTAAACAACATAATCAACCAACTTGACCTTATATATTTTTACAGCACACTCAAT
Organism: Chrysochloris asiatica; assembly: GCF_000296735.1. Lineage (NCBI taxonomy): Eukaryota > Metazoa > Chordata > Mammalia > Afrosoricida > Chrysochloridae > Chrysochloris > Chrysochloris asiatica. The sequence goes on from NW_006408803.1 coordinate 2,358,621, forward strand.
CCAACAACCGCAAAATACTATTCTTTTTAGGTACACATAGAACATTCTCCAGAATGGATCGTATGTTATATCACAAATCAAGCTTCAATAAATTCAAAACATCAAAATAATACAAAACATCTTTTCAAATCACAATACTATAAAATTATAAATCAAGAGAAATATCAATGAAACAAAATCAAATACATGAAAATTGAATGACACACTGTTGAAAAGCTACTTGATAATAGAACTAAAAATGAAATAAAAACAGTCCTTGAATCAAGTAAGAATAATAACACAACATAACCTTTGGGACACAACAAGAGCAGTGATTAGAGGGCAATTTATAGCAATAAACACACATCCAAAAAGAAGAAAGAATCAATTCATGAATCCAACACCTCCAACAATTACAAAAAGAGCAGTAAAGTAAGCCTACTGTCAGAAGAAAAAATAAATAATAAAGATTAGAGCAAAAATAAATGAATTAGAAACAGTAAAACAATAGAAATAATCCTTAAGACAAGAAGTTGGTTCTTTGAAAGGATTAATACAATTGACAAATCATTGGCAAATCTAACAAAAGAAAAGAAGGAAAAGATGTAAATAACCCACATAAGAAATGATATAGTGACATCACAACAGAAACAACAAAAATAAAATGGATAATAAAATACTATGATGAATTGGTGGTCCTGGTGTGGCACTGTAAGCTATGCACTGGACTGCAAGATTGGTTTGAACTGAAAGGTCAGCAGTTTAAATCCAACAACCCCTCCTCAGATGGAACCAAATTGATGGTATTAAACAACAAGACTTGTATTCTGTTAAATATGAAGGTCTAAAAGAAATGGATATAGTTTTAGAAAAACTCAACCTATCTAAATCAACCTAAGCATCTCATCTTTTGGGTGGCTATAGTAAAGTAGAAGATTTGAACAGACCTATAACAAAGGAAGTAATTGACCAGGTCATTTAAAAACATCCAATAACAACAACAAAAATCTAGGCCCAGATGACATTACTGGAGAATTCTATCAAACATTCAGAGAAGAGCTGATAGCAATTTTACTCAAATTATTCCATAACATAGAAAAGGATAGAAAACTCCCCAGATGTATTTTATGATGTGAACATAAACCTCATATACAAATCAGGCAAAGGTATCACTGAAAAAAAAATTAGTTCAATACCCATCATGAATATACATGCAAAAATTTACAACAGAATCCTAGTTAATAAATTCAACAACATATCAAAAAAGTAATATAGCATGACCAAGTGGTATTCATTCCAGTGATGCAAAAACAATCAACGTAATCAAAATCAAAGAACAAGAACCACATGATCATATTGATTGATGCCAGAAAATAATTTAGCAAAATTCAACATGTATTCCTGATAAAAAA
>NW_006408803.1:2360145-2366419 GCF_000296735.1 Chrysochloris asiatica
GTGAACAGTAACTGGACAAGGATGCCACTATTTAATACTGTTTTGGAAGTCTTAGCTAGTGCCCTAACGCAGGAAAAGGAAACTAAAGACATCTAAGGAGCTCTGTTAGTGAATCAGGCTGTGAACCACAAGGTCAGCGGTTCGAAATTACCAGCTGTTCCATAGAAGAAAGATGAGGCTTTCTGCTTCTGTAAAGATTTACAGCCTTGCTATGAGTCGGAACCGACTCCACGGCACATAACAACAACAACATCAAATTAGAAAAGAAGAAGTAAAACTCTATTGCAGATGATATGACCCTATATATAGAAAATTCCAAAGATTCAGCAAGAATATTATTGGAACTATTTGAAAGACTCAGCAAAATGACAGGGTAAAAGATCAAGATACCAAAATTGGATTCCTAGGATAAGCACTGGACTGCAATGTTGGTTTCAACCTCTAGGTCAGCAGATCAAACTCACCAGCTGCTTCTTGGACACCCTATATAATAAATAGGGTCACTATAAATCAGAACTGACTGGATGGCACTTAGTAACAACATATTCATAAAGAGAGCTTTGAAAAGGAAATTAGGAAAACAATATAATTTACTATAGCCACCCCAAAGATGAGATACTTAGGAATAAGTCTAACCAGAAAAACAACATACATTAGAAGGTTCCAGAAAGAGCAGCAGAATATGTGGAACAAAACTCAAAACTTTTATAAACAAAACAAACAAATACCAATAACAAAAAATGGGCTTACTGGTCAGAAAGATACTGGAGGAAATTGAGACTATGGTCCTCAATGACCCTTCATGTCTGGAAAGTAACTCAACCTTGTGGGCCGACTTTCTGACAGGCAGTAGAGAGGTATATAGTTAGGACAACAACAATAGTAAGGTATACTGACTATGAATGAACAAATGGTTAATTATTCAAAATCAAAATGGCAACATGACAGGAAAATGATAAAGTTGAAAAGGGATGGTAAGGCAGGTGGAATGGAAATGGGAATGAAGAAGAAAGTGGGGTAGTAATTATCACGTGGAAGGGATTGCAATCATTGAGATGAAACTAAGTGTATGATATGTTTAATGTAAAGCTTACGTTTTTGTCTGCAAACCAACACTCAATTCACATTAAAAGTGTAATGAGAGAAAAAAAAATCATTGTTGTCTAATAAACATCTTTGGAAGGTAGAGATAATGTCTCTCTCTAAAGCAGAGATCAGGCACTATTACTGTCCATTATAAAGAATTCAATACTTCTTAACTCAGGGCTCATCTTTTGTAACATAATCTACTGGGAGCGAAGTTGTCTTAGCATCAATCTGTAGTAAATTGGTCTTAAGAAATAGCAAAAGTAAATGCTGATACTCTTGCTATTGACAATGTCTGGTATCACTTATTTTATTGTTTACTATGCTGAGAACAACATATTGAAGAGGGATGGCATAGCATTCATCATCAAAAAGAACATTTCAAGAGCTCTCTTTCAGTACAGTGCTGTCTGTGATCGAATAATATCCAAGACCAATTAATACCACTATTATGCAAATTTACACAAGAACCACTACAGCCAACGATGATGAAATTGTTTGGGATAAATCCGTGCACATATGAAATGAACTGGTACCCTAGTAGCAAAACATTTTGCCTTACACTCATATATCATGACACCTAACTTTATTCTGCACTACAGTTTGCAGTCTTTAAATAATGTAGCCCTGATGCGGTGCTATGGGATAAGCACTGAACTGAAAGATTGGTGGTTCAAACTCACCAGCTGCTCCTTGCAAATCCTATACAGGATCGTTATGATTCAGAACTTAAGTGAAAACACTTAAAAACAATCATATAAATACATGGGAAAAAAATGTTCAGCATGATGGGTATAACAAACACTATTTGAAACCAGAGGATGGCTATAAAATTTGCTCCAACAATTATTAGTTGTGTAAATGGAAGAGTCACTTTGGAAAAATCTCTGAGGATCTTATCTCTTACTCACAAAAACAGAAATCAAGGTCCCCGGAATTTGGTGGCGCCACGTCCTCAGGTCTCCGCCTTCTGCACCATGGCTTCAGCGGCTTCTGCCTTGACACCTTCCACTGTTGAGCTGGCCACATTGTGCTGGGGGGCCGAGACTGGGAGTTGGGTGACTGTGCGCATTCTGGAGACCTGAGAAACGAGGATGTCAGACACTGGGGACTGACTGGTTTAGGAGCATCCCAGCCATCACGCGCTATTGGTTTGCCGCCAGTGTTCTGTGCCTTTGGTCTGCAAGCTAGGCCTCATCAGCCCGGCCTGCTTGTTTCTCTGGCGGAAGCCTTGCTCCATCGATTCCAGGTCTGGAGACAGACCAGTCACTGCCACCTTTTATTTTCCTGTGGGTCCAGGAACAGGATTTCTCTATTTGGTCAATTTATATTTCTTATATCTGTATTCTACACGACTTAAAACAGGAGCTTTTGATGGGAGGCCAGCAGACTATTTATTATTCATGGATTTGCATCATGATTACTGGCTGAGAAATGGATATGCAGTTACTGATAATTCCTCTAATCATGTCTGTGCTTTACGACTGGGCCTACCTGAACAGAGACATGATTGTGTTCTTTTGGTTTGGAAAACGATTTAAGGCCTGTTATTTACAATGGGTTGTCCTTGGATTCAACTATGTATCCTCGGAGACTCGGTCATCAACTCATTGGAAATCTTGTTGGATATCTTTACTTCTTAATGTTCAGTTAGGAGCTCTGGTAGCGTAGTGATTACGAATCGGGCTGCAAACCTTAAGGTCAGCAGTTCAAAACTACCAGCTATTCCGTGGGAGAAAGATGAGGCTTTCTGCTCCCATAAAGATTTACAGCCTCGGAAACCCTGTACAGGGTCGCTATGAGTCGGAACCGATTGCATGACACATAACAATAACCACAACAATGTTCAGATACCCGATGGACTTGGGAGGAAGGAATTTCCTATCCACCCCTCAGTTTTTGTATCGCTGGCTGCCCAGCAGGAGAGGAGTGGGGTGTCATGATTTGGCTCATCTCCAGCCAGCACGAGGCGAGCTTCAGATCAGAATGGCGGTGGCGGAAGACACAACTGGCACCAGGGATTCTTTCTTGGAGACCAGTGACCAGCAGCTTCGGCCTGCCCACCAGCCGCTCTGCTCCGCTGTGGTTTTCCCCAGACCTGGGTATGCTTCCCAACTAAGTTCTAGCTAATGCTGCTGGGCCTGACCCATACTGACTGTAGTTTTTCGATACAAGACACAATTTTTTTAAATCCTGAAGAGAAACGCTAGTGTTCCTCCGGTTCCATGATTCAGTTCCATAATTCTCATTCAAGTCCTTAATGCTATGAAGAACAAATATCAACTGTGCAGCATTCAAAACTGGCTCTAATTCTCAGTGTCTCCTTCTCTTCCCTGTCTGAACAAGTGAGTTTGAGCAGAATCTTACCCGTGGATCTGCAGCCCCGAGCTGGGTCGAGTGATCAAACCCTTGTCACTCCCTCATGCACGCAAGCCCCCTTGTATTTTCCCTGGCCCCCACATTTGCAACTAGAAGAGGTTGCTCTTAAAACGGCTCTGCCTTTGACATTCTCTTTTATTTATTGCCAAGGCTTGATCTCAAAGAACTTAGTGACACAATTTTGCCCCCTTTGGTGACAGAACTATAACAACTGGGGAGAAGACTGGAGCAGTGGATAAAGAACCTTTCCAGCATTTGGAATTTCGACCCGACGTCAGATGCAACCATTTACCACACTTTCAGATATTTTAATAAAAAAGCACTACTGGGTCAGAGAGGGTCATAGATTGGCAGGGAGTTGGTTGGCTAGGCATCCTTTTTTACTAAGAGATCAAAATAATTGTAGAGTTGCATCTTACACAAACAAGGGTAGGTTTCAAGCTGCAATGGCCACATGCAGATGTAGGGCACACGGGCTTGGTGTGTGTCCAGAGTAGCTGGATGCTCGCCACAAGGATGCTCACCCCGAGTGGCCGCTGGGCACGGATTCCAATTTGTTCTCATTCTAGACATGTGCTCATGGAGTGGAATAGAGGGAGACCTGCTTGCCCTATTTAAATGGTCTCCCCCAGCCCCACTTCCCCCCAAGTGCTTCAGTTCTCTGAGGAAGCTGCAGCTCTTCTGTAAGTAGGGTCTCTGAAACCAGCAGAGGCACAACTAAGGGGATTGCAAATCATTCTGGGTTGAAACAGCTTTGTAATCACTTGGGTTTGAAGGTCTTTATGATTTTGAGTTATGAATGTATAAACTCTGCAAATCAGACCGCGTAAAACCCCACAATTCCTTTTTATAAAAACAGCCTTTTTCCATCTGAGCTAGGCTCATCACTAAATAAAGTTGTTTGAAGGTTACAGTGTTTTACACAGGGTTTGCTTTTGTTGTTGTTTTAATGCTTTTATTCTGTAAGCAGATGGCTAGGAACAGTGTTCATCACCTGACGAGATTTTGACCATTTGAATCCATTTCTTTTCCAGAAACTTTTGTGCTGTGGTACTGTCATGAATCTTTTCCCACTCTTAAATAGTGTGTGTCGTCCTAGGAAGTAAGGCCTTGAAAAGAGCTCCTTGTTTTTTGAAAACAGTTTGTGCGTGTCTCCATATTTAATTTGTAGGATAAAATATAGTAGGCAGAGAGAGTTGTAATGTGAACTGTCGTATGTTTGGCTATTGACTTGCAGCCACAATAAAACATACCGGTAAACCTTTAGAAGCCATCATTCCTATCACATTGCACAGGAACTCACTGCAAGGGGAGACCCAGGGCCTGTGAATCGGCATCTTAATGAAGTGTGAGCTCATGACCCAAGAGCAGTGCAGTCACCTACTGGGGTTGTACCTGGCAGATGCTGAGTTTTAGACATGAAGGTTTGTGGCAACCCTGCGTTGAGCAAGTCTGTTGCACCATTTTTCCTACAGCATGTGCTTACTACATGTCTCCCACGTTTTGGTCATTTTTGCAATAATTCAGACATCTTTAATAATGGCTGTTGTATACACTTCATGAACGACAGCATACTATAAACAGAGATTTCACATGTACTGGAAACCCAAGAAATTCATGTGACTCGCTCAGCTGCGACCTTCACTGTATTATGGTGGCCTGGTTGTGCCCATGCTAGCCAAGATACACCAGTATTAATAAAGGTTTACAAGTACTCTTCACAATCTTCAGTTTAAGGCAAATTGTTAAATTCATCCTCATCATCATGCCTAGGAAGCTGATAATTTTATTGATCTTGTCTAGATAGTGCTTATTGGTAGATTCCTTTTAGCTAAGCAGATTCATTGAGTTTTGACTTGTCAAGAAAAGACACGATGGTGGAGTTTCTGTGAATGAAAAAACCCTTATTTTGTATAGGGAACTTCCTTTTTTTGTAATTAAAGCTTTTTATTGGTGAATATTGTAAATTAAAAAGTACAACTTGAAAAAAAAATAAAAACAGAAATCAATAACCAAATATCTCTCCATGTCTATGATAAGGACCAAATTATATGATGTGAATGAAAGTGCTTGAGAGTCATTAATTGATATATAAATATAACTTGGAAATATGAACAATGGATAAATGGATAGTTCTTGGAAAGTAATTGAATGGTGTATCTTTTTGTGTGTGTGTGAATTGAGTGATATTTTTCATGGGAGAACATTAGTTTTACACTCATGGCTTCATGGCAATGATCACAATCTCCTCCATGCATCACTATACAACAGTATTTGTTTCCATTCTATCTTTTGGGGGGGGGGGATTGAGAGGTACAGTATATACAAAAACACTCAGGAATGTATAATAATTTAAACAACCAAAGGGCACCTTCTGCAAGCCTACCTCCAGGCCACCAGCACACAGCCTTTCACTTTCCATTAGTCAAGAATCCTCAGCTGCTTTATCTCTCCATGTCTTTAGCTCTGCCTCCATCTCTGGTGTTGCTGCTTCTCTGAATAGGGTCCCACATTCTGCTCATGCTCTTCTCCCTTGATGGTCTTTGGGCACTCTGTTCATGGACTATAAGATTAGCTACTCCCCTATTTTTATTACAAAACTTCCACCTTTACAAAGATTGTGACAGTCACAATTAGTCATGATAACAATTACTCACTATTCAATCATAAGAATTGTATCCCCATCTCTGTTCATCAGACCCATCTAGACAAGATGAAAGCTATTCAGTGGGTATTGTACATTCCCCTGCACATTCTGAAACTAAACTCCCTCTTGAAAATTTGTAAGCCAGTCACTTCATACCTTTAC
>NW_006408803.1:2366809-2371149 GCF_000296735.1 Chrysochloris asiatica
ATCTTCCTCTTGTCTAGTTCTGTTCATCAAGCCATTCAAGCTAGGTCGAATGAATACTATCTACAAGTTTGGGCATTCTTATGCATCTCCCCTCACTTCATATCAGCTGGGAGCTTTGATCTCAGTGCTAGCCCTCCATAGCTATGTCCTTGTCTGTGGCCTTAGGAGTCCCCAGGTCTCACCACACTTTGGACCAACCAGCCCTTCCTTTTATTGCTTTCATCTCCAGGTTGATGGGAGTCTATGGAACATGGTCGAACTCAAACCATATCTTCTTTCCTGCCTTCCCCCTTCTTCTACACACCAACAGACTAATGTCGTCGGCAAGCTTATATGCCTGCTCATGTGTTCCATTTGAGTTTCAGTCTTGGAGGGGAGTTTATCCTGAAGGGACTTGATTGCTTGCCTTGATGGTTCCCTGGCAAACAACTTGATTGTTTTTGTAGTAGCCTGTGAGACTGTCATCTTGTTTTTTGGATTTTTCCTGCTGGTCTTTCTTTCAAGAAGTATATTCTGTTCCTCTAGCTGTTCCAGGCAGGTCTGCTTGTCCTTTCTAGTATGAATGTCCCACCTCAGAAAGTTCTGGATGGGCTCAGGGTTCCACCTATGGTCCTATACCCTACAAAAGCTCCTAAGTAACCCTATTACACTGGGAAATTTATAGAACCCCTTTTAGATATTCCAGTCAGATATAGGCTGAAGACCGGCTTACAAGCTTTCTGTAATAATGCATCCTGATATTACTTTCTATCCCACTCAAGGGTCTATTTTACAATAGTAGGCAATGGAAATAAATATTCAAAAGATAGTCAAGCATCTTAACATTATTTCCCCTCATTTACCTACCCATTCAGACGATGCCTCAATCCCTTTATCACAGAGCCCTGTTTTTCCATGTTTGAGCATATATCACTATTTACCTCTGTCCCATTTAGTCCATGCAAACCTGTTATTCTTCCTTATTATTCTTCAGTGTAGCATAATATTCCATTGTGTGTATGTACCAAAGTTTGTTTATCCATTCTTCCATTGATGGGCACTTAGAACCTCTCCATCTTTTTGCTATTGTGATTCATGCTGCTATGAACATTGGTGTGCATGTTTCTACTCATGTTATGGCTAGTATTTCTTATGAATATATACCAAGTAAAGGAATTGATGGATCATAAGGTTTTTCTATTTCCAATTTTTTGAGGAAGTGCCATACTGTTTTCCAGAGTGGTTTGACCATTTTGCATTCCCACCAGCAATGTAGGAGGTCCCAGTCTCTCCACATTCTCAATAGCATTTATTGTCTTCTGCTGTTTTGATCTTTACTGGTGTGAGATGATATCTCATGGTTATTTTGTTTTAATGTAGTGGTTACGAATCGGGCTGTGAACCTCAAGGTAAGCAGTTCGAAACTACCAGCTGTTCTGCAGGAGAAAAATGAGGCTTTCTGCTCCCGTAAAGATTTACAGCCTCGGAAACCCTGTACAGTGTCACTATGAGTCTGAACAGACTCCACAGCACTTAACAACAACAGTGGCTAATGAACGTGAACATTTCTTCATATGTTTGTTGGCTGCTGGGATCTCTTCCTTGGGGAAGTGTCTGTTCATGTCCTGTGCCTATTTTTTAATTGGGTTATTTGTCTTTTTCTTTTATAGGTGTTTTAGAAATTAGTCCCTTGTCTGATATGTCATAGCAAATATATATATTTTTTTCCATTCTGTGGGCTCCCAATTCACTCTTTTGGTGATATCTTCTGATGCACATAAGTTTCTAATTTTTAGTATGTCCCAATCATCTATTTTGTCTTCTCTTGTTTGTGTAATTTTTGCAATGTTTGGTAGCCTGTGTGTGCCCTATACTAGAGCCCTTAATTTGTCCTTATTTTTTCGTTGATGACCTTTATAATTCTGGGATTTATGTTTAAGTCTTTAATCCATGCTGAGTTGTTTTTTTTGTAAATAGTGTTAGGTAAAGGTCTTGTTTCAGTCTTTTTCACATCGATTTCCAGTTCTGCTGGCACCATTTGTTGAAGAGATGATCTCTTCCCCATTCAGTGTACTTTGGCACTTTGCCAAAGATCAGCAGGCTGTATGTAGATGCGTTAATTTCTAGATTCTTGATTCTGTCCCATTGATCTATGTATCTCTGTACCAGTACCAGGCTGTTTAGACCACTGTAGCCATGTAGTAAATTTTAAACTCAGGTAGTGAGTGACTTCCAAGTTTGTTCTTCTCCTTAAGCAGTGCTTTGATTATCCTGGGTTTATTTTTCATATATAGTTTGCAATTGTTTTTTCCATCTCTTTAAAGAATGTCATTGGAATCTGGATTTGGATTGTTTTATATGTGTAGATTGCTTTGGATAATATTGACATTTTTATAATGTTAAGTATTCCTATCCAGGAGAATGGTTTATTCTTCCATTTTTTGTAAGTCTCTTTTGGTTTCTTATAGTAGTGTTATATAGTTTTCTTTGTGTAGGTCCTTTATTTCTCTGGTTAAAATTATTCCTAAACATTTCATCTTTTGGGCAACTATTGTAAATTGTTGTGCTTTCCTAATTTCCTTTTCATCACTGTCATTATTAGTACAGAGGAATCCAACTGATTTTTGTATATTGATCTTGTACCCTGTCACTTTGCTAAATCTTCCAATGAGTTCTAGTTGTTTTTCTGCTGCGTCTTTGGGGTTTTCTATATAAAGGATCATATCATCTGCAAATAGAGATAGTTTTACTTCCTCTTGGCCAATTTGGATGCCTTTAATTACCCTATCTTGCCTTATAGCTCTACTAAGACTTCCAACATAATATTGAAAGGAATGATGATAAAGGATATCTTTGTCTGGTTCCTGTTAACAAAGGCAAGGCTTTCAGTTTCTCTCTATTGAGAGTGATATTGGATGTTGGTCTTGTAGATATATGCTCTTAACTATTGAGGAATTTCCCTTCAATTCTTACTTTGTTGAGTGTTTTTTTTTATCAAGAATGGATGGAGCAGTGAGGCCTGAGACAGAGAGGATGATGTGAAGAGAGAGGATGACGTGAAGAGATGGAGCAGCTGGGGAATAGGGATCCAGAGAAGGAGTGGGGCTGTGTGCTGAGGACCGTGAGGGGAGGGCGGGCAGGATTGCAGGGTATACCCTTTGGATGGGTGATGATGCTTGGCCAGGATGGTAACTATGGCAATGAGACGATGTATGATGGAATGAATGTAAAACTAATGTTCCCCATGTAGACTATCACACAATACACAATAAAACATTTTAAAAAAATGGATATTAGATTTTGTCAAACGCCTTTCTTCATCAATTGATATGATCACGTGGTTCATTTCCTTTTAAAAATTTATATGGTGTATTACATTGATTGTTTTTCTAATGTTGACCCATCTTTGCATCCCTGATATGAATCCCACTTAGTCATGATGTGTTGTTGAATTCTGTTGGTTAGGGTTCTGTTGAGATTTTTTACATCTATGTTCATGAAGCTCATCTATAACCTGTCCACCATGGGTGACCCTGCTGGTTATTTAAAATACTGATGGCATAGCCCTCAGAATCACAGCAACTCAAGCCACAACAGCATGACGGACAGACAAGTGGTGGCCATTTGGTTTTATGTCAAAACTGTCACTTTAAATTTCGATATCAATCCTGATACAATCAAGATACAATCAACATGTTCTCTCCTGATACTATCAATCCTAATACAATCAAGATGTTATCTCCCAAGATGGCAGCTCTGGGAACAGCTGAGTGTCTTGAACCAGAAAACAATGGATTTCTGGATTCTCCTGCAAATTCCTCAGCTGTAAGCCCTCCAACCCTCCAAACATACCTTTATATTTGTTTCAGAGTTCCAGCACCATCCCATGAGCCCTCTTGGCCTGGTATTTTGTGTTGTTGTTGGTGAAGCTCTTCACTGCAAGTCTACCTGGTCTGCCATTTTGATTGTATCCCTTGCATGAGTCAATGGAAATTCTGAATTAAATCTGAAACATGTGGTGAGCTCACCGGAAGACTTCAGACACGGGTATTTGGTCATCGCTATTTTGTTTTCAGAGCAAATTTGGGAAAGGTGTGTGACAAGGTTGTGTTCTTTCACCATACTTATTCAACCAGTATGCTGAGCAAATAATACGAGAAGCTGGGTTCTATGAAGAGAAATATGGCATCAGGATTGGAGGAAGACTCATTAACGACCTGTGATATGCAGATGATACAACCTTGTTTGCTGAAAGTGAAGAAGACTTGAAACATTTACTGATGAAGATCAAAGAGCACAGCCTTCGGTATGGATTTCATCTCAATGTCAAGAAAACAAAAATCCTCACCACTGGACCAATA
>NW_006408803.1:2371284-2374147 GCF_000296735.1 Chrysochloris asiatica
AATCTGCTGCACAGGAACTTTTTAAAGTGTTGAAGAGCAAAGATGTCAGCTTGAAGACTAAAGTGCGTCTGAGCCAAGCCATGGTATTTTCAATAACCTCATATGGATGTGAAAGCTGGACAGTTAATAAGGAAGATCATAGAAGAATTGATGCCTTTGAATTGTGGTGTTGGAGGAGAATACTAAAAGTGTCATGGGCTGCCAAAAGAACCAATAGATTTGTTTTGGAAGAAGTGCATTCAGAGTGCTCCTTGGAGGCCAAGATGGTTAAACTTTGTCTCTCATACTTTGAACATATTGTCAGGAGGGAACAGTCACTGGAGAAGGATATCATGCTTGGGGAAATGGAGGGTCAGAGGAAAACCCCCAAAGAGATGGATAGGCCAGGTGGCATCGTTGATGGACTCAAGTGTGGCAGCGATAGTGAGGTTGGCCCAGGATCAGACATTGTTTTATTCTGCTGTGCATGGGGTCACTATGAGTTGGTTCAGACTCAACAGCACCTGACAACAACAACAACAATGTTCATGAGGAATATTATTGTTCTATAATTTTCATTCTTAGTGATGTCCTTTTCTGGTTTTGGCATAAGTGTTATATACTTGGTTCATAGAATGTATTAGGGAGCTTTCATCCTTTTCTATCTTCTGGAATAATTTGAATATAATTGGTGACAACTCTTCCCTGAACGTTTGGTAAAACTCACCAGTGAAGCCATCTGGACCTGGACTTTTTTTGTTTGGGAGCTTTTTGATGACCTGATCAACGTCTTCCTTTGCTGTAGGTCACACCACATTTTCTGCTTTACTCTGTGTAAGTTTTTGTAGGTCATTCTTTTATAGAAATGTATCCATCTCCTCTATATTTTCAAATTTGTTGGAGTACAACTCTTCACAATATTCTGCTATTATTCTTTTTAGTTCTATTGGTTCTCTTCTGATGTCATCCATGTGGTTTCTTATGCATATTATTTGTGTATTTTTCCTCTTTTCTTTTGTTAGGTTTGCCAGTGGTTTGTTAATTTTATTAATGCTTTTGAAGAACCTTCTCCTTCTCCTGTTGATTCTTTCTATAGTTTTTCTGTTTTCTATCTCATTTATTTCTGCTTTAATATTTATTATTTCTTTTCTTCTGTTGACTGTAGGTTTACTTTGCTGGTCTCTTTCTAATTGTTGGTGATGTTGTGCCAAAGTGCTGATTTGAGTTCTTTCTTCTTTTTGGTTGTGTGCATTTATTGCAATAAATTGTCCTCTCAGCACTGCTTTTGCCATGTCCCAAATATTTTGTTATGTTGTATTTTCATTTTCATTTGTTTCTAGAAACTTTGTGAATTCATGTTTTATTTCTTCTACTACCCAGTAACTTCTAAGCAGGGTGTTATTCATTTTCCATGTATTTTACTTTATTTCCATTCTTTTCATGATGTATGTATCTTGATACTTCCCAAAGTTTCTGAGAGATTTTATTGCTATTTAGGCCTGAAGAATATTTATCAGTATCCACACATTCTAATATTACCTTTTTTTTTTAATGTTTATTGTGAATTATATGATAGTTTACATGTTTACATGAGAGAACTTTAGTTTTACATTCATTCCATCATATATCATTTCATTGCCATGTTTCCAATCCCCTTCATGCATCATCAACCGACCAAAGGGTATATCCTAGAAACATGCCCCCTACACTGCCCCCTCCCCGCCAAGTCTTCAGCCCACAGTCCTCTCCCTCTCTGGATCCAAAGTCCCCAGCCGCTTCATCACTCCATGTCATTGTCTCTGTCTCCATCTCAGGCATCTCTGGTTCTCTGGGTAGGGTCCCACTCTCAGCTTTTCTCCTTTGATGGTCCTAGAGACCTCCGCTCCTAGACTGGAGAAATATAATTGCTCCCTTCCTTGTTACAAAATGTCTACCTTTGCACTTCCAACCCTCATAATCAGTCCTGATAACCATTATTCACTATAGTATCATGAGTTACCCATCTGTATTTCATTTCATCAGCTCCGCCTAGACAGATTGAATAGTACTGACTGGAGATTCTGCCTTCCTCCATACCCCCTAGCTCTAGGTTCCTTCTTGAAAGCTTGAAAGCCAGTTACTTCTTGCCTTTGTTGTCCCCCCCTCCGCATTTGGGTATCCAATGTCCAAGTTGCCCATCTCTGTCCACTCTGTGTGTGGAGGGGGTGGGAATGTTTCTTGCTGTAAGGATTTGTTCCTTCTTTTGAGTCACTGCATCCATAGGTATAGGTCAAGTTCATCAGATTGTATCAGCTCACTCTTTTTTTTTTTCCTCTTCTTTCTTTTCCTGGTTGAGCTCTTATCATCTGGCAATCCGGTCCAGGTCACATGGGTACTATCTGCAAGTGTGGGTGTTCTTGTGCACATGCCCTCTCTTCCCATCAGCTGGTAGCTCCACTCTCAACTTGAGTCCTCTGTGGCCACTCCACTGACTCTGTACCCAAGAGTCCCCAGGTCTCCTCACACTGCTTGCCAAGCAGGTCCCCAACTGGGTCCACAGAAGCCCACTGAACATTGTAAGTCTTAGCTTGACGCTTCATTGCTGCTTTTACTCCTCTACTCCCTATTGGTGATGCGTGTGGTCACCAATCAGAGCGTGTATTTCCATTGAGTCTTAGTCTTGGAAGGGGGTTTGCGTTGAGAGGACCTGATCACTTGCCTTGATGTTTCCTACGGAAGCGATTTGTTTGTTCTTGTAGTAACAGTTCATCTCCCTCTATTGTTTTGTATTTTTCCTGTAGTTCTTTCTTTCAAGAAGTATCTTTTGTTCTTCTAGCTGCTCCAGGCTGGTCTGCTCGTCCTTTCAAGTGGAGATTTCTCATCTCTGGAGATCTGGATGTGGTTC
>NW_006408803.1:2392505-2393824 GCF_000296735.1 Chrysochloris asiatica
AAAATGAAAGGATGGGAAAAAAATATACCAAGCTAATTGCAATAAAAAGAGAACCGGAGTGGCAGTACTAATCTCTAATAAAATAAACTTTAAGGCATAAAACAGCACAATGGATAAAGGTGGACATTATCTCATGATTGAAGGGACAATTGAACAATATGAAATAGCCATAATAAATATCTATGCTCCCAATGAAAGAACGCCAAAATATCTAAAACAAACTCTCATGGATTTGAAAAAGAAATTATACTAAAGGGGGTAGGGAGAAGTCTTTGTTGGTTGTTGGGAAGTTGGTAATGGGTTGGGGAAAGGGAGCAGGGTGGAGCGCAGGGTGGGGATTGGACACAGGAGCGCTTGGGTGCTAGGGAGGGAGGCAATATACAGGGAGGGAGAGGGAAGTGGAGAACGGGGCAGATGGGAGAACAATTGGGCATGTTTGAAAGGGCTAAATGGGACAGAGATAAAGAACAATATATGCACAGCCTTGGAACTGCAGGGCTCTGAGATACAGGGATTGAGTCATGGTTGGAATGGGGCGGGGGGCGGGGGTCATGTTAAGATACTTGACTGTTTTTTGTTTGTTTGTTTGTTTGTTTTAATCTTGGTTTCCCTTGCATTATAATATAGAGTAGTCACTGGAGAGGGAGAGAAATGAATAGTCAGAAAAACCACACTAGAAGGCTTGTAAGTCCGTCTTCTGCCTATGACTGATTGGAATACCTAAAATGGGGCTACAGCGTACCCAGTGAATGAGGCTTCTTGCGGAGCCTTTGCAATACATAAAACTATAGGTAGAAACCCGAACCACATCCAGATTTCCAGAGATGAGTAATCTCCACTTGAAAGGATGAGCAGACCAGCCTGGAGTGTCTAGAAGAATAAAAGATACCTCTTGAAAGAAAGATCTGCAGGAAAAATGGAGGCAGATGGACTGTTACTACAAGAACAAACAAATTGCTTCCGTAGGAAACATCAAGGCAAGTGGTCGGGTCCTCTCAACCAAACCCCCTTCCAAGACTAAGACTCAATGGAAATGCACGCTCTGATTGGTGACCACACACATCACCGATGGGGGGAAGTGGGTTAAAAGCAGAAATGAAACCGCAAGCTAAGCCCTACAATGTTCACTGGACTTCTGTGGACCCAGTTGGGGACCTGGTTGGCAAGCAGTGTGAAGAGGCCTGGGGACTCTTGGGCCTAGAATCAGTGACGTGGCCACGGAGGACTCGAGAGGAGAGCAGAGCTACCGGCTGACAGGAAGAGAGGGCATATGCACAGGACCGCCCACACTTGCAGATGATACCCACGTGACCTGGACC
>NW_006408803.1:2394577-2401834 GCF_000296735.1 Chrysochloris asiatica
CATGGCAATGAGATGATATACAAGGGAATGAATGTAAAACTAAAGTTCTCCCATGTAAACTATCATATAATTCACAATAAAACATTAAAAGAAAGCAAGTTCATAATGTTGAAGGCTAGAAGTCTTATGTTTGCCCAAAGGCTGTCTGTCTACCAGGCGGGGGCCTCCCCTGTGCGATACCACCCACCCGCTTTCTCTGGAGCCTGCGTACCTGTGCTGCCCGGTCAGGGAAGTGCCAGAAGTCTCTAATATTACCTTTATTTGGTAGTCAGCCAATTCTGTACAAAGAACAGGTTGAAAGCTCAGGCCTTTTCCAATTAATTCAGGAAAAGATGGAAATGTTTGATTACTTGTCATCTCTACCTTTTGATGTAGTTGCTCTACTTACTTTTGAATAATAAATCTTAGATGCAGATATTAAACATTATTAAGTTCATGAATAAAGAAAATTTCTTATAGAACAGAAAATGTTTCATGGTGGCTGGAAATTTCTACTTGATAGTAGTAAATTCCAAAACATAATTTGAAAATATTAAGTTTTCATAGAACAAAACTGTAATCTAAGAAATCCACACCAAGTCAAGTAGTTAATTATGTACGAGAATAACAAGAATACACGCTGTATTGTACAAGTGCTTGGAAAATATCCAACCTTCTTGCTTTTACTGAAAAGAAAAAAAAAAAGTGGAAAATGGTATTAGTTATGACAATAACTGTGAGCAAGTTAAACTCTATGGTTCAAAACCTGAAAATTTTATTTTAAATAAAAATTAAATATGCCTATACGGAAGCAAGATAAATGCTCAAATAAAAGGGGAGAGAAAATGTCTAAATAGATCAGGACAAGTCCAAACATGTAAATGTTATTCAGCAATATAAATCACATTTTCAAAGAAGAATTAATAACATTAATATCTTTATGAAATATATTTACTGAAAGAAGTAGAAAAAAATGAAATATAGATGTCTTATTTCTGTTTAATATGCTGTTGTTGTTGTTGTTAAGTGCCGTTGAATCGGTTCCGACCCATAGCGACCCTGTACAGGGTTTCCGAGGGTGTAAATCCTTACGGGAGTAGAAAGCCTCATCTTTCTCCCGCGGAGCAGCTGGTAGTTTCGAACTGCTGACCTTATGGTTTGCAGCCCAATTCGTAACCACTACGTTACCAGAGCTCCTTCGTTCAGTAAAAAGGCAGGGAAATATCACTATGACAGAAATAATTGCTAGGTGGTATGATTGTGTTTGATTTTTAATTCCATGTTAGTTTTAACAGAATGTTTAATTTTTAATATTTTATAATGAATATATTTTACTTTTACAATGCAGATAAATGTACTAAGGAAAGGAACATTATAAAAAAGTTGACAAAAACTGAAAAATATAAGCATAAAAAGAATTAGGGGAAAGGGCCTACAAAAGCGATTTTAGACAAAGAAAGTTGTGGTAGCAATTACTAAGAAAGGAGAAAACTGTGAGAAGAAAGTAGCTAACTCTCTCAAATACTTGAGTGAGATAAAAATAAGATGAAAAGAATCACTTTGAATCTAATAGAAAGTCATGGGTAGAATTCTCAACAGCAATTCTAGGTCTTTTACAGAGCTGTTTGCCAGATTCTTGGCTGCTGTACCTAGAAAAGTAAACAGAGGAAGCAATTATAGCCATTCTTTTGAGGAACTACATACTGAAAAGGAGAAATATTAGGTTCATTTTGGATGGGTCTAGGGTCCTCTGTTCCTAAAATGAAAGCTTAATTACTACCCCCTTTTAGTTACATATCTTCTATGTTTACATTTGTGACAATTGCAATTAGTCTTGATAATGATTATTCACAATTGATAAATTTAATTTTTATAGATATAGCTTTTTGTTGTTTCAAATATACTTGAATGATTTTTCATAATATTTATTTAAACTTAAAATGACAAGTGAAACTGACTAACACATCTTTGGGCAAAATCTTAACTGAATCTTAGTAAACCTACACTGTAATTTGTGGGACTACAGGCAGAGGCACATCTAAGGTATGACTTGTATGGCACGTGCCATGGGCACCACTTGAAAGGGGACATCACTGAGCGATTTCCATTAACCCCAAATAGCCCCAAATCCTTATTTAAGCAAGCATCCAGAAGCATTCAGTATGGGGGTCAGAGAGATTTGTCCCAAGCACAAGTCCAAAGGGGTGTCTAACAAATCTCACAGTGACATGCCAAGGTGTCACAAATATGAAAGGTATATATATGACTGAAGCATCTGGAGAAGAAGGGAAAAGGTGAGTTTGCTGACACATTTCTTCCATCAAAGTCTATAGTCTGCTGACACATTTCCTCCATCAAAGTCTATCAACTTAGAGATTGCCCCAGGCACTTGATACTGTCCTGCATGCTTGATTCTAGGCATGGTAATGTAGAATAAGCACTGGACTGCTAACCACAAGTCGGTAGTTCAAACCAACCAGATGTTGCTTGGAAATCCTATACAGGGTAATTATGAGTTATAACCCACTTGATGGCACTTAACAGCAAGAATTAAGGACGCTTGGTGGCACAATTGGTTAAAATTTGATTGCTTATTACAAGGTCAGTGGTTCAAATTCATCAGCTGCTCAGAGAGATGAAGATGAAGCTGTCTGTTTCCATAACTATTTACAGTTTTTTCCCAATAAATCTGAGACTAGAAGAACTAGATGGTACCTGGCTACCACTACCAACTGCTCTAAAAGGGTATTAGAAGGTTCTGTCTAGAGTGGGAGAAAATGTGGAAAAAATTCAAATTTATTAAAACTAGACAAAACAAAATCCCATGCCTACTGGTTAGAAAGAGACTGGAGGAACTTGAGACTATGGCCTTCTACCACTCTTCAGGTCTGGAATGTGGTCTGATTTTCAACCAAGCAGTATAGTGGTATATGTTGTTGTTGTCAGGTGCCATCGAGTCGGAACCGACTCATAGTGACCCCATGCACAGCAGAACGAAACAATGTTCGATTCTGGGCCAACCTCACTACCACTGCCACACTTGAGTCCATCAATGATGGCACCTGGCTGATCCATCTCGTTGGGGGTCTTCCTCTTTTTCTCTGACCCTCCACCCTACCCAGCATGACATCCTTCTCCAGCGATTGTTTCCTCCGGACAATATGTCCAAAGTAGGAGAGACGAAGCTTAGCCATCCTGGCCTCCAAGGAGCACTCTGGCTGCACTTCTTCCAAAACAGATTTTATTGGTTCTTTTGGCAGTCCATGGCACTTTCAGTATTCTCCTCCAACACCACAACTCAAAGGCATCAATTCTTCTACGATCCTCCTTATTCACTGTCCAGCTTTCGCATCCATATGAGGCTATTGAAAACACAATGGCCTGGGTCAGGCGCACCCTAGTCCTCAAGCTGACATCTCTGCTCTTCAACACTTTAAAAAGTTCCTGCGCAGCAGATTTGCCCAGTGCAATACGTCGTCTGATCTCTTGACTGCTACTTCCGTGAGTGTTGATAGTTGATCCAAGAAGAATGAAGTCCTTGACAACTTCAATCTTTTCTCCATTGATAAGAATGTTGCTTATTGGTCCAGTGGTGAGGATCTTTGTTTTCTTGACATTGAGATGTAATCTAGGGGAGGACAATGTCACTAGTAAAGTATGATCACCCTGAAATGGTCATTCATATCGAAAGGGCAACATTTAAGTACAAAGTTTAGAAGAGATGGAAAGGTGGTTGGAATAGAAATAGGAACCACAGAGTGGAAGAAGGATAACTGTTGTTGCTTAGAGGGTATTGCAATTAATAAATTTGTTGAATGTAACACTGATGATCTTATATGTAAACTTTGACTCAATTCACAATAAAAAGTAAAAAAAAAAGATTTTCAGTCTTTGAAACTCTAAGGAGAAGTTCTACTAAGGCCTCTACTGCTGGTCCCCACCTTGCTTGGGCAAATGTTATCATTTTCTAGTTCTCCCAGTAAGTGCCCAGAAGCACCCCAGCTCTGCCTGAAGTGTCTCAGCTCACTTGCTCCATGTGTTGGTGAGTTTAATGCAGCTGTCTGTAAGCCCCATGTTGCTACCCTTCTGTGCCACTGTGGTCCTGGACCACCAC
Organism: Chrysochloris asiatica; assembly: GCF_000296735.1. Taxonomy (NCBI): domain Eukaryota; kingdom Metazoa; phylum Chordata; class Mammalia; order Afrosoricida; family Chrysochloridae; genus Chrysochloris; species Chrysochloris asiatica. Next base: position 2,398,671 of record NW_006408803.1, read on the forward strand.
TGATACCTCTAGGGATATAGTGCTCCAGTGTTGCAGCTCTCTGTCTCCTGGGTCTAGGAGTTTCTCAGCACATGGATGTTGGATCCAAAGGACATACTCTACTATAGGCTTTTCTTCTTGATGATAGTGAGACCCGCCTCAACCTCTCTGGCATCACCCCTTATAATCCTAGATGTCAAACTGTCAATTCCCTTGGTGGGACACAAGTCATTTTATTTTCATAGTCTCATACAGTCATTTTGTGAGAGTTACAAGACCATGGCCAGAAAGGTCATACACAAAGAGAAACGCTTTGTCTTGCTGTTAGTTAAGTACAGGTGATTTAAGAAGGTCACACTGTACAGAAACTAGAGTTAAAAAGCAATGGACCAAAATCCTAATCATAGGGATAAAAATCTATGCATGGAAATGTATATGAAACCAGAGATATATTTCTGATCAAAGGCCTAGTAATAAAATAATACTATAACAATCTATAAATTAAGGAGCTCTGGTAGCGTAGTGGTTACAAATCGGGCTGCGAACATTAAGGTCAGGAGTGCGAAACTACCAGCTGTTCTGCAGGAGAAAGCTGAGGCTTTCTGCTCCTGTAAAGATTTACAGCATCAGAAACCCCGTACAGGGTCGCTATATTTGGAACCAACTCCATGGCAGATAACAACAACAAAAACAACATAATATACAATGTAAGAAATAAGTATGAAATGATACTTTAAATATGAATCACATTAGCCATATATTGAAATACTGTTTGTAATAAGTTACCTATTTCACCAGGAAAATGGAATTTTGAGTGCTTCTTTTTTGGTAATTTTAAATTTCCCTAGATTCTTACTTCATACATCCATGGTCCAATTATTAAGGGATGTTTACAGGTGTTTCTCCTCATTTTGAATTGTGCCCCATTAGCAAATGAAGGTCTTGAAAGATTTACTACCTTTGTGTTACCATGGTCAACCATACTTTGCCAGTGCACCACTTCCACAATTGTATTTTGAGTGCCTTACAAACTGCAAGGTTGGTGGCTGAAACTTACCAGCTGCTCCTCCAGAAACCCTATACAGGGTTGCTATGGGTTGGAATTGACTTGATGGCAGTTAACAACAACAACAGCAAGCTGAGGAACTTATCTTCAAGCACTATTTCTGGCAATGTTCTACTGTTATTCATAAGGCTTCAAGTAGATAAACTTTCAGATATATTTCACCTCTCCTTCTTCCTAGCCTGTCTTAGTCTGGAACTTCAGCTGGAAACTGTTCACCATGAGTGTCCCTGTTGGTATTTAAAATATCCATGATGTCACTTCCAACATCACAAGAACACAGAAGCTACCACAGTACAACCAATTGACAGATGAGTGGTGGAGAAAATCAAACTATATTTCCCTTATACATTTACAATCCTAACTTTATTGCTGATAGTATCATAGTTTCTAGTCTGTCTTCAACCCTTTAGCCTTATCTTTCCTATCTAGCTCTAATTGATATAAATGTAAACATTCAGGGGGGATAAGATTTTTAAAAGGAGCCCTGTTAGAATAATACTGAGCTGCTATCCACAAGGTTTGTGGTTCAACCACTCTGCAGGAGAAGGATGAGATTCTTTATTTCTATAAAAATTTTACAGTGTTGAAAATCCTAAGGATCCATTCTGCTCTGTTATGTAGGGTTGCTAAGAGTCTAATTTACTTTATGACAGTCAATTTGAATGTTCTAAAACTTGGGGTAGGAGGGGAAAAAATATATCTATATCATCCTACCACCACATCATCTCTGTCTGTCCCTGACTCTAGACCCCTGGCTAGAATGTAAGCTCCCCTTGGAAAAAACATGTTTTTGTTGTTTTTCACAGATATACCAGATACTTAATACAAATTCTGGCACCCAGCAAGTTTTAAATGTGTTTATTATACGAATTAATAAGTGAGGAAATTGAAACTTAGTTTAGATTTATGCATAATACCATAATAAGCACCAGGTTAAAATAATTAAATACTTAAAAATAATTAAAGAAATAAATGTTGTTATGAAGTGCCATCGAGTCGATTCTGACCCATAGCAACCCTGTATAGAGTTTCCAAGGAGCAGCCGGTGAGCTTCAATCACTGACCTTGCAGTTCAAATGACTTTGCAGTCTGATATATTAATACACAATGCCACACCAGGATTTTAAAGAAATAAATAGAGGGGCAACTTTCTTGGTAGTCTTTCTTTCAAGAAGTCTCTTCTGTTCTTCTAGCCACTCCAGGAAGGCCTACTTGTCCTTCCATGTGGAAATTTCCCACCTCAGACAATTCTAGATGGGGTTCAGGATTCCACCTATGGTCTTATGCAATGTAAAGGCTCCACAGAAAGCCTCTTTCACTGGGCAGCTTCTAGCCTCCTTTAAGATATTCCAATCAGTTATAGGCTGAAGACAGATTTACAAACTTTCTATAGTGATGTTTCTTGCTGTTCCTTTCTCTCCTGCTCAAGTGTTTATTTTACAATGGTAGGCAACAGAAACCAAGATTCAAAAGACAGCAAAGCATGTCACCATTATTCCCCTCTTTTACCCATTCAAACCATGCCTCAGTCCCTGTATCCCAGAGCCCAGATGTTCCAAGGTTGTACATACATCATCATTTACTTCTGTCCCACTTAACCCATGAGAACCAGCCTAACTGTTCTCCCAACCCCCTTGTTCTTCCATTCCCCTCCCCCTTCTTGTGTATTGCCTCCACATGGAACCCCAGCACCCAAGCTATCCTGTGTCTATTCCCTTCCCTGTGCCCCATCGTCCCGTCCCTCCCTCCCTCCTTCCACTCACATCATCCCATACATCCTAGAGATCAGCAAATATATATATATATTTCCTTTTATGGTGGTTTCTTTTCCATAATCTTTTACAATAATGGTCTTATGTAGTATTTTTCCTTTTGTGACTGACTAATTTAACTCAGCATAATGTGATCAAGGTGTTATGTGGTGGCTTGAAGTGTCCTTGTTGTTCTTCAAGGTAGCAAAGCATTTCATTGTGTGTATGTACCAGTTTGTTTACCCATTCTTCAATTGAGGGGCACTTAGGCTGGACAGTGAATAAGGAAGATCGTAGAAGAATTGATGCCTTTGAGTTGTGGTGTTGGAGGAGAATACTGAAAGTGCCATGGACTGCCAAAAGAACCA
>NW_006408803.1:2406738-2409183 GCF_000296735.1 Chrysochloris asiatica
TCTCCTTCTCTTTCCTGTATTAAAAAACAGAACCAAAAGCAAACAAGAAAAGTTCAATCCTGCTCTTAGGCTGAGTATTTTTTCGCCGTTTGGTTTTAAGTGGATACTGTCTCTTTAAATTTTGAGGAGATGTATGCACTTGCGTAGTAGAACCCTCCGAGGGTGAGGCTGGAGAATCTACCAGCTCAGGCACCCCTATAGTTACCAGAATGGAGGTATGCAGACAGAAAGAAGGGACCAACAAAAAGATACCAAAAAAAAAAAAAAAAAAAAAAGAATGTCCATACCTCTATCTCTGTGGCTCTGTCAGGTGTCTGTGGCTGCTCTGTATCTTTCCCCGCTTGGCCGCACACAAAATGGCAGCTTCTGGAGCAGCTGAGCGTCCCAAACCAGGAAGTAATGGATTTCTTGCTTCTGCCACAAACTCTCCAGCTGTAAGTCTGCCAACCTTCTAAATATTCCTTTATATGTGGTTCAGAGTACTGGGACCATTCCCTGAGCCTTCTTGGTCCTGTATTCTGTGTTGTTCTTGACAGAGCTCATTACTACACTTCCACCCGATCTGCCATATTTTTCCGGAAGTTCTGCAACATTGTTTTTAATAAGATAATATCCATACATCTGCAAAGAAGACCAGTTAATATCACTAATATTCAAATTTATGCGCCAACCACTAAAGCCAATGATTATGAAATTGAAGAATTCTACCAACTTCTCAGTGTGAAATTGATCAAACATGCAATCAAGATGTATTGATAATTACTGTTGTTCGGATTGCAGAGGTTGGAAAAAAAAGATGAAGGATTAGCAGTTGGAAAATGTGACCTTGGTGGAGGTTGCATGGAAAAGTTTCGCAAGACCAATGACTTCTTAATTGTGAATGCCTTTTTTAAGCAACATAAAAGATTACTCTACAAATGGACTGCACCAGAGAGAATACACATAAAACAAATAGACCATATCAGTGGAAAGAGATGGTGGAAACACTTCATATCATTGGCCAAAACAAGGTCAAGTGCGGACTATGGAACAGACCATCAATTGCTCATATGCAAGTTTTGGCTGAAATAAATTAGAACTAGTCCTTGAGAGGCAAAATATGACCTTGAATATATCCCAACTGAAATTAGAGGATATCTGAAGAACAGATTTGATGCATTAGACACTAAAGACTGAAGACCAGAAGAGTTGTGGGATGACATCAACAACAACATACAGGAAGAAAGCAAAAGGTCATTAAGAAGAAAAGGAAAAGTCCAAAATGGGTATCAGAAGAGACTCTGAAACTTGCTCTCCAGTGTAGAGATGCTAAAGCAACTGGAAAAAGTGAGGAGGTAAAAAGATAAACAGAGTATTTCAAAGGTCAGCTTGAGAAGACAAAATTAAATATTATAATGAAATGTGCAAAGGCCTGTAGTTAGAAAACCAAAAGGGAAGAACACATGCAGCATTTCTCAAGCAGAGGAACTGAAAAAAAACTTCAAACCTCAGCTTGCAGTATTGAAGGTTTCTATAGGCAAATTATTGAATGATGCAGAAAGCATCAAAATTAGACAAAAAGCATACAGAGTCACTGTATCAAAAAGAAATGATCAATGTTCAAGCATTTCAAGAGGTAGTGATCCTGAAAGAAATTCAAGGTCCACTGAAGTCTTTGGCAAAGAACAAGGCACTGGGAATTGATGGAATAGAAACTGAAATCTTTCAACAAACTGATCCATCACTAGAAGCACTCACTCATCTATGCCAAGAAATTTGGAAGACAACTAGCTGGCCAACTGACTAGAAGAGATCCATATTTGTGCCTATTCAGAAGAGAGGTGACCAAATGGAATGTGGAAATCACTGCATGTTATCCCTAATATCTCATGTAAGTGAATTTTTACTAAAGATAATTCAAAAATGGCTGCAACTGTACATTGACTGATAACTTACAGAGATTCAAGCTGGTTTCAGAAGAAGACGTGAAATGAGGAATATCATTGCTGACGTTAGATGGATATTGGATGAAAGCAGAGAATACCAGAAAGATATTTAACTGGACTTTATTGACTATGCAAAGGCTTTCTATTGTGTGGATCATGACAAGCTATGGACATTGTGAAATATGAGTATTCCAGAACACTTAATTGTGCTCATGAGGAACCTGTACATAAAACAAGAGGCAGTATACAAACAGAATATGGAAATCAAATGGTTTAATTTTAGTAAAGATACATGCCAGGGTTATATTCTTTCACCTTACTTATATACTTTGTGTGCTGAGCAAATAATCTGAGAAGCTGCATTGTATGAAGTAAAATGTGGCATCAGGATTGGAGTGAGACTAATTAACAACCTGTAATATGCAGATACACAATGTTGTTGTTGTTAAGTGCCGTCGAGTCGGTTCCGACCCATAGCGACCCTGTACAGGGTTTCCGAGGGTGTAAATCTTTACAGGAG
>NW_006408803.1:2409283-2413368 GCF_000296735.1 Chrysochloris asiatica
TCAAGTGTGGCAGCAGTAGTGAGGTTGGCCCAGGATCGAACACTGTTTCGTTCTGCTGTGCATGGGGTCGCTATGAGTCGGTTCCGACTCGATGGCACCTGACAACAACAACAACAACAACTTTGTGAAATGATATCTCATTGTTGTTTAGATCTGCATCTCTCTGAAGGACTCCTGGTGTGGCGCTGTGGGCTAATGTGCCAGACTGCAAAGCCATTTGAACTGCAAGGTCGGTGGTTCAAGATCACAAGTCACTCCTTGGAAACCCTGTATAGGGTCGCTATGGATTGGATCCGATTTGACAGCACTTAACAACAACAACAAAGGAGCTCTGGTAGCGTAGTGGTTACGAATCAGGTTGTGAACCATAAAGTCAGCAGTTTGAGACTACCAGCTGTTCCACAGGAAAAAGAAGAGTCTTTCTGCTCCTATAAAGATTTACAGCCTCGGAAACCCTGTACAGGGTCACTATGAGTCGGAACCGACACCACGGCACATAACAACAGCAACAAATAGCTAGTGATCATGAACATTTCTTCATATGTTTGTTGTCTGCCCTGATCTCTTCGTGGTGAAGTGTCTGTTCATGTCCTGTGCCCATTTTTTAACTGTGTTTTTTGGCTTTTTCTTGTAGAGTGTTGTAGTTTCCTATATATTTTAGAAATGAGTCCCTTGTCTGATGTGTCATTGAAAAAGGTTTTTTCCCATTCTGTGGGTTCCCTTTTTATTATTTTGGTGAAGTCTTTTAATGCACATAAGTTTTTAATTTTTAGTATGTCCCACTCATCTATTTTGACTACTTTTGTTTGTATAGTTTTCAAAATGTTTGGTACTCTGTGTATACCCTGAATTAAAGACCTCATAATTGTCCCTACTTTTTCATTGATGACCTTCATAATTTTGGGATTCACATTTAGGTCTTTAATCCATTCTGAGTTGGTTTTTGTATAGGCGTGAGATAAATGTCATATATTAGTCTTTTGTATATCGCTTTCTAGTTCTGCCAGCACCATCTATTAAATGTTTTATTGTGAATTATGTGATAGTTTACATGGAAGAACATTGCTTATACATTCATCCTACGTATATCATTTCATTGCTGTGGTTACAATCCCCTCCATGCATCATCAACCAACCATAGTGTATAACCTGCAACCCTCCCCACTCCGGGTCATCAGCACACAGCCCCTCTCCCTCTCTGGGTCTAAAGTCCCCAGCTGCTCCATCTCTCCACATCATCTTCTCTGCCTCTATCTCTGGTGTCACTGCTTCTCTAGGTCTGGTCTTCTCCTTTGATGGTGCCAGGGACCTCCGCTCCTGGACTGCAAAGTTAATCACTCCCCTCCTTGCTATAAAACATCTATCTTTACATTTCCAACCCTCACAATCAGTCCTGATAACAATTATTCACTATTGTATCACAAGAGACATGTCCACATTTCCTTTCATCAGCCCACCTAGACAGATTGGATACTACACAGTGAAGATTCTACCCTCCTCCAGGCCCTCTGGATCAAGGTTCCTTCTTGAAAGCTGGTAAGCCAGTAACTTCTTGCCTCTGTAGCCCCTCCCCCCAATTTTGGTTAGCCAATGTCTAAGTTTCCCATCCCTGTCTAGTCTGTGTATGCAGGAGGTGAGAATGATCTTTGCTGTAAAGATTTGTTCCCTCTTTTGAGTTACTACATCTATAGGTGTAGGTCAAGTTCATCAAATTGTATCAGATTACTTTTTTTTCCTCTTCTTTCTTCTTTGTATTTGCAATGTTTTGTGTCATGTACAAGTTTTATATCTTTATATGACGTAATCTGTGGAACTTGTATTTATCCACTTGATTTTACATTTAGAATCTTGAGTCTAGAAAGTTGTTACCTATATTCAGAGTCAAAAAACATGTCCCTCTGAGAAATAAGTACATTAAACAAAGGAAGAAATGACCAATTATGGATCTTAAATTATGATGCAAAAACATAAAGATCAGGAGACAACTATCAGGACACCTAGAACTTATTTATCCCAGAGGAAAACAATATAAAATGTGAAGCCAAGAACTCATTCAGTGCTTTCCTCACTTGTGTGGTGGAAGCCCATTCTTCTCGTTGTAAGAGCATCAATGCTTTAATATATTTTCTATCTTACTTACTCTGTGTCTTTGGCTCCTTTCAGGTGTGTATTGTGCCTATTATGCTCCACAAATTCTTTGGGGGATAGTAGGACCAGACAAGGATGTGTCATCTACACTGTGACAATATACCCATTAGACAGCCTATTGAAAAAAAAAAAAAGTAACATGAGAAATTGTTGATGTAATAATATTAGGCAAAAAAAGGATATAAACTTGTAATCAATATGGTCTCCACTCAGATAAAAATACCTAGAAAAACAACAGGAAAAAATACAGAAAAAATTTATACAATAGTTATATACTGAGTAGTCTGACAGTGTTACTGGTGATTTTGATAAATTTTTTCAAAGTATTTATGTATTTTTTAAAAGTTTATCCAATGAATTCATATTATTTAAAAATAACTAAGGTATTATTTTCAATTAGAGGAATGTATAAACACAATTATCATATCATGATAAGCAAATCATCATATCTTGAGTATGTCTTGAGTAGTGTTTAATAAATTGTGTGTGTGTGTGTTGTAGTTAAATTATGTTTGTGTTTGTACTGTCCCAATTTAGTTAATTTAATTAACCCATGTGTATTAAATTTACACAGGTTCTCCTTCCTTATATCATTGCTTTTCTCTCCTAATTCACTTTACTTCTCATTATAGACTCAACCCAAGTCTGTTTTACCATCACTACCTTTATATATCATGGTATGGGTGAAATTGCATGAAAAAAAGTTACGTGTAGCCTCTTCTTTCTGCATACTCATGAGTCTCATACTTGTTTCATGGATTGAGCAATTTTGTCCATGGCTTTATTTGTTTCCAGTACTCACATTATGGAAATGTAGGAGTCTCTTTTGGAGATAGGTTGTTGATTCAGGATAGATTTTCCCTAATTCTGTTACATCTGGATACTAAATACACCCCTTACTACTATTGCAAGATATCCTAGTGGTACAAATATTTAACCCTTGACTGCTAACTAAAAGGTTGGCAGTGAAAACTCACCCAGTTGTTCCACTGGAGCAATAATATCTGGTGATCTATTTCTGCAAAGGTTATATCCTAGAAAATGTTATGGATCAATTCTGTTCTGTTCATTGGGCCATAATGAATTAATCCCACCACTTGTCTGTCAGTTTGCCATATTGTGGCTTCTGTGTTGCTATGACTCTGGAAGCTATGCTATGAGTATTTTAAATACCAGCAGGGTCACCCATGGTTGGTAGGTTTCAGCTGAGCTTCCAGATAAACACAGAGTAGGAAGAAAGAGAGACAAACTACCTCCAAACATTTAGTCACTGAAACTTTATGAATGGCAGTGGAACACTTTCAGCACCAAATTATTGAATATTGAAACATGATGAATAATACCAGAATATTGTCAGACATAATAATGGAAGATGAACCCCTCAGGTTAAAAGACACTAAAATGCAACTAGGGAAGAGTTGCCTCTTCAAAATAGAGTTGACTATGATGTCACGAAAAGAGTAAAGCCCTCAGGACCTTCATTTTCTGATGGGACACAATTCAAAATGAAGAGAAACATCTGTAAACATACATTAATTATTGGGACATGGAATATACAAAGTACAAATCTAGGAAAATTGGAAATGGCCAAAAATTAAATGGAATGTATGAACATACTAGCATTAGTGAGCCCAAATGGACCGGTATTAGACATTTTTAATGAGACAATCACATGGTTCACTATGCCGTTAATAAAAAATTGAAGAGGAATGGCATCGCATCCATCACCAAAAAATATATCTATATCTATATATATCAATAGCAGTCATGAAGTACATTGTTTTTTTTTTTTCTTAAATGTTTTATTGTGAAATATGTGATAGTTTACATGAGAGAACATTAGTTTTACATTCATTCTATCTTATATCATCTCATTGCCATGGTTACAATCCTCTCCATGTAATCCTTCCCCCATACTCCCCAGGTCTTCAGCACAT
>NW_006408803.1:2421328-2428891 GCF_000296735.1 Chrysochloris asiatica
GTAAATCTTTACAGGAGTAGAAAGCCTCATCTTTCTCCCGCGGAGCAGCTGGTAGTTTTGAACCGCTGACCTTAAGGTTCACAGCCCGATTCGTAACCACTACGCTACCATAGCTCCTTATGTGCATGCAAAGTTTGGACAGTGAATAAAGAGGACTGTAGAAAAATTGATGCATTTGAGTTATGGTGTTAAATGGAGAATACTGAAAGTACAATGGACTGCCAAAAGAACAAAGAGATCTGTGTTGGAAGAAGTACAGTCAGCGTGCTCCTTGGAAGTCAGGATGGCCAGACTTCCTCACTTAAACTTTGAACATATTGTCAGGTGGCACTAGTCACTTGAGAAGGATATCATGTTTGGTAAAGTGGAGGGCCAGAAAAAAAGAAGAGGACCCCAATGAGATGGATTGGCACAGTGGCCGATTCAAGGGCTCAGGCATAGGAATGATTTTGAGGTTGACCCACGACCAGGCAGCATTTTTTTCTGTTGCACATAGGGTGTCATGTGTTGGTACTGACTGAATAGCATCTAACAACAACAATGAATTAATCACCTTGATGACACCTAGCAATAACAACTGTTACTGCAAGTCTATAATGACCTAATTCTAACCTCTTACTGAGTCATTACTGCTTTTAATGGCTCAATGCTCTTTAAAAAGTTTGTCATTTAAATGCTTGATTAACTTTACTCATACTACTGACCTGCTTCTTCTAACCCCTAAGTTAAAAGCCCCTATGAAATCAACATATTCTCATCTGTCTTTAAGGGATTCTTTTGCCATTTATTATTACTAGCCCACCAGAGGAATGTGAGGCTTCCCACTCTCATCTGACATCTCTCCTCTTAGGTATATTATCAATTCTGAAACATTGTTATTTCACAGTAATATTCGCACAGATCACGAAAAACATTATAATTTAGTTACACTTCAAGTCCCCTTATTTTCCTCAAATCAGAGGATGAATTTTGAGACATTAGTTCAGTAATATTTCTACATTAGCACTATAGTTGGATATTAACATGAAAGAGCATTACAATCAAGCATTTCAAGATTATTAGAAAACGTAATGTCAGGATTTTTGTTACTATTGTTAGTATTCTCATTGTTGTTATTCTTGTTATTATTACATTTGAATCTCAGACATGTCATTGTCTCCAAAGATTTTTTAATAAATTGAATTAATTAACTGCATGACTATAATTTATCCCTGGAATTAGAGTGTCCTAAATGTGTATGACTAGACACAGCAATTTCTGAATTTATGTTATGGCCAATAAAACTCTAATTCCTTGGATTAATAAAAATTTAGTCTCCAGAAATATAAGTGGCTTCACTATATTCACTTCAAACTTTGCATTTATATTATTCCTCCTTCAACCTTAACTTATATGCATGTCTTTGAGATGTTTTTTTAATAACACAGCAATATTAATAAACTATTATTAAGTGTAACCAGTAGCAGAATATTTATTAAAAGCAATATGCTGGTTTGTTATCAGAATTCTGCCAATTTATATCATAGCTTCAATTTTCAACAATTCTAAGTTCATACTTACACAATACTTATACATATTTATATGCCAAATTTCAAGTCGGAAGCAATCTTAATAACATCAAAAACATTTCACCTGTGTTTTGTTATAACGTAAGCCAGTATAGTTTCTACCTATCATGTTGCTTTTGCTGTTGCTTCTAGAGGAGTCTGGCCTCATACTGGCTTTCATAACTCATAGGATTGAGGGTTTATGAAATCTTGTCAAATGAATTTTTGAACGAGAGGGAGAAAATTTTTCATGTAAGACGTTGTATCCAAGTTCTTGTTCGACACACGTATTGGGCAAGGAGTTCATGTGGAGATTCTGTTTTGAATGCAGGATATGTTTCCAAATAGCAGAAGTTGAAAGCCAAAGAATTAACACTCTTCTGTCTTCGGTGTTTTTTAATATTGCTGACTAAACTATAGGAGATACAAGAAAGTATATTGCTAAGAGGAGCTATCCATGAATTCAATTCTTATTTGGCTAAAATAGCTTAAAGGGTTTATCTGAACCATGCTTTGATGTTGTTGGTAAGTGTCGTCGAATCAGTTCTGACTCATAGCAACCCTGTATAAGGTTTCTGAGGAGAGACTGGTGGGATTGAACTGCTAACCTTGTGGTTAACTGTCCAATACGTATCCTATGGTGTAGCACCAGGACTCCAAAAAAAAACCAAAAAACAAAAAACATTGTAATTGGTAAAAACCATATGCTGTTGAATCTGAAATACAGCACCATGGAAATTTTTCTCACATACCATTTATACAGTGAAGCTGGCCTTTAGATGGCAAATAACAAAGGCAAGGGCCCCAAGGTGGTGCAAACAGCACACCCTGTTTCTAAAGTTGGAGGTTTGAGTCCACCCAAAGAAGAAAGGCCTGGTCATCTACTTCTAAGAACTGGTCATTGAAAAGCCTATTGAGCACAGTTATGCTCTGACACACATGGAGGTGCCAGGAGTCAAAATGACTCCATGGCAACTGATTTTGATAGCAATAAAAGTGTGTAAAGGATATCATGAAGGATACCATGTTTGGTAAAGTGGATGAGCATATTAGGAAAACAATCTGAACTGTCTTGAAATAATCAAAATGTATACATACAGTTCAAAATAATCTAAATGTGTATCTACAGAGAATCTTCTGTACTAGGTTAGAAATTTAAATATAAAAATGTGTTTTATAAATGCAAATTTATTACAAACAAATCAGTGTCATCTTCCAATGGGAACTAAGAGTCACCACAAATTTTTGATACTATAAAGCCTGCCTCCCAAATAAGGTTATTCACTCTGCTCTCAAATGCTATATCTCCATCTGATTGTGTGTCAGGCTGTGTCCTTTCCACAAGCTGTGAGTATATGTGCCTAGTATATTACTGTCAATTTAATAAAATAAAATAAACACAATTAAATTAAAATTTACCACTTGAAACTAAATAAACTGTGTAAATAACCAAAAGTATCCAAATCAGAAATTGATTTAATGAGATACTTCCACTTAAAACAGTTTTTATGTTTTAAAAGATATCTTCGTATTTATTCATTTGAATAGTTCACCAACATGATGAATTTTGGAGTATTCCAATTAAAGTCAATTTGGAAAAATCCAAGTTACTTTTGGTACATTAGTATTAGAAGTATTCTTCCAGAACATTTTCTGTGTTCATTTGCCAAAAGGAATTTCAATATTTTTTCTTAATTCAGACTCAAATTAATCTAAGAAACATTATTTTGGCAAAACATTTCATTTGTTTTGGAATTAAAAGTTATTCATTCTTGTCTATTGTAATTTTTGCCTATATAATTTGAATGATAAATGGCTATAATTTTAATACATTTAGAAAACATAATTACATAAGATTTAAGAGTAATAAAACAAGAGTACTAAAACATGTTAAAGTTACATTGACTCCATGTTTCCTAGTGCATGACAGTGCAATATATACGTTCATGGCTCTTAGAGTAATCAAATGAAATGTCATTTGCAAAACAGTTTAGATCAAAATAAGACCTTTTCACATAAGGCCCAGAAAATTAAAACTCACTATCAGCCCCTATGGTGCTCTGGTAGCGTAGTGGTTACGAATCGGGCTGCGAACCTTAAGGTCAGCAGTTCGAAACTACCAGCTGCACCGCGGGAGAAAGATGAGGCTTTCTACTCCTGTAGATTTACACCCTCGGAAACCCTATACAGGGTCGCTATGGGTCGGAACCGACTCGATGGCACATAACAACAACAACAATCAGCCCCTATTGGCCCTGTGAGTTAATGCGCCAGACTGCAAAGCCATTTGAACTGCAAGGTTGGTAGTTCAAGCTCTCCAGCATCTCCTTGGAAACCCTATACAGGGTCACTATGGGTCGGAACCGACTTGACGGAACTTAACAACAACAACAACATCAGCCCCTATTACCTGACACTCATTATCACAGTACAGCTTCAGACCATGCTGAGCAAAGTAGATTTGCTGGACACAGCTTGCTGAAGGATGTCTGAAGAAGTAAGCACAAAATCTCTGTTCTGCTAGACAGCACTAATGGTCAAAATCTTATCACTAAAATTTGGCAGAGACAATTTCATTTTTTATCAGTCTCTTCAATACACCTTAACCATTTCAACTAACTTCCCTGAAGAAGCAAAGTTACTACTAATATATAGTGTGTTATTTTATAGAGTATGGTAAGTTTACTTTTTTCAATTGCCATGATTTATTTTATCAATACTGTCTGTAATTAAACTCAAAATATTTCATTGTATTGTTTCCTTGGGTTTTCAGGTCATGTTTTACACAGTCCACAATTGCAATTTCACCTATAGAGCCAAGTTTTTTTCTGCAACACATGGAGTCACTTGAGTCAGAATTGACTTGACAACAACTAGTTGTTGTTGTTGCCTTCTGGAATGCTCTATACTTTAAAAGCAACAATGTTTTATAATAAATGCTAGAGGTAACATATGCAAGATGCATCAGTGGTACAAAGCTTGGTAAAATCAACACTAATTTATCATGATGTAAAACCATCTCTGTCTGCCTCACTTCCTATAGAGGGGTCACCCCTTCTAAACAAAAGAGGTTTTACAAAAACGTAGATGTTTAAGTTGTGACTTCAAAACACTTTTACTTATAAATTCAAATATATGACCTATTAAAAATGTATTTCTGGCCAAGTCATATATTTCTAAATCCGGATTTTTACTGTAAATGGAACTACAGGGCTATTACATACTATCAGTTCAGTGAATCAATTGTTTTAATACCCCTACAACAGCATGTAGTGCATAATGTTGTTGTTATTGGTAGGTACCATAAATCAGTTAAAACTCATAGACACCCTATCGACAACAGTCCAAAACATTGTCCACTGTGTCAATTCACTTTGTTGAGAGTCTTCCTTTTCACTGATCATATCCTTTATCAAGCATAATGTCTTTTTCCAGGTATTACTCCCTCCTGAATATATATCATATATATGGGGTTTTGTGTGTTTAAAACACACACAAACATATATATTTATTGTTGTTGTTGTTAGGTGCCATCAAATTGGTACTGACCCATAGTGAACTTATGTACCACAGAATGAAACACTGTCCAATCCTGGGCCAACCTCACTATCGTTGCCAAGCTTGAGTCCATCGATGCTGCCACTTGGCCAATCCATCTTGTTGGGAGTCTTCCTCTTTTTCTCTGACCCTCCACCTTACCAAACATGATATCCTTCTTCAGAGACTGATCCCTACTGACAATATGTCTGAAGTATAAGAGACGAAGTTTGGTCATCTTGGCCTCCAAGGAACACTCTGGCTACACTTCTTCCAAAATGGATCTGTTGGTTCTTTTGTCAGCCCATGGCACTTTCAATAATCTCCTCCAACACCAGAACTCAAAAGAAACAATTCTTCTGTGGTTTTCCTTATTAACTGTCCAGCTTTCATGTGCTTATGAGATTATTGAAAATACTATGGCTTGGAACAGGCGCAACTTAGTCCTCAAGCTGACATCTTTGCTCTTCAACACTTTAAAAAGGCCTTGTGCAGCAGATTTATCTGATTCAATATGTCATTTAATTTCTTGATTGCTGCTTCCTTGACTATTGCTAGTTGATCCAAGAAGAATGAAGTCCTTGACAACTTCAATCTTTTCTCCATTGATAAGATGTTATTTATTGGTCCAGTGTTGAGAATTTTTGTTTTCTTTACATTGAGATGTAATCCATACCGAAGGCTGTGCTCTTTGATCTTCCTCAGTAAATGTTTAAACACCACTTCACTTTCAGCAAGTAAGGTTGTATCATCTGCATATCTCAGGTTGATAATGAGTCTTCCTCCAATCCTGATCCCACATTTTTCTTCATATAATCAAGCTTCTCGTATTTTGTTCAGCATACAGATTGAATAAGTATGGTGAAAAAATACAACCTTGTTGCACACCTTTCTTAATTTTAAACCATTCAGTGTTCCGATGTTCTGTTCAAACAACTGCCTCATGGTCTATGTACAGATTCCTCATGATCACAATTAAGTGTTCAGGAATACTCATACTTCACAATATTGTCCATGGCTTGTCATGATCCACACAATTGAAAGCCTTGCATAGTCAATAAAGCACAGGTAAAAACCTTTCTGATATTCTCTGCTTTCAGTCAAGATCCATCAGACATCAGCAATGATATCCCTCATTCCATGGCCTCTTCTGAATCCGGCTTGAATCTCTGGAAGTTTTCTGTCAATGTATGCTTGGAACTGTTTCTGTATTAACTTTAGTAAAACTTTGCTTGCATGGGATAACAAAGAGATTGTCCGATGATTTCCACATTTCGTTGGGTCACCTGTCTTTAGAATGGGCACAAATATAGATCTCTTCCAATCAGTCGGCCAGATAGTTGTCTTCCAAATTTCTTGGCAGAGATGAGTGAGTGCCTCCTGTGCTGTCTCAGTTTCTTGAAAGATTTCAATTTTTATTCCATCAATTCCTGCTACCTTGTTCTTTACCAATTCCGTCAATACACCTTGGAATTCCTCCTTCAGTATCGTTGGCTCTTAATCATATGCTACCTCTTGAAATGGTTGAACATTAACCACTTCCTCAAAGCTAGTGAGGATAAAATAGAGGAACTCTAACAACTTCCTCAATCTGAAATTGATCAAACATGTAATCAAGATGTATGGATCATTACTGGTGTTTGGAATGCAAAGGTTGGGAGCAAAGAGTAAGGACCAGTAGTTGGAAAATATGGCCTTAGTGGTAGAAATGATGCTGGAGAACACATGATAGAATTCTGCAAAATCAATGATTTGTTCATTCTAAATACCTTCTTTAGACAGCATAACAGGTGTCTATAAACATGAACCTCACCAGTTGGAATACATAGAAAACAAATTAACTACATCTGTGGAAAGAGATGATGGAGAAGCTACATATCATCAGTGAATACAAGGCCAGGGGAAGACTGTGGAATGGACCATCAATTACTCACATGCAAATTCAAACTGAAGCTGAAGAAAATGAAAACAAGTCCATGAGAGACAAAATATGACCTTGAATATATCCCATCTGAATTTAGGGATCATCTGAAAAACAGATTTGATACATTAAACACTGAAGACTGAAGACCAGAAGAGTTTTGGATTACATCAAAAGCATTATACATAAAGAAAACAAAAAGTCATTAAGAAGACAAGAAAGAAGGAAAAGGTCAAAATGGATGTCAGAAGAGACACTGAAACGTGCTCTCCAGAGTAGAGATGCTAAAGCAAATGGAAGAACTGAGGAGGTCCAAACCTGAACAGAAAATGTCAAAGATCAGCTCGTGAAGATAAAGCCAAATATTACAATAAAATGTGCAAAGATGTGGAATCAGAAAACCAAAAAGGAAGAACATGTTCAGCATTTCTCAAGCTGGGGGATCTGAAGAAAAAATTCAAGTCTTGACTTTTGTTATTGTAAGATTCTCTGGGCAAATTATTGAATGATGCAGAAAGCATCAAGAGAAGATGGAAGGAATACACAGAGTCACTGTAC
>NW_006408803.1:2430064-2455810 GCF_000296735.1 Chrysochloris asiatica
TTAAAATTGGGAAAGGTGTGCGACAAGGTTGTGTTCTTTCACCATACTTATTCAACCTGTATGCTGAGCAAATAATATGAGAAGCTGGGTTATATAACTACCACAATTATTTTTTCCAACTTTTTTACATCACCCTTAATAGAAAGAAACTAATTTTTCTTCCCCCTCCTCCCCCCCAACATACAAGCATTTGTCTCTCATAGTAACATGGCCAAAGTTCATGAGAAAAATCTTACCATCCTCATTTCTGAGGAGTATTTTGACTTTATATCTTTCAAGACAGAAAATATATTCTTTTGACAGTCCATGGTATATTTTATATTCTTCACCGATACCATAATTCAGATCCATCAATTCTTCTTCCATCTTTGATATTCATTGTTCAGCTATCACATTCATATGAAATTGAAAATGCCATAGCTTAGTCCTCAAGGTGACACGTTTACTTTTAACTCCTGATTTTTTTTTTTTTTTTTTGCAACACCATCAGATATTTACAATTCAATATATCATTTGACTTCTTGACAGCTTCTTCCATTGACCTTGTTGATCCAGTTAAAATGAAATCCTTGACTACAACTTGTTTGCCAGTGAGTGTGTAGTAAATATCCAATAAATATCAGTACCTACCTCTGTGAATAAGTGATAAGTACTAGAAGATGCTTTGTGGGAGATTATTTGAAAAACACAAAATTATCTGAAATTATTTGAAAAAAACAAACACCAAAAAGTGACTAGTACAAATGAAGTGGTATGGCCTGTTTGCACTGGTGATTTGATAATTTGATAATAATTTGATTTTCATCTTCCATTCAGGAGACCAGAGTTCAATTCTTGATCAATGTACTTCATGCATAGCCACCTGTCAGTGGAGGCTTGTGTGTAGTATAATGTTAAACAAGTTTCACAAGAACTTCCCAATTAAGACCATTCTGAAGGAAGACCTAGTAATCTACCTCTGATAATCAGCCAAAGAAAATTCTATGGATCATGAAAGTCTGAACCACATGTGATCATGGACTGGATAGATTTTCTTTCCATTGCTCTTGGGATCATCATGAGGCAGGGGCTTACTGAGCAGCAGTTAGCAACAACAATGCAGAGTGAAGGCAAGAAAAACAAGAGTTAAGAATTAAGAAGAAAGCAATGACTTGTTCATAAAGGAACTTATATACTATATTTTCTTCTGTCATTTCCACTCTATTGAGTTCTTCAAGACTTTTTAAGACTCATCATTTTTATTCATGTCATAATTAAGGTTTTGAACTTTGTGGAACACATTCATTGTTCTTACTTCATGGACTCTCTTCAGTGTAGCATCTAGCACTATAATGCCACTGACACTGTCATCACTAACATCACCAACGATTTGTTAATGGTCACATCAAGTGGATACTTGTCTACCCACATTCTTCTTAAAATCTCAGCAGGAATTTGGTATATTACTCACCTTCTGAAAGATCACAACTATCTTGATTTCTTCCACTAGCCTAAATTTATGAGTATGATATCAGGTCATTGTAATTTATTCCTTTGAGTAACTACCTAGTTGTGCTAGATGGCATTGCTGCTCTCGCTTTTTTCCTTCTTATTATGCTCAAATCTGAAGTCATGTTGTGGCACTGTGGGTTAATGCACTGGACTGCAAAGTCAGTTTGAATTGCCATGTCAGTGCTTCAAGCTCACTAGCCACTCCTCAGAAACCCTATACAATTTTGCTGTGGATCATAACTGACTTGACGGCAGCTAACAACAACTATTACAAATTCAAATCCTTTATCATGTGGACTTTATAGTTCTTTCAAGATATAGTTTCTAAACACATTGGTGTTGTGTTGGACTTGAATATGTTAATTATTTTGTTCAATGTGAGATCCGGAAAAGTCAACTCTGAACCTAGTCAAAAAAGTGTCCTAAGTTTCTGCAAGCTTCATCTCCTATCATGAGACCAGTTTACACTGGGAAACACACATCCCATTTAACTGAGAGCCAGAATGAATCTAATGGAGCAAAGTCACCACAGCAGTGCTACGGACATGCATCATGAATCAGAGTAACCCAATTTATTTCCAGTCTTTTGAATGTAATTAATAAAAAAGTATCATTTTAAACTGAATTTCAGGAAGATTTGCTAGGGAGAAGCTTTGCAACTATAATTGAGATACTAGATAAGCCTGATGTAAATTAGATGATTAATAAATTTTATTGATGCATGAAAATCCAATCTTTAATCAAATATAATTTTTAAACACCTGTAAAATATTTAGAGTCCTGGTGTGGCACTGTGGGTTAATGCACTGGGCTGCAAAGTCAGTTTGCACCGCAAGGTCAATAGTTCAAGCTCACCAGCTGCTCCTTGGAAACCCTATACATGGTTGCTATGGGTCAGACCTGACTCAACAACTCTTAACTACTACATAAAACAATTAAAAATATAGCTTTTTTCATGAAAACAATTTGAGGGAAAGGTACAGCTGCATCCACGAAAATGTACTGCTCAAAAAAGTGAAAATCCAAGGACTTCCAGCAAGAAGGTGGAGTAGGCAAACACATTACATAGACTGAGAGACTAAATGAAACAGACACAGATGAAAAACCTGGAATCCTGGTCTTCAGAAGACAGGTTAAAGAAGTGGACTGAGTGCTTGCTTGGAGGAGAAGTTGAGAAGTGATGGCGAGAAAGGGAGACAGATTGTTGAACAGCCAATCAGACTCAGCACCATCATCTTTTGAATAGTTTTGGCAACAGAAGCTGGCCTGGCAGTGCAGATTCACACCCATGCCAATGTGAGGTAGTGTCCGGCTGTGTCGCACTGGTATGCCACTTTGGTGCATCATTTTGGTGCTTGGATTCAAGCAGGCTGGGTTCCAGGGCTACAGAAACCTCAAAGCCACTAGACCAGCATTTGATGAGTCACCTTGACCCCAGCTGCCCTGAGGTCCTAACAAAATCATCTATATCAAGGGCCTCCACAAACTACTTCCAGATTGAAAGTCTTAAACATGCAACATCAAGGCCGATAGGAACTCCATCTAGGATCAGGAAGTCTACTGTCACATTCCAACCACAACTACCTCTCAAGCTCCTCGGCTTGCAGGAGCCCCCCAGAGTTTTCTTCTCTCTGAGTCCAACAGATGTAGTTTATTTGGTTTTCTTTTTGGATTTTTTTTTTTTTTTTCCCTTTCCTTGTTTCATTGCTTTTATTTATTTATTTTTTTTGTTCTTTCTCCTCCTTCTTCTCTTTCCTTTCCATTTTATCTTGTCTCTGCTATTGTTTTTCCTTCTTTTCTTCTTTTTCTAATTTCCCCTCTTCTATTTTTCCTTTTGTTCTTTCTTTAACAATTTCTCATCTCTTTCTCTTTTCATCTTCCTTCTCCTTGGTTTTTATCAGTGTTTTTTGTTTTTTTTTTTAATGTCTTTCTTTTATTTCCTCTCATATTTTTCTTTTCTATAGCTCTATTTCCCTGCCTCTCTTTTGTTTTTCCAGTAATTATATTCTTTTTTATGGTTGCTGCCTGTTTTTGTTTCATTTTTCTCTTTATTATTTTATCATTTCTTTGTTGGTTCCTCATTTGTTTATTCTCTTTTTTTTTTCCTTGTGTGTATGGTGGAGAAATTTTCTCTTTCCAACACAACAGGAGACAGCAACCATGCCCATAGTCACAAAATATCCTCTGTAGCTCCACTTGGCAAGAATACAAGCTCCTATGCCACTGAATCAAAAACAAATAGCAGACAACACCAGACAAACACACCCTAAACTGAGGATCATGAACAGCAAATGGTGTATACTCTTCCATTCTCTGATCACACCAACAGGATACAGTTGGTGAGAGCCTAAGAGCACACCAACATACAATCATCAAATAAATATTAATATGAAAGTCCCACAATGTCCTGGAAACACCTCACACAAAGAAAGAAGAGAGAATGGCTTAGACAAAAGACCAAGATATAGAGCCAGAAAATGTTACTGAGGAAGAAAAGGTAATAGAATAGAACTAACTGAAAAATAATGAAAAACAATGATATCTAGGTACCTTCAAAGGAGCGATAGAAAGATCAAGAAAGCAAAGAGACTATAGAAAAAGAAAAAAGAAAAAAAACTTCAGAAGAAATCAGGAAAATACTACTAGAGCAAGTAACAAAATAAATTCAAATTTTTAAACAATACAAAACCTGTGAATAAAAAAACAGAATATTCATATTAAGATATCAAAAATGAACAATACATTGAAAGGACAATGGAGTAGACTCAAAGAAATGGAAGCCCAAATTAGTGAGCTTGAAGATAAATCTCTCAATGCTAGAATGCTGTAAGAACTATCAGAAAAAAAAGACTGCAAAATTCAAAGAATGCCTGAGAGTTGTGTGGGATACCATGAAGAGAAATAACTTACAGCTGATTGGAATTCCAGAACAGGAAGAGACATTAAAAAGCACAGAGAAATTGTAGATGAGTTGTTGTGGGGGAGGGGGGAGCTTCCCTCACATGGTGGTTTCTATTGAGTCAGAATAGACTCAACGGCATGTTATAACAACAACAAAAAAAAACAAACATGGTGAAAGCATTCAAGAAATGGAAAGAACCCTAAACAGGATAGATCCCAAAAGAAAATCACCAAGACATATTATAATCAGACTCACCAAAACCGAAGACAAGGGAAGGATCATGGAAGTAGCTTGGGAAAAGCAAAATGTTACCTATAAAGGAGAACCAATGGGATGAAGCCTGATTTCTCAGAAGAAACCATGCAGGGAAAAAGGCAATGGGATGACATATACAAAACTCTCAAATATGATGGTAAAAATTAGGAAAGTTGCTGATAAACAGAAATAAAAGGAATTTGTAATGACCAGATTAACTTTACAAAAAATTCTAAAGAGTGTTCCTTGGAATCCACAACAGCAGACTACAACCTGACATTACCATACATGTCAACACCACCCAGAACTTAATCCAGATATAGAAGTATTTAAAGTAAAACAGACATACAAGACTGAAAATAGGGAACCAGAGATATAAATCTATAATGAAGTAAACTGCAAAGGAAAAAGAGGGAATGGTGTAGATACAAAACTTCCAAAAGGCAAAGAAATCAACAAGATTTCAAGATAAAATAGACCACTTAAATATTACTAATCACAGGGTAACCACAAAGAAAGTGAATACTCTTGCTATCAAAATTTTTAAAAAGTGGAAAATCAGGAACATTTAGTAAACATTAACACAACAGAAATGGAAATATAAAGAAAACCCACAAACAAAATGAACTAAGTGCAGAAAATTATGTGGAATAAAGAAACCAGCAGCATTCCAAAACACACAGAAAAATGACATCAGTCAATTCATACTTATTGATTATTACACTGAATGTAAATGTATGAAATCCACCAGTCAAGAGACAGAAAGCAGAATGGATATAAAAGCAGGAACCTTCTATATGCTGTCTAGAAGAGACACATTCAAAGGACGGAGACAATCTAAATGCCCAACAAACTTTAGTACCTACACACAATTGAATATCACGCAATGTTGAGAATAACAATGAATCTTTGACACACATCACAACATGGATGAATTATACTGTCCTGTGACCATTTTTTCGTTGTGTTATTTGTCTTTTTCTTGTAGAGGTGTTGTAGTTTCCTATATATTTTAGAAATGAGTCCATTGTCTGATGTTTTGTTGTAAAATATTTTTTTCCCATTCTGTGGGTTCCCTTTTTACACTTCCAGTGAAGTCTTTTGATGCACATAAGTTTTTAGTTTTTCGTATTTCCCAATCATCTATTTTGTCTACTTTTGATAGTATAGTTTTCAAAATATTTGGGAGTCTGAGTATTCCCTGAATTAGTGCCCTCACATTTCTCCCTATTTATTCATTGATGGCCTTGATAATTTTGGGATTCACATTTAGGTCTTCATTCCATGCTGAGTTGGTTTTTGTATAAGGTGTGAGGTAAAGGTCTTCTGTCAATCTTTTGCATATGGCTTTCCAATTCTGCTAGCACCATCTGTTGAAGCAACTATCACCTCCCCATCTGATATATTTAGGTATTTTGTCTAAAATTAGTTGGCTGTATGTGGATGGGTTAATTTCTGGATTCTTGATTCTGTTCCATTGATCAATGTATCTTTCATTGTACCAGTACCAAGCTGTTTTGACTATTGTAGCCGTGTAGTAAATTTTGAAGTCAAGAAGTGACAGGCCTCCAACCTTATTCTTCTTCTTAAGCAGTGGTTTTCTTATCCTGGGTCTCTTTCCTTTCCATATAAAGTTTGTAATTGTTTTTCCATCTCTTTGAAGAATGTCTTTGGGATATGAATTGGGGTTGCATTATATGTGTAAATTGCTTTGGGCATTATTGACATTTTCACAATGTTAAGTCTTCCTATCCAGGAGCATGGTACATTCTTCCACTTTTGTAGGTCTCTTTTGGTTTCTTATAGTAGTGTTTTGTAGTTTTCTTTGTATAGGTCCTTTGTTTCTTTGGTTACTTTTATTCCTAGATATTTCATCCTTTGGGTGGCTATTGTAAATGGTATTACTTTCCTAATGTCCTTTTTAGCGCTGTCATTTTTGGTATAGAGGAATCCAACTGATTTTTGAATATTCATCGTATAGCCTGCTATGTTGCTGAATCTTCCAATGAAGTCTAGGAGCCTTTTTACTGAGATTTTGGGGTTCTCTATGTATAGAATTATATCGCCTGCAAATAGAGAGAGTTTTACTTCCTCTTTGCTAATTGGGATGCCTTTAATTTCCTTGTCTTGAGGTATAGCTCTTGCTAAGACTTCCAGCACAATGTTGAATAGGAGTGGTGACAAAGGACATCCTTGTCTGGTTCCTGTTCGCAGAGGGAAGGCTTTCAGTTTCTCGCCATTGAGAGTGATGTAGGCTGTTGGTTTTGTATATATGCTCTTAATTATGTTGAGGAATTTCCCTTTAATTTCTAATTTGTTGAGTGTTTTTATCAGAAATGGATGTTGGGTTTTGTCAAATGCCTTTTCTGAATCAATCGATATAATCATGTTCTTTTCCTTTTTCTTATTTTTATGGTGGAGCACATTGATTGTTTTTCTTATGTTGAACCATCCTTGCATCCTTGATATGAATCCCACTTGATCATGATGAATTGTCTTTTTGATGTGCTGCTGGATTCTGTTAGCTAGGATTTTGTTGAGAATTTTTGCATCTATGTTCATAAGGAATATTGGTCTATAATTTTATTTCCTAGTGACGTCCTTCCCTGGTTTTGGTATCACAGTTATGCTGGCTTCATAAAATGTTCTAGGAAGTTTCCTGTCCTACTCTATATTCTGGAATAATTTGAGTAGAATTGGTGACAGCTTTTCCCTGAATGTTTGGTAGAACTCACCAATGAAGCCATCTGGGCCTGGACTTCTTTTGGTTGGGAGTTTTTTGATGACCTGTTCAAATTCTTTTAATATTATGAGTCTGTTAAGGTTTTCTACTTCACTGTGTGTAAGTTTAAGTAGATCGTGTTTTTCTAAAGATGTATCCATCTATTGTAAGTTTTCAAATTTGTTGGAGTACAACTTTTCATAGTATTCTGTTATTATACTTTTGATTTCCTTTGGTTCCACTGTGACATCAACCATGTGGTTTCTAATGCATGTTATTTGTGTCTTCTCCCTCCTTTCCTTTGTTTGCCAATGGTCTGTCAATTTTTTTAATCATTTCAAAGAACCAGCTTCTTGTCCTGTTGATTCTTTCTATAGTTTTTCTGTTTTCTAACTCATTTATTTTTGCTCTAATCTTTATTATTTCTTTTCTTTTGATGGCTGTAGGTGCCCTCTGTTGGTCTGTTTCGAATTGTTGTATATGCTGTGTTAATGTGTTAATTTTGGTTCTTTCTTCTTTTTGGATGTGTGTGTTTATTGCAATAAATTTTCCTCCCAGCGCTGCTTTCACCATGTACCAAAGATTATGGTATGTTTGTGTTCATTCTCAGTTGTTTCTAGGAACTTTGTTAGTTCACGTTTAATTTCTTCTTTTACCCAGCCACTTTTCAGCAGGGTGTTATTCAGTTTCAATGTGTTTAACGTTATTTCCTTAGTTTTCTTACTGTTGATTTCTAATTTGATAGCATTGCGGTCTGAGAAGATGTTTTGTAGTATTTTGATAATTGTAAATTTATGGAGGTTTGTTTTGTGCCCTGCACATGGTCTATTCTGGAAAATGTTTCATGTGTACTGGAAAAGAATGTGCATTGTGCTGTTGTTGGGTTGAATGCTCTGTTCACATCTATGAGGTCTAGTTGCCTGATTGTGTTGTTTAGTTCTTCTGTGACTTTGTCAAGTTGTTTTTTTTGGGGTTTTTTTTGTTGTTGTTTTTTCTGGTTGTTCTATCCATTTTTAAAAGTAGTGTATTGAAATCGTTCATGATTATTGTAGATTCATCTTTTTCATTCTTCAAATCTGTTAGAGTTTGCTTTATACATTTTGGAACTCTTTCATTGGGAGCATAGGTACTTATTATGGTTATGTCATCTTGTTCAATTGTCCCTTTTATCATGAGATAATGTCCACCTTTATCTGTTATGCTGGGTTTTGCCTTCAACTTTATTTTACCAGAGATTAGTACTGCCACCCCTGTTCGTTTTTTTATTGCAATTAGCTTGGTTTATTTTTTCCATCCTTTGACTTTTAATATGTTTTTGTCTCTGTGTGTTAGATGTATCTCTTGAAGACAGCATATTGAAGGATCTTGTTTTCTTATCCATTCTGCCACCCTCCATTTTTTAACTGGTGCATTTAATCCATTTACATTCAGTGTAATTATTGATCACTATAGATTAATTACTGACATTAGGTTTTTTTTTTTTTTTTTTTTTTTTTTTTTTTTTTTGGTGTTGCTTCTTTTTTTTTTTTTTTTTTTTTTGTCTTCCTTTGCTGAGTCCATGCTTTTTGTGTTGTTTCCTTGAATTTCCTCAGAGTTTTAATATTTCCATGTTTTTCTTGGATTTTCATTTTCTTGGTATGTTGTATAGAGTTAATTTTCTTTGAGGTTACCTTATATTTCATTAACCTTTCCCTCCATTTAATGCAGTTTATTTTATCTTGTATTCTACCTGAACTTATCATCTGTATCTCTGTTCCTATGTGTTTACCTTCTTTTACATTGTAATTGCTTTGATCATAGACTGACTTCCCAGATTCTCTGAATTTGTTCTTATAGTTTTGTTCTATTCTCGACTCATCCTTCTGTTGATTTAATTCTGGGAGGTGCTGCCATGTATGTCAATCTCTGGTTGTTGTCTATTCTTGTTGGTTCTCAGTCCACAGAACTCCCTTTAGGATATTTTGTAGCACAGGGTTGGTAGCTCTGTTTATCCTAGAATGTTTTGATTACACCATCGTATTTGATTGATAGCTTTGCTGGATAAAGGATTCTTGCTTGACAGTTGTTTGTTTGTTTTTTTTTTCTTTCAGGGTTTTATATCACCCCATTGCCTTCTTGCTTGCATGGTTTCTGCTGATAAATCCAGGCTTAATCTGACTTGCTTGCCTTTATACATAACACTACTCTTTTCCCTAGCTGCTTTCAGGAGTGTCTTCTTATCTTTGATTTTGGAGAGCTTGATTATGATATGTTGGTGATTTTCTTTTGGGGTCTATCCTTCCTGGGGTTTGTTGAGCTTCTTGAATGTTTATCTTTTAACTTTTCAGGATGTTAGAGAAATTTTCTTCCAGCAAATTTTCAATTATTTCCTCTGTGGACTTATGTGATTCTTCCTGTTCTGGAATGCTGAAAATTGTTAAGTTGTTCCTCTTCATGTTGTCCAACATGAATCTTAGAACTTCTTCAGATTTTTTTTTTATCCTTTTTTCTGTTTGCTCTTCTATCTCAGTGGTATTGAGAGATTTGTCTTCCAGATCACTAGTTCTGTCTTCCATCTCTTCTAATCTGCTCCTTTGCCCTTTCAGAGTATGTCTATTCCTGATATGCTATTATTGATCGTTTGGACCTCTTTCTGTAAGTTTTGAATTGTTTCCAACGCTGTATCTATCTTATTTGATTGTTCCTGTAGAGCTTTCCTGACTTCTTTATTTTACTCAACTCCATTGTAAAGTGTTTTGAAACATTTTATTACCATTTTTCTGAATTCCTTCTCAGGCATTTCAAAGGTCTGCCCTCCTTCCAGAATGGAGTCCAGGTCTACCTCTAGGTCTTTTGTCTCAGACATTTTATCTTGTTTTTGGACATGTGATTATATTGTCATCTGCTTTTGTTTCTTGGACAAGTTTATTCTTTATCCGTTGCCTTATTACTTAATTGAGTGCATGTATTGGTATTTTTTATGCTTTCTGATTGCCTCCAGGTAGATGTGATCAGGATTTTGGCTTCACTTTTCACTCTTCTTATTGCTTGACTCAGAGTAACTTTCACAGGAGTTGTCTGCCTCCCTGGTATATGGCAGTTGTTACTGGTTCTTGCCTGGATTGTGATGTTTTATAGAGTGTGATTGTAGCTTGACTATATGGTAGCAGTTGTTGTCTCTTCTTGGGCAACATAGCGAGAGAAAGAGTACTGGAAAGGTACAAGGGGGATCATAAAACAGCAAAAAACAAAAAACAAAAAACAGCCCAAAAAACAAAATCAAAACAACAACAACAAAAGCAACTACAATAACAACAAAATACTAGATTGGATACTGTAGTCTATAATCACAGAAGAGGGAGAGTAAAAAAAAAAAAAATTGTTGCCTAATGTGAGTATGAGTATGACATTAATGTCCTCTTTCAACTTCTTGCCTTCAAAGCTGCCTGATAAACTTCACGATGTCAATGTTGGTTGTTATGGTGTATCTCAGGATTTAATTTAATTTTTGGCCTGCTTTGTTTTTAAACTCTCTTTCCCTCTTCACTCCCTTTGTTCTAGCATTTTCCTATTAAAAAGCAATTCAGGGCTGGCTCTTGGGCTGAGAGTATCTGTGCACATATGTGTCAGAAGAATCCACCAGTGGTGGGGGTAGGGAGTGTCCATTCACTCAGGATCCCCCTCTAATCACAAGAATGTAGGTGCACAAACAGGGGGGCCAATGAGCAGATACCAAAAAGAAGAAAAGAAAAAAAATCAGAACCAAGCAAAACCGGCAAAGTGTATTGTCTACCTTTGCTCCGATGTTCCCACAGAATTAATCCATGATGGATCTGTTTCCCTGCTTGGTCTTGCCTTTTGGTCTCACCCAAGTTTTCAGCTCTGGAACGCCAAGCCCAGCATATTAAAAAGTACGTGATTTCTTACTTCCACTACAAGTTACACTAGCTATAAGCCTTTAAACTCTTAAAATATTTCTATCTATTTGGTTCAGAGTTTTTGAGCTCAGCCCTGGACCCTCTTCACTTGGTATTCTGTGGTATTGCTGACTGCTAACTACACTGCACCTCTACCCTATCTGCTATCAAGCCTCACCTCCCTATTTTCTTCTTTTACAAATAATGTATGGTCATTGGAAATAAAGAAAATGAAATCCTGAAAAATAATGTAAGTAAAAATTACCTGAATCCCACATACCAGATAGAGTCCAACATAATATTTTTGATTAGCTATGTTTTTTCTATAATATATAAATGGAGAAATGATTGAAGCTGTCAATGACTTCATTTTGCTTGAATCTACTATCAACACTCATATAAGCAGCAGTTAAGAAATAAAACATCATATTGCATTAAGAAATTTGCTGCCCAGGTGCCCTTTAAAGTTCTGAACAGCAGAAATGTCAGTTTGAAGACTAAGGTGTGCCTGATCCAAGCCATGGGATTTTCAATAGCTTGTGAAAGTTGATCAGTGAATAAGGAAGTCCACAGAATCTATGGATTTGAGATATGGAATTGGAGAAGAATATTAAAAGTATCCTGAACTGCTAGAAGAACAAACAAATCTGTCTTAGAAGAAGTGCAGCTAGCATACTCCTTAGAAGCCCAGATGACAAGGCTTTGTCTTTCATACATAAGACATATTATCAGGAAGGACTAGTCCCTGGAAAAGGACATTATGCCAGATAAAGTGGAGGGTCAGTGAAAAAGATGAAGATCTGCAATGAGATGGATTGGCACACTTGGCAGCAACAATGGGCTTAAGCAAATAACGATGGTGAGGATGACACAGATTTGGTCAGTGTTTTGTGTTATTGTGCATAAGATCGCTATGTGTTGAAATTGACTTGATGGCACCTAACAACATTTTTTCTGCTTTACATTGCCTGTATGTTTTTGTTGTTGCATGCCATAAAGTTGATTCCCGCTCATAGCTTCCCTATATGACAGAGTAGAACTGCTCCATAAGATGTTTAGGATGTGATCTTTATGGGAGTGAATCGCCAGTTCTTTTCTTACACAGAGCCCGTGATAGGTTTGAACCAACATTTCTGTTAATAGCCAATCACTTAATCAATTGTTCCAATATAGGTAAAAATAGCTATAGACAAAAAGAGGGGAGCTAATGTTAAGAGGCATGACTGTCTTATGAATCTTTGTTTCCCTTGCCTACTACTGTAAAATAAACCATTGAAGGGGAGAGAAAGGAATGGCCGGAAACATGATTATAGAAAGCTTGTAAGCTCATCTTCAGCCTATAACTGATTGAAATACCTAAAAGGGGTACTAGAATTTGCCCAGTGAAAGAGGCTTCTTGTGGAGTCTTTGTAGCGTATAAGACCTTAGGTGGAATCCTGATCCCCATCCAGAATCTTCTAAGGTGGGGAATTTCTTCTTGAAAAGACAAGCAGACCAACCTGGAGCAGCTAGAGGAACAGAAGATACTTCTTGAAAGAAAGACCATCAGGAAAAATAAAAAACAAAAATGGCAGTCTGACTGACTACCACAAGAACAAGCATGTTATCCACTGGGAAGCCATCAAGGCAAGCAATCAAGTCCCTTCAGACAAACCCCCTTCCAAGATTGAAACTCAAAGGGAATACATGAGCAGGCATGTAATTTTGCTGGTGACCACGTTGGTCTACTGATGAGTGGAAGGAGGGTAAAAGCATCAATGAAGATGTGGGCTGAGTCCAACCATGTTACATAGACTCCCATAAACCTGGAGTATGGTGAGACCTGGTTTGGCCATCAGTATGGTGAGACCTATGGACTTCTGGGCCCAGGGGTAGGGACATAGCCACAGAGGGCTAGAGTGGAGAATGAAGTGTCTAGCTTATTTGAAGTGACGGGAGATGCACAAGCATGCCCGTACTTGCAAATAGTATTCATTTGACCTAGCTTCAATGGCTGAATGATCAGAACTCAACTAGAGGAAGAGGAAGAAAAAAAAAAAATATTTTTTTTTTTAAATAAAGAAAACCAGTGTAATTTGTTACAATCTGATGAACTTGACCTATACTTATAGATGTAGTAGCTTAAAATACCAACTAAGAGGGAAGGAATCTACACAGCAAGGATCATTCCCATCTTCTCTGTACACCAATTTGATAGGGATGATAACAACTTAGACATTGGCTACCTAAAATGAGGGAGCTATTCCAGAGGGAGTTTAGTTTCAGAAGGTGTGGGGGAAAGTAGAATCTCCACTGTGAAGTTTTCATCTTGCCTACATAGGGCTGGTGAAAGGAGATGGGGATAAGATTCTTATGGCTCAATAGTGAGTAATTAATTGTTATCATGACTGAATGAGATTGTTGCAAAAAGAGAGGAGTGGTTGATCTTGAAGTCCAGGAGTGGAGGACCATGAGACCATCAAGGGAGAAGATCAGGAGCAGAGTATGGGACCATATTCAGAGAAGTGGCAATGTCAGAGATGGAAGCAGAGATGATGACGTGGAGAGATGAAGCGGCTGGGTACTCTAGACTCATGGAGGAAGAGGGGTTGTGTGCTGGTGGCTGAGGGAGGAGGGTAGGCTTGTAGGGTATGCACTTCGGGTGTTTGAATGTTTGAATGATTGTATATTCCTGAGTATTTTGATGTACATCCAACAAAAAACAGGGAATAGAAGCAAATATTGTTGAATGATGATGCATGGAGGGGATTGTAACCATTGAAATGACATGAAAGACGATGGTATGAGTGTAAAGCTGATGTTCTCCCATGTAAATTACCAATCAATTCAAAATAAAAACTAAAAAAAAAAAAAAAAAAAATTACAGCCTTGGAAACCAAGGACAGTTCTTCTGTGTCCTGTAGGGTGTCTATGAATTAGATTGTAACCATTGAAATGACATGAAAGACGATGGTATGAGTGTAAAGCTGATGTTCTCCCATGTAAATTACCAATCAATTCAAAATAAAAACAAAAAAAAAAAAAAAAAAAGCTATACACCTAAATATAAATACACAAATGCATATAATAGCAAATATAACTTAAATATAATAAGGTTGGTGTGTATGAGTGTATTTCACATGGATTCATTTGAGGTTTTATCTTGAGGAGAACAATATGGCTTAAACAGGTGGAAGCCCAAAATCTTGTTTTGGATTTGTGGGGATTGAGATTCTTTTGTATGTCTAAGTGAAAAATCCTAAGAAGACCATTTCTCTATATGAGTTTCTATATATGAGTCTAGAGCTCAGGAGAGAAGCATGCTATATAATGAGGTAATATATAATGAGGTAGTGACAAACTTGGTATTTAAGAAACACAAAATGCTAGTAAGACCAAAATATAATGAAAGAAATGAAGTCCTATGACATAAGGTTAAAAAATTAAAAGTTGGTTAGGTCATTTGGACCCCTCTAGACTTTAATGCACCAGATTACAAAGCCATTTGAACTGCAAGGTCAGCAGTTCAAGCTTACCAGCTACTCCTTGGAAACCCTGTACAGGGTTGCTATGGGTTAGAATCAACTCGACTGAGCTTAACAACAACAACAAGACTTTACTAGGAGTCCTGGTGTGGCACTGTGGGCTAATGTACCAGACTGCAAAGCTGTTTGAACTGCAAGTTTGGTGGTTCAAGCTCACTAGCTGCTCCTAGGAAACCCTATCCAGGGTCGCTATGGGCTGGAACCAACTCGATGACACTTAACAACAGCAACAGACTTTAATAAGAAGTTTAGATTTTATTGGATACACAACCAGAAGTCACTGGAGAGTTTTCAGTTGACCTCATGTTACACACTCTGGATTCTTGGTGGAGTATGGGTGGAAGGCAGTAAATCATAGTAGAGAGACTAATTTTCAGATGATAGCTATGCACCATTTAAGACATAATGGTGCTTTCATTTGGAGAAATATTTTGGAGAAATGACCAAATTACCTTGGATTTCATATGAGGATTAGGGATATGACAGTATCAAAAATGACCCAATTTCAGGTTTTGACTTGAATGATCTAATGCCTGAAAATGTCATTTATTTAGCCTTGGTGGCACAACTATTAAAGACTCGGCTGCTAACCAAAAGTCCATGATTACAACCCACCAGCCACTCTATGGGAGAAACAACCTGGAGATTTGCTCCTGTAAAGATTATTGTCTAGAAAAACAGATAAGGCAGTTCTACTTTGTCATATAGGGTCACTGTGAGTTGGAACTGAATTCACTTAATGGTGCACAACAACAATAGCATGGATGAAACAGATAATAATAATAATAACAACCCCCCCCCCCCATAATCTATTGGGATACCATGTGCATCAGAATAGAACTGTGCTTCATAAGGTGTTCAGTGGCTAACTTTTCTAAAGTAGATCACCAGATCTTTCTTCTGAGGTATCTCTGGGTTAACTCAAACCTTTCATGTAGCAGCCAAGTGCTTAACCATTTGTAACACCTAGATAATCCAAATTGGTGATTGTTGTTGTTAAGTGCCATTGTGTGGATTCTGACTCCTAGCAACACTATATAGGGTTTATAAGCATTTAGTGATTTTGAGCCACCAACTTTGTGGTTCCAACTTACCATGTGGTCCCGTGCTTTCTCCCACAGTGTCACACCAGGATTAGGTACACTAAAATAAATTTACTTTGGACTTGCCATGGCTAAAGCTCTGTGGAATGTTGAAGTGAAGATACAGATTGTCTTTTCTTTTTTTTTTTTTTTTGGTTTGGTTTGGTTTGGTTTGTCCGCATGGAACCTCTATTAGTAACATGATTTCTGTACAGTAACAGGAATAATCCTTTTACAAATAAAACCAATTACTAGAAGAAACAATGACAAAAGCAAACTGGTATTTGATGTAAATCCATAGGAGTTTAAGCTTCAAATCCAACCAAGAAGTTTGCTACAATCTCTTTCAGCTTTGTTCTGAGATTTTTCCATCAGCCCTGATATTGCCCAACAGGGCCTGGTGTTGGCTGATAAGATAAGATAAGAAAGCATTCTCGAACTTTGTGATATTGCTGGGCTCTAGTTTATCAAAATACTCCCTTACACCAGCATAGATGACAACAACTTGTTCTTCAATAGCCATGGGAGTACTGTCCTTGCTTCAGCAACTCAGTCAGACACACCATGACTCAGGAGTTGTTGCATAGCAGCATCAAGGTCAAAACCAAACTGTGCAAAAGCAGCAACCTCACGATATTGTGCCAATTCTTGTTTCATGGTACCTGTCACCTGTTTCATGGCCCTGGTTTGTGCAGCAGACCTGACGCGGGACACAAACAAACCAACATTAATGGCAGAGCGAATACCTTTGTAGAACAATTCTGTTTCCAAGAAGATCTGTCCATCAGTAATGGAAATGACATTGGCTGGAATAGAGCAGACACATCACCAGCTTGTGTTTCTATGACTGGTTAAGTGGTCAAGGAGCCACCACCAAAAGAATCATTCATCTTGGCTGCTCTCTCCAGCAGATGGGAGTGCAGGTAGAACACATCACCGGGACAGGCCTCACTACCAGGGGGCCAGCGCAGCAGCAGAGACAACTGACAGTAAGCCACAGCCTGTTTGGATAAGTCATCATAGATGACCAAAGCATGCTTGCCATTATCCCTGAAATATTCTCCCATAGAACAGCCAAAATAAGGAGCCAGATACTGAAGTGGGGCAATATCAGAGGCAGTAACTGAAACCACAATGGTGTACTTCATGGCATCTGTATCTGTAAGTCTCTTCACTCACTGGGCAACTGTGGATCTCTTCTAACAAATAGCAATATAGATACAATGTAGAGTCTTCTTTTCATCACTTCTTTCACTGAAACATTTCTGGTTAATGATTGTGTCAATAGCATCTGATGTTTTGCCAGTCTGTCGATCACCAATAATCAGCTCACATTGGCCATGACCAGTCAACACCAAACTATCCACAGCTTTAATGTCAGTTTGCATTGGTTCAAGAACAGAGATTCGAGGAGTGTTTCCAGGGGCTTTCAGTCCTACTCGCCTGTGGGTCTTAGAACCAATTGGACCCTTTCCATCATTGGAATTACTAACAGCATCTACTACACAACCCAGCAGTTGTTCACCAACAGGAGCAGCCATGATGGCACCTGTCCTCTTCACAATATTCCCTTCCTTAATGAGCTTATCATTTCCAAACACGACAACACCAACATTGTCAGGTTCCAAGTTCAGAGACATACCCTTTAAGCTAGAAGAAAACTCTACCATTTCTTCTGCTTGAACATTCCTCAGTCCATGAACAGTTTTACAGAGATTTTGGGTGTCTGGCTGACCTACAGATACAGGTAACAGTTATAGCAGTTTGGAGATCTGGAAATCATTGGCATTGTGAAGAAATTAAAAATATGAGACTTTATGAGATCACCTAGACCAGCAGATCCAAAAGAGAACAAACCTAGTACCAAAGTCGGAAAAATTATGATATATAGAGGCTAGGTGGAAGAGGAGCACTTTTCAGCCAATGAGCACTTTGGAAACTACATGACATGATTATCTTTGAAGCAAGAGATGAAGTGAACAATTTGATGGACTGTGTTGGGAGAACTGGTAAAAGAGGACAGAGAGTGACTATCAAATTTATCAAAAACGGATGTGGTCAATCATGCTAATATAAACAATTGTTGTCTATTAAACCTGGCTCTTGATATTGTCTGTGTTTCTAAAATGGTGCTTCATAGATTGTTTTTAAGTTGAACAACAAACTGGACCACATATTATTAGACTTTTGCTCAAACGTAAGGGAAAATTCAAATATCATGAAAACTTTGAAGATTAATTTAAAAAGTGATTATTATCTAAGTGAGTCCTGGTGTGGCGCTGTGGGTTAATGCATCAGACTACAAAGTCGGTGTGGTTCAAGCTCACCAGCTGCCTCTTGGAAACCCTATGCTGGGTTGCTATGGACCGGAATCGACTAAAGGGCACTTAACAACAATTACCTACATGAACCTGACTTCAGCATTTTTTTACTCTACCATTGAGATTCTCTGGTAGAGTAGTGGTTATGAATTAGGCTGCGAACCACAAGATCAGCAGTTTGAAACTACCAGCTGTTCCGTGGCAGAAGGATGAGGCTTTCTGCTCCCATAAAGATTTACAGCCTCGGAAACCCTGTACAGGGTCGCTATGAGTGGAACCGACTCAACGGCCCATAACAACAATGAAATTCTCTGGAAGTATGTTGAGTTCTGGTGTGACATTGTAGAATAAGCACTGGACTGATAACTGTCAGATCACCAGTTCAGTCCCACCAGCTACTCCTTGGGAACCCTATATTGGGTCACTGAGTTAGAACTGACTCGACAGCATTTAACAACAACAAATGGAGCTATTTTACACAGTTTGTAATTTTGGAGGAAATTTCGCTTATATAATGCAATTTCTTCTTTAGTTGGTAGTGTTAAGAGGAGATACACAGAAAAATAATGTTTAGTATCTAAAAACTAACACAGTGGTATTAGAATATGGTACTAGGAGCAAAGGAGGTACTTTCTGTCTGGTTAGGCAGATTAAAAAATAAAAATATTCCCTCAAAATTTTACATGATCAGAACTATATTCAGGTATTAAACAAATTTTCTAATTAACTACTCATTTGTTCAAATAAGTCTTTAAAAGAGCTCTTTAATCAGATGTTGTAAAGAAAATTTTTGTACAATTTAACAAATATGTATATCAAAAAGAAGAGGAGTCATTCTAATTAACCTTAGTTGTTTATACATATTTTCCAAGTCTAATCCAATCCTAGTCAACCCAATCTGGTATGATATTCTATAAATGGCGATAGGCAAACAAAGTGCTATTATGCTTCTTTTACTCCCTGTCTAAACCTTTAAAATAAGGAGCTCTTGTAGCTAGTGGTTACG
Source organism: Chrysochloris asiatica (assembly GCF_000296735.1). Classification (NCBI taxonomy): domain Eukaryota; kingdom Metazoa; phylum Chordata; class Mammalia; order Afrosoricida; family Chrysochloridae; genus Chrysochloris; species Chrysochloris asiatica. Next base: position 2,449,264 of record NW_006408803.1, read on the forward strand.
AATTGGGCTGCTAATCTCATCATAGTCAGCAGTTCGAAACTACCAGCTGTTCCATGGGAGAAAGATGAGGTTTTCTGCTCTCATCAAGATTTACAGCCTCAGAAACCCTGTACAGGGTTGCTATGAGTCGGAACCAACTCCACGGCACATACCACCAACAACAAGTATCTAAAGAAGCAGAACCATTGAAACCTGTATATATAAAGAGAAGTTCGTAATAAGGAAATGGCTTACACAGTTGTAGGGATTTGAGAGTCCCAAATCTGGGTCAGAAGAACCAAGATTGGCAGACCAGATGGCAGGCAGGCAGGTAGGTTCAGCAGGCAGGTCTGGCAGGCAGGCAGGTAAGAAGCCAGGCTGCTGAGGACTCCCAGGATTAGCAGGTAATAGAGCAGGTCAGTGGCTCATGTCCAAAGAACCAGTGGTTGGAGGACAAGTCAGATGCAAGATCCAGACCCAGGAAAGAACAAGCAAATTTTGCTTGAGTATCCAATATATTGGAAGCAGGTCTTGTTCCCAAGGAAACACCTTTTCAATTGATTGGCTTCTCATAGAGTTAATTACATTATATTAGATTTCATTACAGGGATAACCACATTTCAATTTGACACATCATAGTTAACTGTCAGAGTCCTGGCATGGTGCTATGGATAAAGCATTGGACTGCAAGGTCAGTTTGAACCATAGGGTTTGATGGTCTGTTCCACAGTCTCTCCCTGACCTTGTTTAGGCTGAGGATATGAAACTTTTCCATTGTCTCTTTCCACAGATGTAGTCAATTTGATTTCTATGTATTCCATATGGTTTGGTTCATGTGTATGTTGTTGTTGTTAAGTGTCATGGAGTCAGTTCTGACTCATAATGACTCTGGACAGGGTTTCCAAGGCTGTAAATCTTTATGGGAGCAGAAACCCTCATCTTTCTCCTGTGGAACAGCTGGTAGTTTCAAACTGATGACCTTGAAGTTAGCAGCCCGATTCATAATGACTGTGCTACCAAAGATCATGTGTATAGTCATCTTTTGTTTTTTAAGAAATGTGTTTTCAATGGCGATGTCATTTTTGTTGTTGTTAAATGCTGTCAAGTAGATTCCAACCCATAGCAACCCTGTATAGGGTTTCCAAGGAACAGCTGGTAAGCTTGAACCACAGACCTTGCAGTTCAAATGACTTTGCAGTCTGATGCATTAGGCCACAGCACCACACCAGGACTCCAAGAAGTCATTGGTCTTGCAAAACTCTATCATGTGATATCCAGTATCGTTTCTATCACCAAGGACTTATTTTTCAATGACTGATCCTTCATCTTTGTTTCCAAACTTTGCATTCCAATTTCAAATAATTATAAAGACATATTTTTCACATGTTTGATCAATTTCAAACTGGAGAAGTTGGTAGAGTTCTTCAATTTCATCATCACTGGCTTAGAGTTTGGTATGTAAATTTGACTAATAGTTGTATTAACTGGTCTTCCTTGTAGACGTATAGATATTTTTCCTATCACAGGCAGCATTGTACTTCAAGACAGATCTTAATATGGTCTTTTTGATGATGAATGTGATGCCATTCCTCTTCAATTTGTCATTCCCAGAACAATAAACCATGTGATTGTCAGATTCAAAATGGCCAATACCAGTCTATGTTCAAGCTCACCAGCTACTGCTTGGAAACCCTATACAGGGTCTCTTTGAGTTGGAAGTGACTCCATGTCACTTAACAACAACAGTCAACCATCTTAGTCAACTATCTTAGTAAACATCATAGTTAATGTCCTAGTTAACTATCATAGTCCCACAATAGCACTTTTAAAAAGAACTAAACACTATTTCAGCTTACATATTATTTGGGTGAGTAGTAATTGAGGTTTTAAAAGCTTGAAAACATCCATAAAAATTGCAACTATGGGTCTCTTTCCAAATTGAGTTAAGAAGAGTGAAGGAAATGAATGAGTGATTCAAGGAAATGATTAGTCTAAAGGATTAAAGAACCATATGAACCACAGTCTACTTACCTGAGACCAGAAGAAATAGATGGTGCCAAGCTACCACTCCAGGACACTGTGATTTTGGGATCACAATAGAAGGTCCTGGACAGAGTGGGAAAAAAATATAGAACAATATTAAAAATCATAAAAAGACCAGAATTTCTGATCTCACAGATATTGGTGGAACCTGGAAACTATGGCCCTTCAATACCCTTCAGATCTGGAACTGAACCTAGCCCTAAAGATCACATTTAAGACAAACAATAAACAGGCCTATAAGTAAAACCTTTGAGGAAGGTACTCAGACCATTTAAAATACAAGAACAATAGGGAAACATTTCACCCAAATAAAGTTCAGAGGCAAGAAGGGACAGGAAAGAAAGACAAATGGAAATGGGAATGCAGGAAGAAAGTGCAAAGAGTGCTATTACATTGAAGGAACTGTAAGTAATATCAATGACACAGAATAAAATAAAATATTAGAAAAGCAAAAAAAGGATTTTCTTGTAGCAAAAATGTTTACCAGCTTGCAAAATGTGCACTAATCCTCAACTTACACTGTCATAAAAATTATGCATCTTTTAGCCATCAGCATGTGTATCTTGAGAGTGCCCAATATCATTACTGTGGATTATCATTTACATTTTTATTAAAAATCCCCTCTTCAGAGAATTTTTCTTTTAGTAAACATAGTCTGTCCTGGTCTTTTTGAATTTGCATAGCGAGTAGTGTGTGCATAGCTGTGTGTTTACATGCATGGATATATCTAAGTAGACTTAAAAAATCTTTGACCTAGGTGTGTTTTGTTAATTGAGTCTAAGCAGCTTGTTCCTTTACTTGCATTTAACTATCATTTGTTAAAAATGATAGTCTTCCTCAGATAAGAAATTATATCCTGGGAATGATCAAGATTCTACCTGCTAGGTAATTCTATTCCTAATTTTCATAGCAAGGGACTATTCTGACTTTCTATAACTGGTACTGAATGTTGTTGTTAGCTGCTCATGTTGCTGGTGATCCCCATGCAACAAATGGAGGTTAATGGAACACAAAAACTATCTGTTCCTCCTCCATTCCCCTGACTGATTGTGGATGTGACCATTGTGAGTGTTTTCATTAACTATTTTTTACCAGTTGAGCACTAGGCCAGTTATTCTAGTCCATCTTATTCTGGTAGCACCATTGAAACCTGTTCAGCATCATAGTATCACTTAATCCTCTACTGACAGGTGATTGTGGTGGTTGTGTATGCAGTGAATTGGCCAGGAATGCAAGCCTGGTCTCCCACACGGAAAGTGTGAAAACTTACAATTATATTTAACCATAAATTCCCTTAGACCAGCTTAAATAATACACTTTAAATCTGAGTGATGAAGCAGTGACTTCTGGTAGGTTTTTTTATGTGCCTTCAAGTTGGTTTCAATCCATAATAACTCCATATTTGACCGGATGAAACAATATCGAGTTCTGTGCCATTCTCCCAATCTTTTCTGTTTAAGCTCATTGCTTCAGTCAATTTCAATCCATCTTGTTGAGGGTCTTCCTTCCCTGACCCTCTGCCAAACATGATGTCTTTCTCCAGACACTTGTCCCTCCATATTGTCCAAAGTATGAGAGAGAACGTCTTGTCCTTCTTGCTTCTAAGGAACATTCTGGTTGTATTTCTTTCAACACAGATTTCTTCATTCTTCTGGCAATCCATGGTGTATTCAAAAGTCTTCTCTAATAACATAATTCAAATGCATCCATTATTATTCAGACTTCTTTATTCACTGTCCAGCTTTCACATACTTATGAGACAATCAAAAATACCAGCCCTTGCATCAGATACATTCTAGTCCTCAAAAGTGACTTATTTGCTCTTTAACACGTTAAAGCAATTTTTTTTGTTTTTTATTTTTCAGCAGATTTCCCCAATGCTATACGTTGTTTGATTTCTTGACTGCTGCCTCCATTGGCTTTAATTGTGGATTCAAGTGACACAAAATCCTTGCCAACATAAAATTTTTCTCCATTATCATGAATTTTTATTAGTCCAGTTCTCAGGATACATGTTATAAACTGAGTCATATCAGTTTATATCATGTAAAACAGTGGCGTCATGATAATCTGTATTCATATTTCTGTATTTCTCAGTTTAGGTATCAATGATATTATACATAAACCAATTCTTTAATGAGCTGGACTTTCATGAAAATCCACAAACTGTTTACATCTCTGGTCACTGCCAACAATATGCAAGTAATATCCCTAAATCATTATGATAATTCAAAATGTTCCAGTAGACTTCAAAATATTCCCATAAGGGTCAGATAACACCCCAAGTTGACAATCACTCAATAAAAGAGTCCATAAAGCTTTTTATGAAGATAGGCAGTTAATGCATTTTTTTTTTAAAGTGAATACTCATTTTACGGTAAGAATTTTTAATCGTTGTTGTTAAGTTCTGTCTAGTCAGTTACAACTAATAGCAAAGCTGTATAGGGTTTTCAAGGATCAGCTGGTGGGTTCAAACCATGGACTTTCTGGTTAGCAGTCCAGTTCTTATCCACCATCGCCACACCAGGACTCCAAAATGTTACTCTGTTATATTCCCCAGTACTGGTTGTGGTACAACCTCTGCTCTGTAATATTTTGCAAAGCCCTACATAAAAATGTGGTTGGGGCCTCTTCTGTCTCCACCTTGGATTCACTGTATATTGCCACAGAATTTGAGTTCATATTTAGAGACTTATCTGAAAAAAAATTTCTTTGTATTTTTCTTTTTTGGAGATTCTGTTTCTTCTACTCTGAACACTCCTCTCCCACTGATAGTTTTACAGGTGAGATTCTGGGTTGAGATGAATCAACATTCACCTAGAAGAGAGATGAGAGAACATAAGCACTGTTCTATGTAAAATGAATTCTGTGTAAGTAGAGTTAGTAGGGAGGCTAGAAGAAAGAATTGTTTTAAAAGGATATCAAAAAGCATAAAAACCAACAATAAATGTTGTCTAATAGACAACAGGAATATAGAGAATATGAATTTTGGTGTGGCATTGTAGGATAAGCACTTAAATCCAAGATCAGTTTGATCTTGTTGGCTGTTCAAACTCACAATCACTTCTTCTAATTTAACAACAACAACAATATAGAACATATAACAAAATTTGTTGTTGTTAAGTACCGTTGAGTCAGTTCTTACTCCTAGTGACTCTGTATAGGATTTCCAAGTGGTAGCTGGGGAGTTTGAATCACCAACCTAGTGGTTCAAACTGACCTTGTAGTCCAGTGCTTTAACCCACAGGATCACACCAGGATTCCATATGACAAAATAGGGGAAAACAAATTGTAAGCTATTGGAGCTATGCAACAACTGTGGACATTACCTACAGGACCTGCAGCCCTATTTTATATCTTATCTGGCAGCTTCAAGACTGTAGTGTTTTTGTTGTTGTTTACTTTAAAATTGAAAGCCTGATTCAATTATAAAATGCACATATATGTTTTATTAACTTTATTTTTTCACAAGGACAAAAAAACTAGTGATTGAGGAAATATGTTTTTATTGTTTTTATTAGGTCCCATCGAGATAGTACTGACACACAGAGACTCTACACACAAAAGAACAAAACAATCACTGATCCTGTGCCAACCATGTAATAAGTGTTACGTTTGAGCCCATTGTTGCTGACAATCAATCTTGTTGAGGGTCTTCCTCTTTTTCTCCGACCCTACATTTACCATCCCAGCTTCCAAGGAGCTATCTGGCTATATTTCTTCTAACATAGATCTGTTTGTTCTTTTGGCAGCCCATTGTACTTTTAATATTCTTCTCCAACACTGTAACTCCATTGCAACAATTCTATGGTCTTCCTTAGTCACTGTCCTAATTTCATATATATATGAGGCTATTGAAAATACCATGGCTTGGGTCAGGCACACCTTAGTCCTCAAACTGACATCTTTGCTCTTAAACACAGTTTAAAGAGTTCTCCTACAGTAGATTTGCCTAACGCAATATGTAATTTGTAATTTGATTTCTTGACTGCTGCTTGCATAAGTGTAGATGGTTTATCCAAGCAAAATGAAGTCTTCAACATTTATATGATATTGTTTATTGGTTCAGTGGTGAGGATTTTTTGTTTTCTTTATATTGAGGTGCAACTCATACTTAAGGCTGTGGTCTTTGATCTTCATCAGTAAGTATTTTAAATCTTCTTAGCTTTCAGCAAGCAAGATGGTATCATCATCATATCGCAAGTTCTTTTTTTTTTCTTTTTTTAAAATGTTTTATTGTGAATTATGTGATAGTTTACATGGGAGAACATTGGTTTTACATTCATTCTATCATATATTGTCTCATTGCCATGGTTACAATACCCTCCATGCAATCCTTCCCCCATGCCCCCCAGGTCTTCAGCACACAGTTGCTCACCATCTCTGGATCTAAAGTCTCCAGCTGCTCCATCGCTCCATGTCATCATCTCTGACTCCATTTCAGGCATCACTGCTTCTCTGGGTAGGGTCCCGCTCTCTGCTCTTCTCCCTTGATGATCCTAGGGACATCCGCTCCTAGACTGAA
>NW_006408803.1:2463404-2472864 GCF_000296735.1 Chrysochloris asiatica
GTATGTCAATCTCTGGTTGTTGTCTGTTCTTGTTGGTTCTCAGTCCACAGAACTTCCTTTAGGATGTTTTGTAGCGCAAGGTTGGCTTTGGCAAAATCCCTTAGCTTCTGTTTATCTTGGAATGTTTTGATTACACCATCATATTTGAGTGATAACTTTGCTGGATAATGAATTCTTGGTTGGCAATTTTTGTCTGTCAGGGTTTTATAAATGTTTCCCCATTGCCTTCTTGCTTGCATGGTTTCTGCAGAGAGATCTGAGCTTAATCTCACTTGCTTGCCTTTGTATGTGACATTTCTGTTTTCCCTGGTGGCTTTCAGAAGTGTCTCCTTATCTTTGATTTTGGAGAGCTTGACTATGCATATCGCAAGTTCTTAATGAGTCTTCCTCCAATCCTGATGTCATGTTTTTCTTCATATAATCCAGCATCTTTATTATATGCTCAACATACATATTGAATAAGTGTTGTGAAAGAATACAACCATGGCACACAGTTTTCCTAATATTAAATCATTCAGTGTTGGCTTGCTCTGTTAAAAAAACTGCTTCTTGGTCTATGCATGGAACATAGTTAAGTGTTCCAGAATACTCATTCTCTTCAATTTGGTACATAGTTTGTCATGATCCCTCCAAATCTTCTGCATACTCAATAAAGCACAGGTAAACATCTTTCTGGTTTTCTCTACTTAAAGCCAAGATCAATCTGATGTCAACAATGATAGCCTTCATTCCATGTCCTCTTCTGAATCCAGTGTGAACCTCTGGAAGTTCTGTCAATGTATGGATGCAGACATTTTTGTATCATCTTTAGCAAAATTTTATTTGCATGTGATATTAATGTTATTGTCAAATTATTTCTGCATTCTGTTGGGTCTCCTCATTTTGGAATGGGTACAAATATGGATCTCCTCCAGTCAGTTGAATAGGTATTTTTTTTTCCAAATTTCTTGGCATAGATGAGCAAGTGCCTCTATTGCTGCATCGGATTAGTGAAAGATTTCAATTTGTATTCCATTAGTTCTAGTATCTTATTCTTTGCCCATGACTTTAATGCATCTTGAACTTCTCCCTTCAAGATCATTGGCTCTTGATCATATGCTACCCCTTGAAATGTTTGGTCACTGACTATCTCTTTTTGGTACAGTGATTCTGTGTATTCCTTCCATCTTATTTTTATGCTTTCTGAATAATTCAATATTTTTTCCATAGAATCCTTCAATATTGAAAGTCGAGGATCAAGTTTTTCTTCAGTTTCCTCAGTTTGAGGAACACTTTGTGTATTCTTCTCTCTAGGTTTTCTAATTCCATTTCTTTGTGCATTTCATTATAATATTTGACTTTGTCTTTTCGAGCTGCTCCTTGAAATTTTCTATTCAGCTCTTTTACCTCTGCATTTCTTCAATTTTTTTTCAGCATCTCTTCTCTGGAGAGCTAGTTTGAGTCTCTTCTGACATCCACTTTGATCTTTTCCTTTTTTCTTGTCTTCTTAATGACCTTTTGCTTTCTTCTTGTATGATTTTCTTAATGTCATCCTACAATTCTTTTGGTCTTCAGTCTTTGGTGTCTAATGAATTAAATCTGTTTTTCAGACATTCTCTGAATTCATGAGGAATATGTTCAAGGTTGTACTTTGGCTCTTGTGGGCTTGCTTTAATTTTCTTCAGTTTCAGTCTCAACTTGTGTATGGACATTGATGGTCTGTTCCACAGTCTCTCCCTGGCCTTGTTTAGGCTGAGGATATGGACCTTTTCCATTGTCTCTTTCCACAGATGTAGTCAATTTGATTTCTATGTATTCCATATGGTTTGGTTCATGTGTATGTTGTTGTTGTTAAGTGTCATGGAGTCAGTTCTGACTCATAATGACTCTGGACAGGGTTTCCAAGGCTGTAAATCTTTATGGGAGCAGAAACCCTCATCTTTCTCCTGTGGAACAGCTGGTAGTTTCAAACTGATGACCTGGAAGTTAGCAGCCTAATTCATAATGACTGTGCTACCAAAGATCATGTGTATAGTCATCTTTTGTTTTCTAAGAAATGTGTTTTCAATGGCGATGTCATTTTTGTTGTTGTTAAATGCAGTCAAGAAGATTCCAACCCATAGCAACCCTGTATAGGGTTTCCAAGGAACAGCTGGTAAGCTTGAACCACAGACCTTGCAGTTCAAATGACTTTGCAGTCTGATGCATTAGGCCACAGCACCACACCAGGACTCCAAGAAGTCATTGGTCTTGCAAAACTCTATCATGTGATATCCAGTATCGTTTCTATCACCAAGGACTTATTTTTCAATGACTGATCCTTCATCTTTGTTTCCAAACTTTGCATTCCAATTTCAAATAATTATAAAGACATATTTTTCACATGTTTGATCAATTTCAAACTGGAGAAGTTGGTAGAGTTCTTCAATTTCATCATCACTGGCTTAGAGTTTGGTATGTAAATTTGACTAATAGTTGTATTAACTGGTCTTCCTTGTAGACGTATAGATATTTTTCCTATCACAGGCAGCATTGTACTTCAAGACAGATCTTAATATGGTCTTTTTGATGATGAATGTGATGCCATTCCTCTTCAATTTGTCATTCCCAGAACAATAAACCATGTGATTGTCAGATTCAAAATGGCCAATACCAGTCTATGTCAGCTCACTAATGCTTAGAATATTGATGTTTATGTTTTCCATTTCAGTTTTGACAAGTTCTAATTTCCCAAGATTCATATTTTGTACATTACATGTTCCTATTGTTAATGGATATTTTCAGCTAGTTCTCATCATTTTGAGTTGTGACTCATCAGCAATGAAGGTCTTGAAGGCTTTACTCCATTTGCATCATCATGGTCAACTCTAATTTGAGGAAATAGTTCTTCCCCAATTTCACTGTGAGTGCCTGCCAAACTGAGGAGCTCATTTCATGGCACTATATCTAACAATATTCTGGTGCTCTTCATCATGTTTCAATATTCAGTATTCTCCTGCTGACAGTGTTCAACTTCTATTCATAATGTTTTCAATGGCTAAATATTTGGAAGTAGTTCATCTCTCCTTCTTCCTATCCTGTCTTCCTCTGGAAGTTCAGCTGAAACTTATCCACCACTGTTGTTCCAGCTTGAAATAAAAATACTCATGGGATGTTTTTCAGAATCAGATAGCATGCAACGTCACTACAGTACAACAAACTGACAGACAAGTAGTGGATTGGGGAAATATAGTTGCTCTGAAATATTTTAAGGAGGTATCTGTATCTTGGGAGCATGGACAATAAGCACAACAAGCACTGGACTGTCAACCACATAGTCTGAATATTGAGCCCACCAGCAACTCCACTGGAGAAAGATGAACCTTTCTGTTTATGTGAAGATTTAAAGCCTCTGAAACCCTATAAGTTTCACTATGATATGGAATCAACTCCATGGAACTTAACAACAAAATGACTCTGAGTGGTGTATGCAATTTGTTTTAGACTATTAGCCAAATCCATCCAGAGGCATTACAGAAGAAAGACCTGGAAATTTACTGCTATAAGATTGTCATTTTTTGCCACCAAGTTGAACATAATGGCCCCATAGTGTTTCATTAGCTGTAATCTATATAGGAACAGATCATACGCTATTTTCTCCTGCAGTCACTGGTGGGTTTAAACTTTCTGGTTAGCACCCAAGAGCTTGGCAGCCAATAGTTTGATCATTCCATTGAAAATTCTATGAAAAGCAGTTCTACTCCAAAACTTGAGATCTCCAAAAGTTGGAATCAATTCCACATCAGTGAGTTTTTGTTTTGTTTTAAAGTATCCTATCACAAAGCCACCATAAAATGATTCTCTTCATTGTCATATAGAGCAAAGATTATTTTTTTAAAAAAAGAAACAATTTTATAAAAAATGTGAGAATTACACTGATATCAAGACTATACACTCATAGACACTGAGAGAGAAATAAATAAATAAATAAAGAATTATAATGATTGATCAATTATCTAGCACTTTGCTAGACAATAAATCTATGTAATTCCTGTTGTTGCTATGTGCCATCAATTCTGTTCCAAATCATAGTGACTCTCTATAGGGTTTCCAAGGAAAGGCTGCTGGGTTGAACTGCCAACTTTGTACTTAGATTTTAGTGTTTATCCTATAATAGCACACCAAGACCCCATGTAAACTCTAGTTCTTACTAAAACTAAACAAGTTTGGTACATCCATAAACAAGGAAACTAAAGTTTAGGGAGTTTGAATAAATTGGATCTTAAATATGTAATATTTTTTACAGCCACGATCCTAATAACTTCATAATTTAATTTTTCCTGTGCACATGGATTAGATTAAGAGACAATAAACATAGTCTTGCTGCCTTTGTGGGAGAATTTTAGCAAGTTAAAAGAAAGGCATTGACAATACTTTTCTAATTCATTTAATAAAATTAGTAAAAGAAAAATAGCTACAAAATAATGGAGGGAAGGTTTTTAATTTGCACATGATGTTGTTGTTAGGTGCCCTCTAATTGGTTCCAACAAACAGCAACACTATGTACAACAGAACAAAATACTGCCCAGTCTACCACCATCATCACAATTGTTATGTCTGAGCCAATTATTGTAGTCCCTACGTGAATCCATCTCATTAAGACTATGTTCCATTATCACTGACCCTCTGCATTATTATGCATGATGTTCTGGTCCCTCCTAATAGTACGTTGAGAGTAGTGAGATGAAATCTCACCATTCTCACTTCTCAGGAGCATTCTAGCTGTACTTTTTCTAAGACAGATTTATTTGTTCCTGTGACAATCCATGGTACATTCAATATTCTTTACAAATACCATAATTCAAATGCATCAAATTTTACTTATTCATTATCTAGTTTTCACATGCATATGAGGTGATTAAAAATACCACCTTAGTCTTTAAAGTGATATCTTTGTAAATATCACCCTTAACTCCACAAATTCTTGACTGGTATTGATAAAACACCAGTTGTATCAGACACCAGAAAAAACTGTCGGTGTGGAAGTATTATAAATAATAAAAACAAGATTAAAGTAAAATACCAATAGTAAAAAGAAAGTAACAAAACTGTCAGATAGTAGATCAAGTAATTTTTGCAGCCCCTCTGTCAATCCATCTCATTGAAAGTTTTCCTCATTTTTTAATGGGATTAGGGGCTTAGGGGCAAGGGTTCAAGAATAGTATTGTGAGGATGGTAGCAGACTAGTTAGTATTTCATTCTGTGTTGAAACACACTTTATGGTACCTAACAACAACACTCCACCACTCATCTGTCAGTTTGTCATACAGTGGTGGCTTGTAAGTTGCTATGAATCTAGAAGATATGCCACGAGTATTTTAAATACCAGCAGGGTCACCAATGGTGGACAGGTTTCAGATGAGCTTTAGACAAAGACAGACTAGGAAAAAGGAGTGACAAACTACTTCCAAATAATTAGTCACTGATAACCTTATGAATAGTAGAGAAACACTGTCAGATAGTGCCAGTAAATGAATCCCTCAGTTTGGAATGCACTCAAAATGAGATTGGTGTAGAGCTGACTCCTCACATACAGCAGACCATGATGATGGCAATGAAGTAAAGCCCTCAGGACCATCATTTGCTGATGGAGCACAACTCAAAATGAAGAGAAACAGCTGTAAACACCCATTAATAATCAGAACATGGAATGTACGATATATGAATCCAGGAAAATTCAAAAATGAAATGGAATGCATAAACATCGATATCTTAGGCATTAGTGAGCTGAAATGGACTGGTATTGGCCACTATGAATCTGACAACCACATGGTTTACTATGCCGGAAAAGACAAATTAAAGAGGAATGGTGTTGCGTTCATGTCTAAAAGTACATATCAAGATCAGTTATGAGGTACAATGTTTTCTCTTATAGTACAATATCCATGTATGTACAGGGAATACCAGTTAATACATATATTACTCAAATTTATGCACCAACCACTAAAGCCAGGGAGGATAAAATAGAAGAAATCTACCAACTTCTTTGGAGTCCTAGTGTGGCGCTGTGGGTTAATGTGCCAGATTGCAAAGCCATTTGAACTGCAAGGTCGGTGGTTTGAGCTCACCAGCTGATCCTTGGAAACCCTATAAGGGTCACTATGGGTTGGAACAGACTCGATGGCACTTAAGAACAACAACCAGCTTCTTCAATCTGAAATTGATCAAACATGCAATCAAGTTGTGTTGATCATTACTGGTGATTGGAATGCAAAGGTTGGGAACAAAGAGGGAGGACCAGTAGTTGGAAAATATGGCCTTGGTAATAGAAATGATGCTGAAGATTGCATGATAGAATTTTGTAAAACCAGTGAATTGTTCACTTCAAATGCCTTTTTTAAACAGCATAAGAGATGCTTATACACATAGACCTCACCAGATGAAATACACAGAAATCAAATTGACTACATCTGTGGAAAGAGATTGTGGAAACGCTCCATATCATCAGCCAAAACAAGGCCAGGGGCAGATTGTGGAACAGACCATCAATTGCTCATATGCAAATTCAGACTGAAGCTGAAGACAATGAAAATAAGTACATGAGAGCCAAAATATGACATTAAATATATCCCACCTGAACTTAGAGATCATCTGAAGAACAGATTTTATACATTAAACACTAAAGACCAAAGGTCAGAAGAGTTGTGGGATGACATCAAGAACATCAAACATGAAGAAAGCAAAATGTCATTAAGAAGACAAGAAAGAAGTAAAGATCAAAATGGATGTAAGAAGAGACACTGAAACTTGCTCTTCAGCATAGAGATGGCAAAGAAAATAGAAGAAATGAGGAGGTACAAAAGCAGAACTTAACTCCCATACAAGCAAAGTTTTGCCAAAGGTAATACAGAAACAACTGCAACCATACATTGACAGAGAACTTCCAGAGGTTCAAGCCGGATTTAGAAGAGGACATGGAATAAGGGATATCATTGCTGACATCAGATGGATCTTGGTTGAAAGCAGAGAATACCAGAAAGATGTTTACCTGTGCTTTACTGACTACACAAAGGCTTTCGATTGTGTAGATCATGACAAGCTATGGACAACATTGCAAAGTACGAGTATACCAGAACACTTAATTGTGTTCATGAGGAATCTGTACCTGGACCAAGAGACAGTTGATCCAACAGAATATCAGAACACTGAAAGGTTTAAAGTTAAGAAAGATGTGCGACAGGGTTGTATTCTTTCACCATGATTATTCATTCTGTATGCTAAGCACATAATACGAGAAGGTAGGTAATATGAAGAAAACGTGGCATCAGGATTAGAGGAAGACTCATGAAAAACCTGCGATATGCAGATGATACAACCTTGCTTGCTGAAAATGAAGAGCGCTTAACATATTGATGAAGATCAAAGAGCACTGCCTTTCAGTATGGATTTCATCTCAATGTAAAGAAAACAAAACTCCTCACCACTAGACCAATAAACAACCTTCTTATCAATGGAGAAAAGATTGAAGTTGTCAAGGACTTCATTCTTCTTGGATCAACTATCAACAGTCAATAAAGGAGCAGTCAATAAATCAGATGACGTATTGCATAAGGCAAATCTTCTGCACAAGACCTTTTGAAAGTGTTGAAGAACACAGATGTCAGCTTGAGTACTAAGGTGCACCTGACCCAAGCCATGGTATTTTCAATCACCTCATATGCATGCAAAATCTGGACAGTGAATAAGGAAGACCCCAGAAGAATTGATACTTTTGAGTTACAGTGTTGGAGGAGAATGTTGAAAGTGCCAAGGGGCTGCCAAAAGTACCAAAAATTCTGTGTTGGAAGAAGTACAGACTGAGTGTTCCTTGGAGTGCTCTCATACTTCAAACATGTTGTCAGGAGGAACCAGTCACTGGAGAAGGATATCATATTTGGTAATGTGGAGGTTCAGAGAAAAAGAGGAAGACCTCCAGTGAAATGGATTGGCAAAGTGGCAGCATCAATGGACTGAAGGGTGGCAACAATTTTGAGGTTGGCCTATTACCGGTAAGTGTTTCGTTGTGTTGTGCATATGATTGTTATGAGTCAGTCCCGACTTGATGGCATCTAACAACAACAACAACATAACAGATTAAATAATAAAAGGACTCCTGAGACCTCATTAAACAAAGAAAATACTAATAAGTAGAAAAAGTAGTAGGAATTTTAAAAGTAAGTAATATAACTTTGAGTTTAAATTTGTCTATAGCAGATATACTTATTTCAGAACATTTTGTATAATTAAAAATAACATTTAGAAACTACTGGGATGTTTCTCAGTCTGAAAAGGTGAACAACTTATGTTCAAAAACATGAAAACCTTGGAAAATCGCATAGTCATTCAGAAAAAAGCATTAAATCTATTTCAATTGTCCATGATTATAGTGAGAGAGAAAAATAAGATGCAGAGATGAGTAAATAATAAAATCCCTTATACTAGTTGAATTTTCTAAGAAACAGAAACAGAGATGTTTACTTTTTAGGATATTTACTGGGAAATTCCTTGAAATCATCATCTGTAGAAGGGAGAGAGAAAAAGTCAAGACTGAAAAAGGGGTAAATTGAATGGAGAAGCAAGTTTGATGAAAGTTGTAGCTGACCAATGGACTGTTCTAAATGAAAATGGACCATCATTGTCCTGCATTGGGCCCAAATTTTCAGTATGTCACTTTTTAACCAAGATCACTCATTTAATCAGACTGCTTAAAGGAGGCTGTGACCCTGGGTGAGGTAACTCTTTGCAACTGAACCTATCCCCATAAAGGCTAAGAACTGATAGCACTATCAGTAACTGGAGGGTAACAATTCCTTGATTAGAGTGAGTGGTTGATTAGTGGTACTTCTGTTGCTATTAAGTGTCATTGAGTTGGTTCCTACCCTCAGTACAGGGTTTCTGAAGGGTGTCTGATGATCTTGAACCACTGACCTTATGGTTCAAACCGACTGTGCCATCCAACGCATTAACCCACAGACAGCACCATACCAGGACTCCATCACAATATCAAAATTCAATTATGCCCTAACTGAGAAGGTATAAATATATGCACATATAATTATATATGCATAACCAAAATGGTCTATAAACACTGATAAAAAGATAAGTGGTTGGACTTAATTAAAGTTGTGGGAGTAATTAAAACAACACTAAAGATAAATTTATCAATAAAAAAGAAGATACAATATATTTTTGGTGACACTAAAAATGTTTATAGATTTCTTAAGTGATAAATATATCTAATTGTATTTATCTCTGAATGGGGGGGGGATGTCATCCTTTCTTTAAGATTTTTGATTAAAATCAAATCTTTATTAGTAGATTATTTGAAACAGCTAAACCTACTTAAAAAATAGTGAATGAAATGTTCATTGGCTATTCTTAAAAGAAAGTCATTATTGTTACTATTTTTGGTAGGTGTTGTCTTCTAAAGAAGCAAAACTAGTGAAGCATATATATGTTTATA
>NW_006408803.1:2473927-2474432 GCF_000296735.1 Chrysochloris asiatica
AAAGCCTTTGCGTAGTCAATAAAGCATAGGCAAACATCTTTCTGATATTCTCTGCTTTCAGCCACTATCCACCGGACATCAGCAATGGTATCTCTCATTCCACGACCTCTTCTGAATCTAGCTTGAACCTCTGGAAGTTCTCTTGTCAATGTATGATTGTAGCCATTTCTGTATTACCTTTAGCAAAACTTTACTTGCTTGAGATATCAAAGAGATTGTCTGGTGATTTCCGCATTCCGTTGGGTCACCTCTCTTTGGAATGGGCACAAATATGGATCTCTTCCAATCAGTAGGCCAGATAGTTGTCTTCCAATTTTCTTGGCAGACATGAGTGAGTTCCTCCTGTGCGGCCTTAATTTCTTGAAAGATTTCAATTTTTATTCCAACAATTCCTGGTGCCTTGTTCTTTTCCAATTCCTTCAATGCACTTTGGACTTCCTCTCTGAGTATCATTGGCTCTTGTTCATATGGTACCTCTTGAAATGGTTGAACATTAACCATTTCC
>NW_006408803.1:2474852-2484331 GCF_000296735.1 Chrysochloris asiatica
TGGCTCTTGTGGACTTGTTTTCATTTTCTTCAGCTTCAGTTTGAATTTGCATATCAGTAATTGATGGTCTGTTCCACAGTCTGTCCCTGGCCTTGCTTTCACTGTTCCATCTTCTCTTTCTACAGATGTAGTCAATTTGATTTCTATGTGTTCCATCTGGTGAGGTCCACGTGTATAGTCGTCTCTTATGCTGTCTAAAGAAGGTATTTGTCTTGCAGAAATCATTTGTCTTGCAGAAATCTATCATTTGTTCTCCAGCATCATTTCTATCACCAAGTCCAAATTTTTCAACTACTGGTTCTTCCACTTTGCTCCCGACTTTTGCATTCCAATCACCAGTAATGAGCAATACATCTTGATTGCATGTTTGATCAATTTCAGATTGAAGGAGTTGGTAGAATTCTTCTATTTCATCTTCACTGGCTTTAGTGGTTGGTGCATAAATTTGAATAATGGTATTAACTGGGCTCCCCTGTAGGTGCATGGATATTATCCTATCACTTACAGCATTGTACCCCATGACTGATCTGGATATGTTCTTTTTGACAATGAATGCAAACCATTCCTTTTCAACTTATCATTCCCTGCATAATAAACCATGTGGTTATCAGATTCAAAATGGCCAATACCAGTCCATTTCAGCTGATGTGTTCCATTTCATTTTTGACAGCTTCCTATTTTCCTAGATTCATACTTCGTACATTCCATGTTCCAATTTTCAATGGATGTTACAGCTATTTCTCTTCATTTTGAGTTGTGGCTCATCAGCAAATGAAGGTTCTGTGTGCTTTTCTCCCCCTAGCTTAACTCTATTCACGTCATCCTGGTCAACTCTACTTTGAGGAGGCATTTTTTTCCCCCAGTTGCATTCTGAGTGCCTTCCCAGCTTCCGGTCCTGTATCTAACAATGTTTCTCTGCTATTCATAGAGTTTTCAGTGACTAGTGATTCAGAAGTAGTTCATCACTCTTTCTTCCTAGTCTGTCTTTGTCTGGAAGCTCATATGAAACCTGTCTCCATGGGTGACGCAGCCAGTTATGCAGAATACAGGTGGCATAGCCCTCAGAATCACAGCAACTCAAGCCACCACAGCACGATAGACAGACAAGTGGTGGCCGTTTTATATATATATATACATACACATGTACATATACATATACGTACAGAGAAGTTTATTATCAAGGAAATGGCTTACAATTGCAGAGTTCCATGTCCCTAGTGGAAGAGAGACAGCCATTATATTGGAAGCAGGCCATATCCCCAAGAAAACATATTTTTAATTGTTTGACTGCTCATAACTACTAATCACAGACCTAATTACACCTGTATTACATTTCATCACTAAAGAATAATTACATCTAACTTCTAAACCATGGAATTTCTGGCCTAGTGAAGTTGACTCAGAGCTCTAACTATCATAGGTGTCATTGAGTCATTTCCAACTCATTGTTGCCCTCTGCACAAAAATCGCAACAATGCCCAGCTTCACAATTGTTAAGTTTGAGTACGTTGTGTCACTCCATCTGGTTGGGGGTCTTTTGCTTTTTTACTGACCCTCTACTTTTGCAAGAATGATGTCCTTCTCCAAAGATTGGTCCCTCCTGATACTATGTTCAAAGAACAATGGACAAAGTCTCACCATCCTCGCTTTTTAGGAGCATTCTACCTGCACTTCTTGAAAAACAGAGTTGTTTATTCTCCTGGCAGTCTATTGTGTTGTCAGTATAGTCTTTTTCAACACCATTATTTAAATTTACTGTTTCCTCTCTGGTCTTCCATATTCACCATTGAACTTTCAAATACTTATATTGTTAAAAGACATCTAGTTGGTTCCAACTCATAGCAGCCCCCATGCACAGTAGAACAAAATGCTGCTTGGTCCTACACCATCCTCACAATTGTTGTTACACTTGAGCCCTTTTCTACAGCCATTGTGCCAATTCATCTCATTGAGGGAGGTGATCATCCTCTTTTTTGCTGATCCTCCACTTTACCAGGCATGATGTTTTTCTCTAGAGATTGGTCCCTTGTGACAATTTGTCCAAAGTATGAGAGACAAAGTCTCATCACTCTGGTTTCTAAGGAGCATTCTGACTGTATTTCTTGGAACACACATATGTTTATGCTCTGGCACTCCATGGTAATTTAATATTCTTCTCTAACACTGTAACCCAAATGCATCAATTCTTCTAGAGTCTTCCTGATTCATTATCCAACTTTCACATGAATATGAGGCTACTGAAAATATCATGGCTTGGGTGAGGCATAACTTAGTCTTCAAACTGGCATCTTTGTTCTTGATAATTTTGAAGAAGTCATCAGGTGCTGCAGATTTCCCTAAGGCAATATGTCATTTGATTTTTTGACTGCTATTTGCATGAGTGTTGATCATGGATTCAAGCAAAATGCAGTCTTTGACAATTTCAATATAGTCTCTATTTATCATAATGTGATTTTTTAGCCAAATTATAAGGATTTTTGCTTTCTTAATATTGAGGTGCAACCCATACTGGAGGCTGTGGTCTTTGATTTTCATCATTCTTAAGTATTTTAATTCCTCTTCACTTTCAGCAGGCAAGGTTATATCATCTGCATATCACGGTTGTAAGTGAATCTTCCTCTAATACTAAAGCAACATTCTTCTTTATATAATCAAGCCATTTGGTTATTTGCTCAATATACAGGTTAAATAAATATAGTGAAAGAATACAACTCTGGCACACACGTTTCCTGATTTTAAACCATTCAGTGTCCCCTTGTTCTCTTCAAACAACTAACTGCCTCTTGATTTGTGTACAGGTTCCTTATTAGCACAAATAAATGTTATGGAATACCCATTCTTCACAATGCATAGTCAATAAAGCACAGGTAAATGTGCTTTATAGTGTTCTCTGTTTACAGCCAAGATCCATTTGGCATCAGCAGTGATAACCCTCATTCCACATCCTGATCTAAATCTGGCTTTAACCCTGTTGATGCACTGTTGCAGCCGTTTAAAAATTATCTTTAGCAAAATTTTACTTGAATTGATATTAATGATATGGTGTGATTATTTCTGCATTCTGTTGGGACACCTCTCTTTGGGATGGCCACAAATATGGATCTCTTCCAATAAATTGGTCAGGTAGCTGTCTTCCAATTTTCTTGGCATAGGTAAGTGAGTGCCTCTAGTGCTGCATGTGTTTCTTGAAAGATTTTAATTGGTATTCCATCAATTCCTGGAGATTTTTTTCCTTGCCAATGTCTAGGAAAAAGAAGAGATGTACTACTTCTGAATGTTTAGCCTCTTAAAACTTTATGAATAGCAGCAGAAAATGCATGAGGGATTGATATTACCATGGCTTGTGTCAAAGACACCTTAATCCTCAAATTGGCTTCTTTGCTCTTGAACAATTTACTGAAGTCTTTTGTAGCAGGGATATACCTGGCTTCATGTCCTCTTCTAACTTTCCTGCAGCTCCCTGTTCATGTATTGCTATAACCGTTTTTGAACTATCTTCAGCAAAATTTTTGTGTGTGATATTAATGACATTGTTCAATAATTTCTGCATTCTGTTGAATCACTCTTCTATGGAGTGCATAAATATGTATCTCTTCCAGTCTGTTAGCCAGGTAATTGTATTCAATTTGGTGGGGAGATAGACTAGTGTGTGCTTCCAGTGCTGCATAATTTTGTTGAAACACTTTCATTGGCATTTCATCAAATCCTGAAATGGGTATTTTGTTAATGTCTTCGGGGAAGATTGGACTTCTCCCTTTAGTAGTTTCTGTTCTTGATCATATTCTATTTCCTGAAACACTTGACGTCTACCAATTCTTTTTGGTACAGTGACTCTGTGTATTCCTTCCATGCTCTTTTGATGATTCCTACATCATTCAATATTTTACACGTTGTTGTTGTTTTTAGATGCTGTCTAATCAGTTCCAACTTAGCTTGCTGAAATCTTGCTTTCTGACAGCTAAGAGGACTTAAATACTTATTGATGAAAATCAAAGTGTTCAGTATGGATTACATCTTAATGTAAAGAAAACAAACATCCTCAACACTGGAACAATAAAATAACCCATATAAATGGAGAAAAGATTAAAGTTATCAAAGACTTCCTTTTGCTCGGATCAACCATAAACATTCATGGAAACAGCAGTCAATAAATAAAAATTGGGCAAATCTGCTGCACTAGACCTTTTTGAAGTTAAAGACCAAAGAAGTCAGTTTGAGGACTTAGGTGCACCTGACCCAAGCCATGGTATTTTCAATACCCTCATATGCATGCGATAGTTGGACTGTGAATAAGGAAGACTGTAGAAGAATTGATGCATTTGAGTTATGGTGTTGGAGGAGAATATTGAAAGTACCATGGTCTACCAAAAGAATAAACAGACCTGTGGTGGAAGAAGTAGAGCCAGAGTGATCTTTAGAAGTTAGGATGCCCAGACTTTGTCTCTCATACTTCGGCCATATTGTCAGGAATGAACAGTCCCTGGAGCAGTATATCATGTTTGGTAAAGTGGAGAAAAAGAGGAAGACCCCCAGTGAGATGGATGGCCTCAAACATAACAATGATTGTGAGTTTGGCCTAGGGCCAGGCAGTGTTTCGTTCTGTTGTGTATAAGGTCACTATGAGTCGGTACTGACTTGATGGCACCTAACAACAGCAACAATCAGTTCCAACTGATAGTGACCCAATCTATAACAGAACAAAACACTATGGTACTGTGCCATCCTCATATTTGTTGTCATGTTTCATCCTATTGTTGCTACCATTGTGTTAGTCCATCCCTTTAAGGGTCTTTCTGTTTTTTTGCTGACCCTCCACTTTACCTCCAGGGACTCATTGTTCCTGATGACATATCCAAGGAATGAGAAAGGAAGTCATTCTAGCTTAAAAGGGGCATTCTTCTTATATTTCTTCCAAGATAGATTTTTTGTTCTTCTGACAATCAATGATATTTTCAATATTCTTTACCAACCCCATATTTCAAATGCATTGATTCTTCCTTATTCATTGTTCAACTTTAACAGGTATATGAAGCAACCGAAAATATCATGCTAATAGAATCCCTCAATATGAGTCAAGGCTTGAATTTTTTCTTCAATTTATTTAGCTTGAAAAATGTTGAGCTTGTTCTTCCCATTTGGCTTTATAATTCCAGATCTTTACACATTTCATTTTAATACTTTACTTTGATTTCTAGAGCTTCTCTTTGAAAATTTCTGTTCAGCAATTCTACTTCATCATTTGTTCCATTCTCTTTAGCTATTCTACGTGCAGAAGCATAGGTAAGAGTCTTTTCTGACATCCATTTTCTTTATTTCATGTCTTTTAAAATAACTTTTGCTTTTCTCATTTATGATGTTCTTCACGTCATCACATAACTTGGTTTGCCTTTGATCATTAGTGTTCAATACATCAATTTGTTCTTAAGGTGGTTTCTAGATGCATGTGGGATATACTCAAGGTCATATTTTGACCTTTTGTGAAAGTGTTTGAATTTTCTTTGGCTTCAGTCTGAACTTACACATGATATTGGTGACCTGTTGCAGTCTGTGCCCCTGGTCTTTTTTGGCTGATGATAATGAGCTTGTCCATTGTTTCTTTCCATAACTGTAGTCAATTTGATTCCTGTGTATTTCATCAGGTGAGGTTCACGTGTGTAGTCTCCATTTACATCATTGTAGAAAGATATATGCGATGAAGAAATTGTTAGTCTTAAAAAATTCTATCATGCTTTCTCCAACATAATTTCTGTCATCAAGGTCATATTTTCCAACTACTGAGCCTTCCTTTTTGTTTCTAACTTTCACATTGCAATAACTAGTAATGATCAGTGCATTTGATGGCACATTTAATCAATTTCAGACTGAAGAAGTTGGTAGAATGCTTCCACATCTTCATCAATGGATTTAGTAATTGGTTCATAAGTTTGAAGAAATAGTTGCATTAACTAGTATTTCTTTTAGGTGTATACATATTATTATGCCACAGGCTACATTGTATTTCAATATGGTGGTGGTGTGCTGTTGAGTTGATTATGACTCAGAAGACTGAGGCTGTAAATCTTTACAGGAGCAGAAAATGTCATCTTTCTCCTAAAAAGCAGTGGCTGGTGAACTTGAATTGCTGACCTTGTGATTAGTAGTTCAATGTGTAATCCACAAAACCACCAGGGCACCTATTTCAAGATAGACCTTGAAATTTTCTTTTTGACAAAGAAGGTGATGACATTTCTTTAATTTGTCATTCCTGGCATTGTAAATCAATGATTGCCTGATTCAAAATAGCCAAGATCTGTTCATTTCAACTTACTGTTGCCTGGTGGTGGTGGTGGTTGTGGTGGTGATGTGCTATGAAGTCAGGTCCAACTCATAGCGACTCTGAATAGGGTTTCTGAAGCTGTAAATATTTACAGGAACAGAAAGCCTCATCTTTCTTCCATAGAAATGCCTAGGATATTGACATTTATGTGTTCCATTTCACTTTTGATTACTTCTAATTTTCATTAATACTGTATAAATTCCATGTTCTGGTTATTAATGGATGTTTGCAGTTGTTTACTGTCAGTTTGAGCAAAGTCCCATAAACAAATGAAGGTCTTGAAAGTTTTGCTCCATCTATGTCATTAAGTTAAACTCTATTTTGAGAAAGCAGTTTTTCTCCAGTCATATTTTGAGTGCCTTGCAAGCTGAAATGCTCATCCTCTGGCAATATATCAGACAATGTTTCACTGCTATTCATAAGATTTTAATCACTCAGAATTGGCCCACATATTCCTTGTTTCTAGTCTTTTCTTAGTCTGAAAGAATTGCTGATAACTGTACACTATGAATGACCCTGATAGTATTTTAAACATTAGTATCATATCTTCTAGCATTACAGCAATACATAAGCCAATACTGTAAGACGAACTGACACATGAATGGTGGTGGTATTAGCACAGATATTTTTCATAGTAGCAATAACTTCTGTTTACTCTTCCATGGTTGTAATATCAATTATTCTTACCATTGTTTGTGGCAAGTTCAGCTTTGATATTGTATCTCTCACTATGATATCTCTTTACCATATGCCAAGGAACCAATGTGAGGGTATGTTTAAAATTCGTGTATGTTTATTTCAGTTGTGCATTAAAAGACATATTGCATTCATGGCCTAGTATTTTACTGAACCCATTGTGGATTATATGAAGAAAAATGGGGACTCAGGATTGGAGGAAGATTCATTAACAATTTAAAATATGCAAATGATACAACCCTGTTTGCTGAAAGTGAAGAGGACTTAAAATACTTACTGATGAAGATCAAAGACCACAGCCTTTGGTACGGATTGCATCTCAATGTAAAGATAACAAAAATCCTCATTACTGGACCAATGAACAACATTCTTAACAATGGAGAAAAGATTGAAGTTGTCAAGAACTTCATTCTTCCTGGTAAACCATCAACACTTATGGAAGCAGCAGTCAAGAAATCAAACAATGTATTACATTAGGCAAAACTACTGCACAAGATCTTTTAAAAGTGTTGTAGTGCAAAGATGTCAGCTTGAGGACTAAGGTGCACCTGATCCAAGCCATTGCATTTTCAATAACCTCATATATATGTAACAGCTGGACAGTGAATAAAGAAGGCCATAGAAGAATTGATGCGTTTAATTTATGGTGTTGGAGGAGAATCCTGCTCATGATATCTTCTTGCTACTCATGATATCTTCATGATATCATCCTGCTCATTATATCTTCTTGTTTCTCCTTAGCTTCCTCGTATTTGTCAGCTAAGCGCTCAGCCATTTCTCGTAGACTTTTTCTTTCCTCATGATAGTAATTGAGATCTGAAAGTATCATGTGCTGCCAAAAGAACAAACAGATTTGTGTTGAAAGAAGTGCAGCCAGAGTGGTCCTTGAAGGCCAAGATGGCCAAGCTTTGTCTCTCATCCTTTGGCGAGTATGTTAGGAGGGACCAGTCACTGGAGAAGGATATCATGTTTGGTAAGGTGGAGGGTAAAGAAAAAGAGGAAGATTCATAATGAGATGGACTGGCAATGTGACAGCATCAATGGGCTCAAGAGTGGCAACAATTGTGAGGTTGGCACAGGATTAGGCAGTGTTTCTGTTGTGCATAGGGCATTATGAGTTGGTACCAACTCAATGCACCTAAAAACAACAACAACCTTGTGATCCAGATCTGGGACTTGACTCCATTTATTCCATGTATTCTTTCACTCCACAACATGATAAAATGCTTTGTGCCCATAAGCATCTATTATAACTTATTCATTGTAACTAACTGTGGTCATTCTCCCTCACTCCTGTATTTGGTCAAATCCTGAGTATTGGACTAAAATCTGTCTGAGATGGACTGGAATCAACATTTTGTACAATGTCCTTTCTCATCATGTGTACACTTGCCATGGTGTTGCATGTTGCTTCCATCTGAGTATATCAGCTCAATCAACAATTTTCAGTTTTGAAAACTGACTCCAGTCTAGAATCTGAGCACGGGACTGTAACACTTATTAGAGCAACTTCCTTTATTTATCCTATATTCTTTTAGTTTTACAGGTTCAGCAGTACTAATGTTGGCTGCCCATACATCTTGTCATTAGACATGGCATGGGTATAGTCAAAGCTGGAACAAGGCTCTACTAGGTTTTAAGGAGTACAGTAAAAGAACCTAGGTCTGCTATTAATGTGGGTCAAGAAAATGGGGCCAACATCCAAAATGTAAGGAGTTGGGCTGTCATGCCCAAGGAGTTGGGTCAGGAGAAATGTGA
Source organism: Chrysochloris asiatica (assembly GCF_000296735.1). Taxonomy (NCBI): domain Eukaryota; kingdom Metazoa; phylum Chordata; class Mammalia; order Afrosoricida; family Chrysochloridae; genus Chrysochloris; species Chrysochloris asiatica. The sequence goes on from NW_006408803.1 coordinate 2,483,623, forward strand.
CACCTGAGGCTGGGTGGTCACCAGTCAGTTGGTCCAGCAGAATGGGACTATCCAAAGTCATCCAGGACCAAAAGAACATCATCCAGAATCCAGAGAATGTAGCCAAACACCCAGACTCTAGAAAACAGAGAAATTGCACAGACAGTTCCTAGAGACCAGAGGATTTTCAAATATTGAGAGCTAATGATATTTTATGTGCAGGACTTTTGACTTACTTGATGCCCATGAGCTCTTCTTTCTTTTTTCTATTCCCTCTGTTTTTGTTTTTTTGTGTGTGTGGGGTGGGGGTGGGGGTGGGGTGGGGAGGGTGGTGGAGTGGGTGAATAGAAATGCAAAAGGAATGAAATGAAGGAGTCTGAGTTACTTTTAACATTATAAAAGCTGAATGAAAATTTATCTTTGAAAATGATTTCTAGTTTGTTTTGATTTTGCCTGAATTATACGAATTCTGTGTGATAACACTGATTAATTCATGCTGATTAGGAGCTCTGTTTATTAAACATATTTATATTTGATCAATAAAAATCAGGAAAATGAATAATTCTATATTAAGTACAGTGTTTTGGCAAACTTTTTCAAAACTTTTGATTTATGTTAAAAAAATAATAGAAAGGATGCTTGATGGTAAAAATGTTGTTAAAAAAATGGATATACCTTAGCCACATTTTAGAAACTGAGAATCTAAATCTAAATGGTTTAATTTCTTAGG
>NW_006408803.1:2484431-2503932 GCF_000296735.1 Chrysochloris asiatica
GGGGTGGGGGGGAAGGGCGGGGCTGTACACAAAAACACTCAGGATTATATAATCATTTAAACAACCAAAGGGCACATTTTCCAAGCCTGCCTCATGGCCACCAGCACACAGTCTTTCTCTTTCCATGACTCTAGACTCCTATTTCTCCATGCCTTCATCTCTGTCTCCATCACTGGCGTCGCTGCTTTTCTGGATAGGGTCCCACATTCCACCCATGCTCTTCTCCCTTGATGGTCCTAGGGTTCTCTGTTTCTGTGCTGCAAGATTAAATGCTCCCCACTTTTTATTATAAAACTTATACATTTACAGTTGTGACAGTACCAATTAGTCATGATAACAATTACTCACTATTGAATCATAAGAATTTTATCACCATCTCTTTTCACCAGACCTCTCTAGACAAGATGAATACTTGTGGGGATTCTGCATTCCTTAGCACCCTTTGAAACTAAACTCCTTCTTGAAAATTTGTTAACCAATCACTTCATGCCTTTATAGCCCCCACACTTTAGGTAACTAATGTCTATGTTGCCTGTCCCTATCAACCCTGTATATAGAAAAGATAGTATTGATCCTTGGTGTGAAGACTCCTTAGCTCTCAGTTGGCATTTTGAGCTCCTACATCAATAAATATAGGTCAAGTTCTTAAGGTTGTAACAATTTACACTTATTTCCTTTATCAAATTTCTTTATCTTCCTCTAATCGATGAACTCTTCTTTTCCTTTAACTTTGCCCATGTAGAATGGGAATGTCTACACTGTGCCTGTTGCCCCTTTGTACTTTGGAAACAGATAATTTATATTCTATGTTTCAGAGGTCCACAGATCGAGACAAACCCAAATTCCACACTTGCTTTAAATTATTCAGAAGGTGATATTTAAGATTTAGAGATGATATTAGAATAAGTTAAAGCTTTTGAAATAATTGATGGATTGATACCTAGACACTGATTAGCATTTTTAGCCTCTAGAACTGTGAAAAACAAATTTCTGTCCTTTAAAACTACTCATAGCACTAGGAATCTAAGGCAGGCTCTCTTTTATTACTAAAGAAGTATTTCTCTTTAGAATAACAATGCATATTATGCAGTATTTAACTATTCTTTATCCTGGTTTTCATTTCCCAATACAATTTCTTCCCTTGGGGTCTCTTTACTATTTCCACATTCAATAACACCCCATTTGTGTACTCTACATATGTTTGTGCTGTCTGTTTTTGTTTACACCAGTCTACACTAAATATTTGTCTCCATTTATCCATTTGTTAGTCATTTCAGTTCCCAAAAGACTTCTTTGTTGAGGGCTTTTTCAGGAACATTGTTGTTGTTGTTATTAGGTGCCATCAAGTTGGTGCTGACTCATAGCGACCTTATGCACAGCAGAATGAAACACTGTCCAATCCTGGGCAACCTAACTATTGTTGCCATGCTTGAACCCATTGATGCTGCCGCTTGGCCAATCCATCTCTCTGAGGGTCTTCCTCTTTTTCTCTGACACTCCACCTTACCAAACGTGATATCCTTCTCCAGTGATTGGTCTCTCCTGACAATATATCTGAAGTATGAGAGACAAAGTTTGGCCATCTTGGTTTCCAAGGAGCACTCTGGCTGCACTTCTTCCAATACAAATCTGTTGGTTCTTTGGGCAGCTGATGGCACTTTCAATATTCTCCTCCAACACCATAACTCAAAAGCATCAATTCTTCTATGGTCTTCCAACTTTCACATGCACAGGAGGTTATTGAAAATACCATGGCTTGGGTCAGGTGCATGTTAGTCCTCAAACTGACATCTTAGCCCCCAAATTGTCCAAGTCTTCCTATTTTCACTCTATTTCCATTTCTGAGTTTTGTTACACTTTATTTATATTCATTTAAATATTGAATCTCTAAGAGAAATGGGATAATTGTTACTAGATGCATGTGTGTGCATGTTTTTTTTGTTTTGTTTTGTTTTTCTGATTGAGTACATTCTATTAGATTATTAACATCTTGAAGGTAAAATGCTATGTTATTCATTTTCTGACTCCTCAGCATTTCACACTGTGCTGTGCATGCAGCTGGTGCTCAAGAATATTTATTTAACTAAAATGTGATCAGGAACAATTTAGACTGAAAGGTAAAATAAATGGCCATCAGATGATTAGATACATGACAACAGAATATAATTTTTACAAGGGCAATGATTTTATTTCCTTTTTATTGTTTGCTTATATTATCTACTAAACCTATGCAAAAATGCTCACCACTAAATCAATAAATAGTATCAAGACAATGGAGAAAAAATTAAAGTTGTCAAAGGGTTCATTTTGCTCAGATCAAACATCAACACTGATGGAAACAGCAGTCAAGAAATCAAATGATGCATTGCATTAGACAATCTGCTGTACAACAACTCTTTAAAGTTTTGAAGAGCAGAAATGTCAGTTTGAGGACTAAGGGGTGCCTGACCCAAGCCATGATATTTTCAGTAACTTCATATGCTTGTGAAAGTTGGACAGTGAATAAGTAAGACCATAGAAGAAATTGTGCATTTGAGTTATGGTGTTAAAGGAGTATATTAAAATTACTATTGACCGCCCAAAGAAAAAATAGATTTGTGTTGGATGAAGTACAGCCAGAATGCTCCTTGGAAGTCAGGATGGCCAGACTTCATCTATAATGTTGCTGTTGTTAAGTGCTGCCAAGTTGTTCTGACCTATAGCAACCCTCTATAGGGTTTCTAAGGAGCATCTGGTTAGTTTGAACCACGGACCTGGTGGTTTAAACCAACTTCGTAGTCCAGTGCATTAAGTTGCAGAACCACACCAGGACTCTTCATCTATAATAGTTCAGACTTATTATCAGGAGGGACCAGTTCCTGGAGAAGGAATTATGCTTGGTAAAGTGGAGGGTCAGTGAAAAAGAAGATCCTAATGAGATGTATTGGCACAGTGTCAGCAGAAATGGGCTCAAGTGTAGCAACAACTGTGAGATTGTGGCTGGACTAGGCAGTGTTTTGTTCTGTTGTGCATGAAGTTGCTATGAGTTGATCCTGAATTGAAAGAACCTAACAACAGTGTTCCACAATCTGCCCCTGGCCTTGTTTTGGCTGATGAAGTGAAGCTTTTCCATCTCGTTCCACAGATGTAGTCAATTTGATTTCTGTGTACTCCATCTGGTGAGGTCCATGTGTATAATAGTCACTTATGATGCCTAAAGAAGGTATTTGAAATAAACAAATAATTGATTTTGTAGAATTCCATCATGTGATCTCCAGCATCATTTCTATCAACAAGGCCATATTTTCCAACTACTGATCCTTCCTCTTGTTCCCAACCTTTGCATTCCAATCACCAGTAATGATCAATAAATCTTGATTGCATATTTGATCAATTTCAGATTGAAGAAATTGGTAGAATTCTTCTATTTCATCCTCACTGGCTTTAATTGTTGGTGCATACATTTAAATAATAGTAGTATTAACTGGTCTTCCCTGTAGGTGCACGGATATTAACCTATCACAAACAGCATTGTACCTGATGACTGATCTGGATATGTCCTTTATGAGAATGATTGCAACACCATTCTTCTTCAATTTGTCATTCCTGTCATAGTAAACCACATGGTTGGCAGACTCAAAATAGCCAACACCAGTCCATTTCGGCTCACTAATGCCTAAGATATAGATGTTTATGTGTTCCATTTTATTTTTGAAAACTTTCAATTTTCCTAGATTGATACTTAGTACATTGCTTGGAAACCAGGATGGCCAAACTTCATCTCTCATACTTCGGACATATTGTCAGGATGGAACAGTCTCTGGAGAAGGATATCATGTTTGATAAGGTGGAGGGTCAGAGATAAAGAGGAAGACCTCCAGCTAGATGGATTGGCAAAGTGGCAGCAACAATGGACTCAAGCATGGCAACAATTGTGAGGTTGGCCCAGGACTGGGCAGTATTTTGTTGTGTTGTGCATAGGGTCACTATGAGTCGGTACCAACTTGATGGCACCTAGCAGCAATAACAAACCTATACATGATTTTTAGTGTAGTCCCTTTTGCCTGTTCATCTTGCTAGTCTGTTTACATATCCACTTATAGATTGCTGTTGTTATTGTGAGGTCCCATCGAGTCAGGTCTGACTCATAGGGACCCTATGCATAACAGAACAAAACACTGCCTGTTCCTGTGCCAGCCTCACAGTTGTTATTTTAAGGCAATTGCTGCCATTACTGTGTCAATCCATCTCACTAGGGGTCTTCCCCTTTTTTATCTGGCCCTATTTTTTTTATCAATGATGATGTCCTTCTTTAGGGTCTGGTCCCTCCTGATAACAGGTCTGAAGTATGAGGGATGAAGTCTTGCTATCTTGGCTTTTACGGAACATTCTGGCTATACTTCTTCCAGCACAGATTTATTAGTTCTTCTGGCAGCTCATGGTACTTTTAATATTCTTCTACAACACCATAATTCAAATTCGTTGATTCTTCTATAATCTTCCTTACCCACTGTTCAACTTTTACATGCATATAAGGCAATGAAAATACCATGGCTTGGGTCAGTCTCACTTTAATCCTCAAACTGATATTGTTGCTCTTGAAATTTTTAAAGAAGTCTAGTGCAGCATATTTGCCTAATGCAATATGTCGTTTAATTTCTTGACTGCTGCTTGCTTCAGTCTTGATTGTGGATACAAGCAAAACATAGTCTTTCATAATTCCAATCTTCTACTTATTGGTCTAGTTGTGAGGCCTTTTGTTTTCTTTACAAAAAGATGCTAGCTATACTGAAGACTGTTGTATTTGATCTTCATCAGTAAGTATGTTAAATCATTTTCACTTCCAGCAACTAAGGTTGTATCATCTGCATATCACAGGTTGCCACATTCTTCTCCAATAATCCAGTTCTCAGATTATTTGCTCAACATAGTGTGAAAAAACATGCTGAAAGAATACAACCCTGGCACAACTATTTCCTTATTTTATACCATTCTATACCTCTTTGTTATATTCTGAAAGCTTGAAGATTAGTGGTTATTACTGATAATGTAGGGTTGTGTATGTAATAACATTTACCTTGGTTGTCTGTAACTCTTACACATCTTTCCATGTTTTTTTTTTCTTTTAGCGATTTTGTGCTGATCATGTTTTTATTGCATATTGCCTTTGCCTTCACTCAAATTGTTAAGTATCTATTACCTTGTTTGTCACTGAAGAATAATGCACTGGACTGCAGGGTTGGTTTGAACTGCAAGGTCAGCAGTTCAGACCCATCAGCCACTCCTCGGAAACCCTACACAAGGTCACTATGAGTCAGAACCACTTTGATGGCACTTAACCACAACATTACCTAGAACAGTAATTTTAAACTGATTTGTATTTGGGTATTCTATAAATTTGTTGAATTAAAAAATAATAATAATACAGGACTTTTCACTTTTAAAATTTAACAAACCTTAGAAAACAAACAAATGTGTATGTATACATATGGAGCGGGTTTGTAACATCCTTTTGCCTGTTCATCTTGCTGATTCATAAAACTGTTGAAAATGATGGGTATTTTTTTACCCATGTTCAACATTTTTGAAAAAAATCCAAAGAGTCACAAAGGCAAAGAAGTTTTTCTCCATGTAAAATATTACAAAAATTAGGCAAACTTTTAATTTTGAAGAATACATAAATTTCTTAATCCTATCCAGTTTTTTAAAATCAATCACTCATGTTCTGAATATTTTTAAATGAGTATGACACTTTGCATGGATCCCATAAATAAACAAAACGTGCACAGCTTTGTTTTTGTTAGGAACCTTCTGCTAAGTGTTGCTTCTATTTATTTACTTTTAAATTATGCCAGATTTTTGCAAATTTGAGTCAGCTGGGGGAAACAACTTGAAATTTTAAATAGTGAATGATATTTAGTTTGCTTCTGATAGCTTACAAATACATTAAGATAATAAGTTCAAGAGACAACAGCAGGCAAAAGAGGAAAATATTCATGATGGACTGCATTATGGAAATAGATATGATATAACATTAAATGTTTATTATCGCTGTGAGGTGCCATCAAGTCACTTCATACTCGGAATGACACTATGCACAACAGAACAAAACACGGCCCAGTTCTGAACCATCCTCACTATTATTGTCCTGTTAGAGTCCATTGTCACTACCACTGTGCCAATCCATCTAGTTGGGAGGGTCTTCCTCCTTTTTGCTGACCCTTCACTTTTCCAAGCATGATGTTCTTCACCAGGAATGGGTTCCTCCTAACGACACGTCAAAAGCAGAAAAAATAATGTCTTGCCATCTTTATTTTTAAGGAGCACGCTGGATGTACCTCTCTCAAGATAAATTTGTTTGTTATTCTGGCAGCCCATGGTTCTTCCACTATAATTCAAATGCATCAATTATTTTATGATCTACCTTATTCATTGTCCAACTTTCGCATTCCTTTGCGGCAACTGAAAATACCACGGCTTGGATCAGGCACACCATAGTCCTCAAACTGACAACTTTGCTCCTGAATACTTTAAAAAGGTCTTTTGCAGATTTTCCCAATTCAATATGTCATCTGATTTCTTGACTGCTGCTTCTATGAGCATTGATTTTGGATCCAAAAAAAATTGAAGTCTTTGACAGCTTTAATCTTGTCTCCATTTATCATGATGCTATTTATTGGTTGTTGTGAGAATTTTCATATTCTTATATTGAGGAGTAATCCATACAGAAGTACGGATTGTACCTTACTTATATATAGTTTTTTACGTTCATCAGCAAGTACTTTAAGTCTTCTCTTCCATCAAGAAAGATTGCGTCTTCTGTATATCACAGATTGTTAATGAGTCTTCCTCCAATCCTGATACCATGTTCCACATCATCTCATCTAGTTTTTTGGATTATTTGTTCAGCATACAGATGAATATATATGGTGAAAGATACATCCCTGGTGCACACAATTTCTAATTTTAAACCATTCAGTATCACCTGTTCTATGCTAACAACTGATTCTTGGTGTATGTATCCACTCCTCATTATGTGTTCTGGATTAGCTATTCTTTGCAATGTTAACCATGTTGTTGTTGTTGTTAAGTGCTGTCAAGTCGATTCTGACCCATAGCGACCCTGTACAGGGTTTCCAAGGCTGTAAATCTTTATAGGAGCAGAAAGCCTCATCATTCTCCCACAGAGTGGCTGGTAGTTTCAAACTGCTGAACTTAAGGTTCGCAGCCTGATTCGTAACCACTACAATCAGACTAAGTTTTCTAAGAGAGCAGAAATAAGTGAAAGAGTTATATTGTTGTTTTTGTTGTTAGGTGCTATCTAGTTGGTACCAACTTACAGTGACCCTATGCAGAACAGAGCATAAAACTGCCTAGTCCTGCACCAACCTTGAATCTTTGTTACGCCCAATCCATTACTGCTGCCACTGTGCCAATCCATCTCTCTGGGAGGCTTCCTCTTTTTCTCTGATCCTCCCCTTTATCAAGCATGATATCCTTCTCCAGGAACTGGTTCCTCTTGATATAACTGAAGTATGAGAAATGAAGTCTGGTAATCCTGACTTCCAAGGAACATTCTAGCCAAACTTCTTCCAGCATAGGTCTGTTTGTTTTTTTGGCAGTCTATGGTTCTTTCAATAATTTCCTCCAACACCATAACTCAAATGCATCAGTTCTTCTATGGTCTTCTTTATTCACCATCCAATTTTCACATGCATATGAGGTTATTGAAAATATCATGTCTTGGATCACACACACCTTACTTCTCAATCTGGCATCTTTGCTTTTCAACACTTTAAAGTGGTTTTGTGTAAATTTGCCCAATGCAATATGATGTTTATTACCTTGACTATTCCTTTCATGAGTGTTGAAAGTTGATCTGAGCAAAATGAAATCTTGGACAATTTCAATTTTTTCTCTACTTTTATGGATATTGTTTATTGTTCTGGGATTTTTGTATTGTTTATATTGATATGCAACCCATAGTGAAGGCTGTCATCTTTGATCTTCATCAGTATTTTAAGTCCTTTTTGCTTTCAGCAAGCAAGGTTGTATCACTTGTATATTGCAGGTTGTTAATGAGTCTTTCTCCAGTCCTGATACTATGTTCTTATTCATATAATCCATCTTCTCAGAATATTTGCTCAGCACACAGGTTGAATAAGCATGATGAAAGAATACAACCCTGGCACAACCTTTCCTAATTTTAAGCCATTTGGTGTCCCCTTTTTCTATTCAAATAACTGCCCCTTGGTCTATGTTACAAATTCCTCATGAGCACAATTAAGTGTTCTGGAACACTCATTCTCTGCAATGTTGTATGTAGCTTTTTATAATCCACACAATTGAAAGTCTTTGTGTAGTCAATAAAGCACAAGTAATATTCTAATGGTATTCTCTGCTTTCAGCTATATGACATCAGCATTGATATCCCTCATTCTACATCCTCTTATGAATATGGCATGAACCTCTGGAAGTTTTCTGTCAATATATGGTTACACCCATTTTTATTATCTTTTGAAAAATTCTACATGTATGTGATATTAATGATACTATCCAATGATTTCTGCATTCCGTTGGGTCACCTCATTTTGTAATGGGCACAAATATGGATCTCTTCCACTCAGTTGGATAGATAATTGTCTTCCAATCTTCCAAATTTCTTGGCATAGATGAGTGAGTGCCTCCAGTGTTACATCAGTTAAAAGGTTTCCATTTATATTCCATCAATCTCCATGCCTTGTTCTTTGCTAATATGCTTTCAGTACACCTTGTATTTCTTCCTTCAGTAACATTGGCTTTTTTTTTTTTTTTTTTTTTTAAATTGAGTGATAGTTCACACGGGAGAACATCAGGTTTACATTCATCCTATTGTATTTCATTTAATTGCAATGATTACAATCCCCTTCATGCATCATCATTCAATAGCATTTGCTTCCATTCTATTTTGTTGTTGTTGTTGTTGTTGTTGTTGTTTGGAGATATACACCTAAACACTCAGGAATATATAACCACTTAAACAACCAAAGGGTATACACTACAAGCCTGCCCCCTGGCCACCAGCACACAGCCTGTCTCTCTCCTTGAGTCCAGAGTCCCCAGCCACTCCATCTCTCCATGTCATTGTCTTTGCCTCCATCTCTGGCATCACTGCTTCTCTGCATGGGGTCCTGCACTCCACTCTTCTCCCTTGATGGTCCAAGGGTCCTCCGTCCCTGGACTGCAAGATCAACCACTCCTTCTTTTGTTACAAAACGTCTACCTTTACATTCACAACATTTACAATCAGTCCTGATAGCTATTATGCACTATTGAACCACAAGAGTCTTATCCCCATCTCCTTTCACCAGCCCTGTCTAGACAGGTTGGAAACCACTCAGTGGAGATTCTACCTTCCCCTGTACCGTCTGAAACTAGGCGCCCTCTTGAAAGCTTGTAAGCCAGTCTCTTCATGCTTTTGTAACCCCCTCCCCCATTTTGGGTAGCCAAAGTAACACTGACTCTTGATAGTATGCTACCCTTTCAAATGGTTGAACACCAACCTCTTTTTTTTTTTTTTTTTTTGCTATAGTGACTGTGTGTATTCCTTCCACTTTCTTTTGATGCTTTCTGCATCATTCAATATTTTGCCCATAGAATCCTTCAATACTGCAAGTCAAAGATTGAATCTTTTCTTCAGTTCCTTCTGCTTAAAAAATGCTGGGTATGTTCTTCCTTTTTGGTTTTGTAACTCCAGGTCTTTACAGAGTTATATAAGATAGCAGATATTAGTATTTTGTTTGATCAACATCTACAAATTACTCTCCTTCATTATTCTTAACTGAACCATAAGTTCAGATATTTCTTATCTTCCACGCAGCCATGTGCTTTAGGAAATCAAATCCCAATCCTAGTTTTGTGTTGGAAATTGTTAAAGACCATGTGGAAACCAGATCTGACTTCCCTTGGCTTCACAAGGGGGAGGGAGAATCAAAAACTCAAAATCAGCCCATGGCCAATTTTGAAGCAGTTGTCAGACATGCTTCCACCTTAAAATCTTCTTCATCCTATTCTGATACCAACTATTCATCCCACAGCACTCTCTGCTTCACATCTGGCTTAGGTAATCCATTGCAATGGTCACACAGAACTCACAACAATACTCATGATTATGGGGTTTATTTGAGAAATTAACAGGATACAATTCAGGATCAAAATAACCTCAGGACGTAGAAGTTCTTCAGGCAGAAAAGTCTTTTGTTTGCCATATGGCAGGTGCGCCTCACTCTTGTCTTTAGCCTCTCAGCCATGTAGTCCCTTGGACTCTGCCCTGTTCCAGCATGTTTTACAAAATTCTTTAAACCATTCTCTGAATGCCCAAATAGCATGTTCTTCAAACCAGTCTCCTGTCTGTAGACACTCAGCTTTACTCAGTCCATAGGCCTAGAGCCCAAAGTTACTCTGTCTCTCCATGTCACCACCATTGCTGTAGTTTCCGCAATCACCTCTTGCAGTCCTTCTTGCCATCGCCTCTTACCAGTAGCCTCATGCCAGTTGCCTCTGCCATCACTTCGGAAGTTGCTCTTTCTCTAGGTAGGAATGTCATGTGTCAGTCATGCCGTTCCTTCTTGATAGTCCTGTGATCTTTGGTCTCTGCTTCTGAGATGGCTCCTTTTAAAACTAGCTAGCAGAAAAAAAACTAACCTTGGGGGTCCTGTATACCTTATTTGTATGGTCCCACCCAATCACTTTGTGGGAATTAAGAAGACTTTAGATAGAAAGCCATATCAAATAAATTCAAGGCACCACAGAGATATTTATACAATTAAGTCATTCTCATCCCTTTTGACAGTTGTTGGACTAACTAAGTGTATATCTGTGATCAAACATTGGCCAAGGCAACTTGAGGGGAAATCTAATGTAGTGCTACTAAGAAAGTTCCTCAATCTAGAAATTGTTTTTGTTGTTGTTGATTGCCACTGAGATGATTTCAAGTCATGGAGATCCTATGTATATAGAGTTGAAATGTTTCATAAGATTTTCACAACTGTGACCCTTTGAAAGCAGATTGATAGACTTAACTACTGAGGCATCTATTGGTGGGTTTAAATCTATAACTTTTCTGTTAGTAGCCAAGTGCTTAATGTTTGTGTTCCCTAGGAACACCTCATTGTAAAGATATAGACACAAAAATGATAGAATTTTTATAATAAAAGTTAAAGGTAGATGCCTGGAATTTCTGTAAAAATAACTGAGGAAAGCCTAAGAGAAGAGCCAAGACAATGGGCAACTGAGTAAAGATAGCAGAAAATCTGAACTATCCGTGACATTCTGGAACCACAGATCAACCTATGCCTCTAGACTTCCTTACTTTGTATCTCACCATTTTAGCCACTTTGAGTAGGTTTGTTTGTGGTTTTTTCTTTTTCCTCACATGTGTTGCTGTCTTTGTTAAGGGTCATTGAGTCAGTTCCAATTCATACCAACCCTGTATAAGGATTCCAGGGGACAGCTGGTGGGTTTGAACCGTCAACCTGGCTGTAAACATTCCAGTGCTTAACCAATAACACCACATGAGAAATCTTTACATGTAATCAGTACAATTCTGACAATCTTCTTTCTATTTAGGCTTGAAGAATAAAGTTATCTAATATTTTGCAAGAAGAAAGAATGCCCAAGTATAGATTTGTTTGCAAGGAGATTGTTGTGTCATCAAGTCAATTTTAACTCACAGTGACCCTATATGATGATATAGAACTGCCTGATAGGGTTTTCTAGGCTATAATCTTTACAGGAACAGATCACTAGCTCTATTCCCCACAGAGACCTAGGGATTCAAACAACTGAACTTCTGGTTTGCAGTCAAACCTTAAACCATTAAGCTACTCAAGGTCTTTGCAAAGGGATTGTTGTTGTTGTTGTTGTTTTTAAGTGTCGTTTCAAGGTGAATAATGGTCAGTAGAATATCTTTAGCTTGGCATTGTTCAAATCTCAGATTCTTGGAATTTAGTAAATAAAATTGTGTAAATCAATCAAAGCTGCCAACAAGGTGCCAAATTCAGTGGTCATATTTATTCTAATTGTTTCATTTTCACTAGTAAAAGGTGGCCAAAAATTATAGGAATATAAATAGAAGATCCTTAAAAATAGAAGCACTCAAAAGTAAATGCTATCACATTATCATGCATTTTAAAATAGCCAGATTACAAACAGAAAAAAAACTGCTCTTTCAAGTACTACAATTCTAAAATGCTATTAGTTAACAAAGAATAGTCCCCAAAGAAAAAAAATATAACATTATAATCACTACACAGTATACATTATTCTTTTAGTCATTTTGTTAATTTTAAATTAAATATAGCTTCGGATTTGTCTGCAATGAGTTAACAAAATTAAATATTGCATATTATTTACATCTTAGTTGATATTTAATGTAGTGCACATGAGAATATATTTAAGTGAAATGGTTCCACAGAAACAGTTGTAAAGTAGAATTGAGTATAATTTTAAGCTCAATCTAGATATAGTCTTATGAGCTGAGATCTTCTAGATGCTAATTGTTTAATACTTAAAGAAGAATAGTTAATAAAGGTGGCTGAGACATTAAATTTTCTATTTCATTGACTTATTCATAGCTTTGTTTACTCCCAAGGACACTGCTATCCAACAGAACATGGCTTGACAAAAAGAGCTACCTGTCTAGTAAGCCAGACATTGTTGTCCATAAGCAACCAGCACAAATGTGCACAGTTGTAAATTCCAATACTTAAGTGGAGAGGTGTTAATCAATAGGAAATACTAAGAATGTAGATGGAATAAAAAATTCAGGAGGAAATATAAATCCAGTGTTCTCAGATCTTCCAGTCTTCAAATCCAGGTTTTTTGGGTTTGTTATTTTTGAGCACACAGGACCCAAACAAAACATGTTTGAGGACCAAATTAAAATTACAGAATGGCAGTTTGTGGCTCTGAATTAAAGGAAGTGTGTAGCTATAGATAGTTACCTAGATAATGATGTCAGCCCCAGTCCTGTTGGATTCAGTAATGTTTGAGCTCCTAGATATGATGGCACCATTTGAGTAAAGTGGGACTGAAATCCAATGTTGCATCCAAGGTAAATCTCAAATAGGAAAGATTAGATATATATAAAGCAAAAATGTGATAATACTGCTGAATAAAAAAAGCGAGAGAGAGAGAGGACTGTATTCAGTTAAGAAATAAGTGTGAAGGAAGGAGTTGTGATTTTCAGGCAGTTCACCTTTTGTTTTTACACAGGACTATGGAATCCTGGTGTGGCGCTGTGGGTTAATGAGCCAGACTGAAAAGCCATTTGAACTACAAGATCGGCAGTTCAAGTTCACCAGCTGCTCCTTGGAAACCCTATACAGGGTCGCTATGGGTAGGAATCGACTCGATGGCACTTAACAACAACAACAACAACATTCTATAAATGGACTCCTGGTGTGGTGTTGTCGGTTAATGCACTGGACTGCAAAGTCGGTTTGAACCTCAAGGTCAGCAGTTTGAGCTCACCAACTGTTTTTATGAAATTCTATACAAGGTCATTATGGGTCATAACCAACTCCATGACACTTAAAAACAACAACAAAAAATTCTACTAAATGAGTGCATATTTTGTTAAATTAATGAACCCTCACAAATCTTATACAATAGATAATAGCTATAGTTAAACTGATATTTTTGTTGTTGTTAAGTTCCATCAAAATGGTTCAGACCCTGTATAGGGTTTCTGAGGAGTGGCTGGTGAGATTGAACCGCTGACTTTTCAGTTCAAACTGACCTTGCAGTTTAGTGCTTATCCTACAGTAAAATGAGTTCTTATCAGTAAAATGAGACTAAGAATGCCCAAGTTCAAAATTAGATTGTATGGCTCACTTTGACACACAAACTACTTGTCCTGATGACATCCTGTTCCCCTAAAAAGGACTTTCCCAGTTTTATTTCTCTCTCTCTTATGTTTAGATTAAGAAGGCACAAAGAGAGGATACATAAACTTGATCACTGAGAACTTACACTGCAGATTGATTAGGGAAGCTTAAAGACAATATGGAAAACATCTAAATTAATGATATTTAAGCGAGGGATTCAAAAATTCATGGAAAAAATGGAATTAAAAGATTATGAATTTTTCTTGACAAACTTTTTGAATCCCCCATCATATTCTATAAATAATATATATTATGAAAATTCTATTTCAATTAATTGCATTTATATTTTAAATGTCCATCTAAATTCTGTGTTAGCTAAATGCATCAGTAAATCAAGAAATCAATGCCCATAAAGCATTCTCTATACTACACAACAGCATAGAAAAGACTGTCATTAGTTTGGAAAGAGAATACAACAGACAGACAGAAGGAACTCTTCTGGTTGCTATAACTACAGCATAACAAAAGGTCAGCACTGGGGGAAAAAAAAGAAAAATCCTTCCTGGTTAGAACGCTAACAACTCAGGGATATTATCCAGAATTCTTCCTCTCAACAAAGAAAAAAAAAATGCTTAATTTTCAAAAGGGTTAAATGCAAACAAATTAAATGAGAAAAAGTGTACATTTAAAAATAACAAGCATAATGATTTAGATTGGTAATAAGATATTGACATAAGGTATAAAAACCTATGCTTTTGAAAATGGTCACATCTGAGTTACACCAAAAATCTAAATTTCAAATCTTGGAGAAAAAAATAAAATCGTGTAAATTTTATGAAAAAATGTCATTGGTGTATTTAAAAACTGAAAATTTAAAAACTGGAATCTTAATTAACATTGTTTAATAAAAATAGTTTTAAATAAATTTAATTTCTGAGTTTTGCAGTGCTTTAAAAATAAGACTTTTATAAAAATTAATTTTTTTCTTTAAAAATGAACTTTAGAAGCAATGTAATTGTTAGAAATTCTCAGGGTTTTTATTTATTTTAATAACATAGAAAATCTTGTCTGGTAACAAGAAAAGAGAAAGATCTGCTAGCAAAATGTCCATTTTGTGCATATAAGCCCATTAAACAAGATGTCTACTGCTTCCTTTTGAGTTAATGAAAACACTAACAATCTGACTTATGAGTTTGGGATTTAGGCTGAGGATAAGGGAATGAGTTGAGAAAGGGATCTTGCTTTGCAGTGTTGGATAAATTCTGCCAGATAAGAGTCTTGTACAGAATTGTTTTTTGTTTTGTTAAGTGCTAAAGAGTCGATTCCAACTAAGTGAGACCCTGTACAGGGTTTCTGAGACTTTAAAATCTTTGCTGGAGCAGAAAGCTTCTTCTTTCTCCAAGGTCCTAGTGGGTGTAAAATATTGATTTTGTGGTTTATGGTCCAAGGCTTATTGTATGTAGCCACCACACTCTCCATACTGTCTTTGTTGTTATTAAGTGCCATTCTGACTTATAGCGACACTGTACAGAGTTTCCAAGGAGCAGCTGGTAGATTTGAACCACTGACCTTGTGGTTCACAGTCCAGTACTTATCCTACAGTGCCTCATCAGTAATATAGCATTAAGTTAATAATGCATATTTGCAATAATTACTAAGAGTATTTATGAGCATGAATTATAGTACTGCATTATATGTTATATTATAAAATAGTTCTCAGGGACTACACATATGGAACAGAATGGCTGAAACTTAAAGGATAGCTGTCCCTGAAGCTTGGAATTACACCTACAACCATAATGTTGGGCACTTGTTGATAAAACTCACCAAAGTGTTTCCTGGTTAGTTCATAATTGCCAAATTCACCATATAATTTCCATATTACATATTACCTTACCATGAGTTGTTTTAAGAAATACACTTTCCAAGAAACATATGGGTAGCCCCATGACAAAAACAAAATTCCCTCAGCAAAAGGTCAATGTAGGGTGTCTTGCAGGTTGTTGTTAAATGCCGTCAAGTTGGTTCTGACACATCCCAACCCTGTATAAGGTTTCCAACGAATGACTGGTAAGCTTGAACTGATGACCTTGAGGTTCAAATGACTTTGCAGTTCAGCATATTAACCTATAGCGCCACAAGAAAAAACTCCAAAGAGCAAGTTGGGGCTTAAATTGCTAGATCTCTTACTGTTAGTAACTAGTACTCATCTATCAGGTTATCATAATGTGGTGACTTGTGTATTGCTGTGATGCTGGGTGCTATGTCACTAGTATTTTAAATGCCAGCAGGATAACTAATGGTAGAGAGATTTTAGTAGAGTTTTCAGACTAAGACAGACAAGGAAGAAGGAGAGACAGAGCACTTCTGAAAGGTTAACCACTGAAACCTTATGAATAGCAATGGGATATTGTTTGATATTGTGTCATAAATTGAATGCCTCAGGTTAGAAGGCACTTAAAATATGACTGGGGAAGAGCTGCCTCTTCAAAGTAAAGCTGACCTGAATGATGTGGATGGAGTAAAGTTTTCAGGACCTTCATTTGTTGATGGCAAACAACTCAAAATGAGAAGAAACAGCTGTAAACATCAGAAACTAGAATGTATGAAGAATGAATATAAGAAAATTGTAAGTTATCAAAATGAAATGGAGTTCATAAAGATCAATATTCTAGGTACTAGTGAGCCATTTTGAATCATATAATCATATGATGTATTATACTGGGAATCACAAATTGACAAGGAATGACACTGCATTCATCATCAAAAAGAGTATTTCAAATCCATTTTGATATACAATGATACTTATGATAGGATAATACCCATATGCATACAAATAAGACAGGGAGTCTCAGTGTGGTGTTGCAAGATAGGCACTGGACCTCAAGATCGGTTTGAACCAGAAAATAGTTGATTTAGACTCAGCAGCCACTCCTAAGAAACCTTATACAGGGTCACAATGAGTGGGAAACAACTCAATGGCACTTAACAACAACAAATAACAACAAGGGATACCAGTTAATACCACCATTATTCAAGTTTACTTATCAACCACCAAAGCCAATGATGATGAAATTGAATTCTGCCAATCTCTTCAGTCTGAAATGGATCAAGCATGCAATCAAGATGCATTGATGATTACTGATGATTGGAATGTGAATGCTGAAAATAAGAGGAAGGATTGGTAATTGGAAAATGTAATGTTGGATTTAGTATATTAGAATTTTACAAGAGCAATGTCTTATTTTGTAGCAAAAACCTAAATGACATACTGCATTAGACAAATCTGCTGCACAAGAACTCTTTAAAGTGTTCAAGAGCAAAAATACAAGTATGAGGACTAAGGTACATTGAACAAGCCATGGTATTTTCAATTAGGTCATATGCAAATCTGTTTTGAAAGAAACACAGCCAGAAATCTCAACAGCAAGGATGGTAATACTTCTTCTCTCATAATTCAGACATGTTATCAGAAGGGGCCAGACCTTGAAGAAAGATATCATGGTTGGCAAAACTGAGGATCAACAAAGCACAGAAGACTCCTGTGAAATGGATTGTTACAGTGGCATCAGCAATGGGCTCAAACGGAACAATTGTGAGGATGGCATAGACTGGGCAGTATTTTGCTCTGTCATGCATAGGGTTGCAGTGAGTCAGAATCAACTTGATGGCATAAAGCAACAACAACAACATACATGTGTACTGCATAAAGAGGGCATAAAAATTAGTCAAATTCACTACATCTGTGGGAATAAACAATGAAGAAGCTCAGTATCATCATCAGTCAAAACAAGACTATGGGATGACAGTGGAACAGATCATCAGTTGCTCATATACAAGTTCAGGTTGAAGCTGAAGAAAATTAAAACAAATTCATAAGACCCTGGAGAAGGACATTATACATGGCAAAGTTGAGGGTCACAAAAAAAGGAAGATCCTCAACAAGATGGACTTACATAGTGGCAGCAACAATGTACTTAAACATGGCAACAATCTTCAGGATGCACAGGACCATGCAGTGTTTTGTTCTGTTATACATAGGGTCACTATGTGTCAATACAGACCACTGCACCCTACAACAACACTGTTGTTTAGTAATTTCAATAACTGTTGCTTGTTCCAAAAATGGTACATTAGCTTCTTAAAGGAAAATATTTTTTAAAAACTCTATAATATTACTACTTTGATTTTCTGATAAACTAATGGACAAAATATAACAAAAAATTACTGTAAGGTATTAAGAAGCCATTACCAAATGAAACTCATACCGATTTATGATGTATATGGAAGAAGTGTTCTTCTGAGAATTTCACTTTCTAACTTGTTGTTTTAAGTGCCGTCAAGTCGGTTCCGACCCAGAGCGATCCTGTAAATCTTTACGGGAGCAGAACACCTCATCTAACTCCTGCAGAGCAACTGGTAGTTTCGGACTGCTGACCTTGTGGTTTGCAGCCTGATTCATAACCACTACTGCTATTTTATTTCTAAGGCATTCTATGTTTGGGGGACAATTCCTATGATACTGCCCTGAAGTGTTAGAGATGGAATTTTATAGGAATGAAAATTTATATGAAAAGAAATGCATGAATAAATAAGAATGGGACCACAGCTAATTTGATTTGGGTAAGAACAATTCTAAAATTAAATGTCCAGGGCAAACACTGGTATGTATTTTTCTAATGCATCTCAAAATCAATGCAAAAATAAGTGAATATATGCACTTATTTACCTTGGGTGATTTGACTATATAGTATGAATGAAGTCAAGGTTAAACCTTATAGACCCATTATTTTCATTATCCTCTGTAGTCACAGGTTTTGTCCTCAACAGGGGCTTCCATAAATACATCCTATTAGTCATTAGAAGGTAGGGAAAAGAGTACAGAATGCTTAAAAAAAAAGTTATTGTTCAAAAATCAGCTCAAAGCACATAACTTACTGTTGGCAGGTTAAGAGTGTCAACTCTGAATATGAAGGTCAGAATTGTGATAATGATGCATTGATATTTAATTAGAAGTGAAAGAAAATAACAGCTGTGCAAAATATTGATTTTTAAAAACAATGTCATCAAATTCCAGTTGTTGAACTACCAAAAGAAACCTCTGAAAAGATCCTTAGACAAATGCCCATTTAAGATATTTTTGAAGTATTAATTCATTATAATGTGGTCATTCATGATAAGCAAAATGTCATTTATAAAATAACAGTACCTTCCTTAGTTTATGGTTTCATAAATAATACTATTTTTACTTTGGTCATGATAAAGTAAATAATGTTTTCTGGGAGAAGTGAGTTTGTTGCAGTAGAGAATTCATAGAGGGAGAAATGAATAGGGAGATTCAAAAGATCGGATAAATTGGAAAAAGGTTTTGAAAACCATTTTATGGATTTTGCACATATATTCTACAAATAATGGAAATTTGATTCCACATGTTGTTTGTACTACTTTCTTATAATTTCTCAAGCTGGGGAAACTGAAGAAAAAATTCAAGCCTCAACTTCATTATTGAAAGATTCTCTGGGAAAATTATTGAATGATGAAGAAAACATCAAGAGAGGATGGAAGGAATACACACAGTGACTGTACCAAAAGGATATGGTTAATGTTCAAACTGTTTCAAGAGGTAGCACATGATCAAGAGCCAATGATACTGA
>NW_006408803.1:2504708-2509923 GCF_000296735.1 Chrysochloris asiatica
ACAGCCTTTGGTATGGATTACATCTCAATGTAAAGAAAGCAAAAATCCTCACCACTGGACAAATAAACAACATTCTTGTCAATGGAGAAAAGATTAAAGTTGTCAAGGACTTCATTCTTCTTGGATCAACTATCAAGATTCATGGAAGCAGCAGTCACGAAATCAAACGACGTATTGCATTAGGCAAATCTGAGGCACAAGATATTTTTAAAGTGTTGAGAGTAAAGATTTCAGCTTCAAGACTAAGGTGAGACTGACCCAAGCCATGGTATTTTCAATAACATCATGTGCATGCGAAAGCTGGACAGTAAATAAGGAGGACCGTAGAAGAATTGATGCTTTTGAGTTATGGTGTTGGAGGAGAATACTGAAAGTGCCATGGCTGCCAAAAGAACCAATAGATCCATTTTGGAAGAAGTGCAGCCATAATGCTCCTTGGAGGCCAAGATGGCCAAACTTTGTCTCTCATACTTTAGTCATATTTTCAGGAGGGACCAGTCACTGGAGAAGGATATCATGTTTGGTAAGGTGGAGGGTCGGAGAAAGAGAGGAAGACCCCCAACGTGATGGATTTGCCAAGTGGTAGGATCGATAGACTCAAGCGTGGCAACAGTAGTGAGGTTGGCCCAGAATCGGGCAGTGTTTCGTTCTGATGTGCATAAGGTCGCTATGAGTTGGTAACGAATCGATGGAACCCAACAACAACAACGACTTTTCTTTTAATATATTAGGTAGGGAATACAAAATTGAGTAAGACACGGTTCCTGATATTAAGAATCTCCATTTCTGGTAAAGATAAAAAATTAAAATCCCAGGTAGTTACAGTCAAAGAAGCATTAAACAAAAAAATTTTTATTGGCATACTCTTTATATGAATGGTGTTGTTATAGTGCTATATTTTCAGTGTGAATACTGAGGAAAAAGGAAGTCCACAGAGATTTGTAAACACAAATTGGAAAGGTGGGTTCCAGGATATTAATTGAGAGAGACCCTTGATCTCTTGATCTCAATAATAGGGATTTTTAGGAGACAGAATCTATAAGGGAATGAATCGGTGGTGAAAGTTGTTGAAGATTACTGTTGGGTTTTTAAAACACATACAACCCATGTCTAACATTTTTCTGTTAGTTTTTCTTTTAAATTTATAGTATTTCCTCTGTGTATTTCACCTATTTTCTCTATTTTTTAGTAAGTTCTGATTTGAATATTTGAGTAATATTTTGATTATCTTAATGACATTTGTTAGTGTTATTGTGTTTAAGTGCCATCGAGATGGTTCTGTCTCATAAGTGACCCTATACAGGGTTCCTGATCAGTGGCTGGTGAATTTGAACTGCTGATCTTACAGTTTAAACTAACTTTGCATTCCAGTGCTTATCCTATTTGTTCAGAGCTAATAAACTTTCCCCAAAGTCATTAAGGCTGCTTTTAGTGGTAGTCCCTAAACGTATTAATCAGCAAAAAACTCCCAGGGGACAAAGAATTTCAAAATCAAACTCAGGGCTGTGTAGTCTACTTATCCTCCCCACCCAGCAGGTTATTCTTTCCAGAATTATTCTGTGGGGGAGACTGCCAGCTGTCCACCAAAATTGTTTCTCTATCCTGTAGTAACAGATATGCATCTAGGAGGTGGCTGCCCATTAATAAGTGTAGGTAGATGCGATGTGTGACAAGTCCTTGACAATTATATTCGAGTTGCAGTGCTGTGTACTGCTTCAAGACCAAAGAAGCAATTACCTTTCCTCCCTCTCTTTCTGAAGTTTGATACAGTTGGTGAGCAGTCCTCTTGGGGATCTCAAAGTCTCAACATGGAAGGAGACAGAATCTATGAATTATTTGTAAAGGAGAACTTCCCTATGATCTGAAACTCCCACCCTGAACCATTTTAGGGCAAAAAATAAGCTTCTATACATTTGGGACTTTATTTATTACAAGAGGATAGTCTACCTTCTTAGATGCTCTGGGCTCATAATGATGATACTCAGAGTGATCCTGATAGAAAGAAACCATTTTTAAAGATATGTTTATCTGATAGCACAACACAAAATTTCTACATGAGTAGCGTGTACCTTTTCAGGTAATACTTAATTTGGAATTTGTATTTCCCTATCAAGATATCTAAGGAGCTCTGGTAGCGTAGTGGTTATGAATCGGGCTGTGAACCTCAAGGTCAGCAGATTGAAACTACCAGCTGTTCTGTGGGAGAAAGATGAGGCTTTTTGCTCCGGTAAAGATTTACAGCCTCGAAAACCCTATACAGGGTCGCTATGAGTCGGAACCGACTCCACGGCACCTAACAACAACATCAAGATATCTACCAACTTCCTATACTCATAACGTACATAAAGCAAAGTATAGGTACAAAGCCACTTTCAGGTCATTGGAAATTATGTTGTTGTTGTTTAGTGCCATCAAGTCAGTTCCAACCAGTAGCGACCCTGTATAGAGTTTCCAAGGAGCCGCAGGTGAGTTTGAACTGCCAACCTTGTGGTTTAAGCCAACTTTCAAGCAAACTAACTCACAGTGCCACACCAGAACTCCCATAGCAAGCATTTTTCAGAAGGAACATGCCTCAAATTTTAGTACTTCGTAGAACTGTGGACACTTTAACAGGGGAAGAAAGTAATCTTTGAAAATGTTACAAAAACCTTAACATATCATCTGGAGAAAGCAACATAGGGCATGGAATGGTGTGAGACATGGTGAGTGAATACACAAGTACTCTGAGGTATATGATCTAGTCAGCCCTGTCTCGTCAGCCCTGTCTCATAGGAACTTAATTCACATTAGAACTAAACACTATCCAGGACTCTGTCAACCTAACCATTATTTCTGTGTTTGAGCCTATTATTGTAATCACAGTGTCAATACATCTCATTTAGGATATCTCTATTGTTAACCCTATACTTGACTAAGTATATGTCCTTTTCCAGGGTCTGGTCCCTCCTGGTAATATTAATATGTCCAAACTGAATGAAACAGAGACATGGCTGTACTTCCTCCAAGACAAACTGGTTCATTCTTCTGGAAGTCCATGTTATATTCAATATTCTTCACCAACACCATAATTCAAATCCATCAATTCTTCCTTGGTCCTCCTTTTTCATTGTTCAGCTTTTGGATGCATATGAGACAACTGAAAATAACCATGGCTTGGTTCAGGCACATTTTAGTACAAGGAGATATCTTTGCTTTTAAACCCAGCAAAGAGACCTTTTGCAGCAGATTTGCTCATTGCAATGTGTTCTTTGACTCTGGACTTCTAGTCCAGTGGTTATTGAGTGTGGATCCAAGTAAAATGAAATCTTTGATCATGTTAATCTTTTCTTTTTTTTATCATGAGGTTGTTTATGTGTATAGTTGTGAAGATTTTTGTTATCTTTGCTAAGGTTTAATACATGGTGAAGGCAGTAGTCTTGGATCTTTATCAGTAAATGCTTCAAGACCTCTTCATTTTCAGCAAGCAACATTGTGTCAACTGAATATCACAGATTGTTAAAGAGCCTTCCTCCAATCCTAGTGCTGCCCTTCTCATGTTATCTGCTCAGCATATAGATTAAATAAGTATGGTGAAAGGATACAGCCTTAGCACCCTCACTCCCTGCCTAATTAAAACTTACCCTATTCCTTTGTTCTTCTGTTTGAACTAATACCTCTTGTTTTATGGATAAGTTCAACATGAACAATATAACTGTTCAGGAAATTCCACTCATTGCTACACTCTCCATTGTTCGTTATGTTCCACACTGTTGAATGACTTTGCATAGTCAATAAAACACAGATAAACATCTTTCTGATATCGTTTACTTTCAGCCAGCATCTATCTGACATTAGCAATGATATCCCTTGTTCCAGATCCTATTCTTAATACAGTTTAAATTGCTGGCAGCTTCTTATCTATATGCTGCTGCTACTGTTTTTGAATTAGTATCTGTGATATTAATAATATTGCTCTATGATTTCCACAATCTGTTGGATCACCTTTCTTTGGAATAGGCACAAATATGGATCTCTTTCAATATGTTGACAAGGTTGATCTCTTCTAAATTTCTAGGCACAGACAAGCGAGCATCTCCAGTGCTGCATCTATTTGGTAAAATATTTTCATTTTTATTCCATCAATTCCTGGAGGCTTCCTTTTGTTAATACCTCCATTTCAGTATTAATGACTTCTTCAGTACCATTAGTTCCTGATCATATTCTATCTCTTGAAATGTTTGAAAGTCAGCAAGCTCTTTTTGATATAGTGATTCTGTGTATTCCTTCTATTTTCTTTTGATGCTTCAAGAAACACTTTTTTTTTTTTTTTTTGCCCATGTTGCTATTATTGTTAGGTGCCTTCCAGTTGGTTCCAACTTATAGCCCTTATACACTGTCCAGTTCGGCACCAACCTCACAATCGTTGTTACTCTTGAGCCCATTATTTCTACCATTGTACCATGTCATCTTTTTTTTTCATTAAAATAATTTTATTTTTATTAAAGTTAATAGATTGATTATGTTTTCCCCCACAAGAAGCTATTTAAATTCTGTTCAATTGCCATAGACCACATAGCTTAGTTCATTCTTCCACTGATGGACATTTAGGCTGTCTCTATCTTTTTTGTGTGTGTGTGTGCTAAACTTTCTCTTTCTTTTCCAGATTTGCTAGAACTTGAACTTGGATGCATTCACAGAGAGGATTCACACACAAACTCTCCTGTTCCGCTAGAGCTTCTAGATATATGCAAAACATTTCTGTACACACATGCATTCCTCTATTTTTTTTTTTTTTTTTTTTTTCAAAAGGCATGTGTGGGTTTTTTTTTTTTTTTTTAATTTAAGGTTTTTATTGTGGATTGAGTGAACGATTACAGGGCACATCATCAGTTTCACATTCAACAATTCATATAACTTGTTTCATTACATTGATTATAATCCCCTCCATATACCATCAGTTAAAAGTATTTCTCTTTATCCACTTTAACTTTTTTTAAAAAACACACAAACAAAAAACCCACTCAGGCATATATAATAAATTACATCTCTGAAGGGCACATTCTGCAAGTCTGCTCCTGGCCACCAGTTCTTAGTCCTTCTCTTAGTTGATGAATCTAGAGTCCTCAGCCATTGCCCCCTCCCCCCATCTCTGCCTCCATCTCTGGTGCTGCTGCTTCTCTGGATAAGGTCCCACATTCTATTTGTGTGTTCCTCTCTTGATGGTCCTAGGGTCCTC
>NW_006408803.1:2512193-2534179 GCF_000296735.1 Chrysochloris asiatica
TTCTGAATGCCTCCAGGTAGATGTGATCAGGAAATGGGCTTCCCTTTTCACTCTTCTTCCTGAGAAGTTTCAAGATACCACTGTTGGTGGTTTTGTTGTAACTTAGGATTTAATTTTTGGCCTATTTCCTCTTTTTTTCTGCTTTTTCCACTCCACAATCCCCATTCAGTCCTTTTTTCTAGTTGAAACAGTTCAGGGCTGCCTGTGGCCGTTTGGTTTTAATTGGAAACTGTCTCTTTAAATTTCGAGGAGATCTGTGCACTTGCATAGTAGAACCCTCCGAGGGTGGGGCTGGGGAGCCCAATAGCTCAGGCACCCCTATAGTCACCCTAATGGAGGTGCGCAGACAGAAAGGGACCAATGAACAGATACCAAAAGAAAAGAATGTCCACACCTTTATCTCAGTGGTTCTGCCAGGCATCTGTGGCCGCTCTGATCCTTTCCCCAGGTGGTCTCACTCCAGATGGCAGCTCCTGGAGCAACTGAGCATCCTGGACTAGAAAGCGATAGATTTCGTGCTTCAGCCACAAATTCCCCCAGCTGTGAGCCTTCCAACCTTCTAAGTATTCCTTTATATGTGGTTCAGAGTTCTGGGACCATCCCCTGAACCTGCTTGGTCAGGTATTCTGTGTTGTTTTGGCAGAACTCTCTGCTATACGTCCACCCAATCCGCCATCTTGTTTGTTCTTTTCTGTACCACCTCATCTTGTTGCTGTTCTTCATCTTTCTTGCTGACCTTCCACTTTACCAAACATGATGTCCTCCAGGTACTAGCCCCTTCAGATAATATATCTGAGGAATGAGAGATGAGATCTCACCATCCTGGCTTCTAAAGAGCATCCTGACAGTACTTCTTCCAACACAGATTTATTTGTTTCTTTGGTAGTCCATGGTGCATTTATTATTCTTCTCCAACACCATAGCTCAAATGCAGCAAATAATCTATGGTCTTCCTTATTCATTGTCCAATTTTCATATGCATATAAGGCTATTGAAAATATCATGACTTGAGTCAAATGCAACTAAGTCCTCAAATTGACACTGTTGCTCATTAACACTTTAAAGAGGACTTATGCAGCAAATTTGCCTGGTGCAATACATTATTTGATTTTGTGCCTGCTACTTCATGAGTACTGATAGTGGATCCAAGCAAAATGAAGTCATTGACAACTTCAATCTTTTCTCCATTTATCGTGATGCTATTTATTGGACCGGCATCCTGATGTGGTGCTATGGATTAATGCGCTGGACTGCAAAGTCAGTTTGAACCACAAGGTTGGCAGTTCAAGATCACCAGCTGCTCCTCAGAAAACCTATAAAGGGTCATAATGGATCAAAACTGACTCAATGGCACATAGCAACAACAAAAACAATTTATTGGTCCAAAGGTCAAGATTTTTATTTTCTTTTCATTGAGGTGAAACCCATACTGAAGGCTGTGGTCTTTGATTTACATCAGTAAGTAAGTATTTTGAGACCTCTTGCTTTCAGCAAGAAAAGTTGTATCATCTGCATATCGCAGATTATTAATGAGTTTTACTCCAATCCTGATGCCACATTCTTCTCCACATAATCCAGCTCCCTGGATTATTTGCTCAGCATACAGACTGATTAAATATGGTGAAAGAATACAAATCACAGAGTTTCTGATTTGAAACCATTCAGTATCCCCATGTTCTGTTTACATGACTATCACTTGGTCTGTGTAGAGGTTTCTCACGAGCACATTTAAGTTCTGGAATATCCATTCTTCACAATGTTATCCATAATCATGACCCACACAGTCAAAATCATTTGCATGGTCAAAAAACACAAGTTAATGTCTTTCTGGTATTTTCTGCTATCAGCAAATATTCACCTGACTTCGGCAATGATATCCCTCATTCCACATTCTTGTTTGCATCCAGCTTGTACCTTTGGCAGTTCTGTGTCAATGTACATTGCAGCAGGTTTTTGAGAAATGCTGAGCATATTCTTACTTTATGGCTTCTAATTCCAGGTCTTTGCAAATGTCATAATACTTGCCTTTGTCTTCTCCAACTTCATTTTGAAATATTCTATTTAACCCTTTCACTTTCTCATTTTTTTACATTTGCTTTAGCTTCTCATTTCTGGAGAGCAAGTTGCAGAATCTCTTCTGACATCCATTTTGATCTTTTTGTCCCTTTTGATCTGTCTTCTTAATTGCCTTTTGCTTTTTTCCTGTATGATATCCTTGATGTCAACCCACGAATCTTCTGGTTTACACTCATTTCTGTCTAATGCCTCTATTCTATTCTTGACATGGTCTCTAAATTCAGGTGGCATATATTCAAGGTCATATTTTGGCTCTCATTAACTTATTTTAATTGTCTTAAGCTTCAGCCTGAATGTGCATATGAGCAATTGATGGTCCATGTGTATAGTCATCTTTTTATGTTGTCTATGTTTATGCTGTTTATGAAAGGTATTTACAATAAATAATTCATTGGCTTAGCAAAATTTCTGTCACCAAAGATATTTTCCAGTTACTGATCCTCCCTTTTTCTTTTTCTTACCCCCAACCTTTGCATTCCCACTACCAGTGATTATCAATTCATCTTGAGTTCATGTTTGATCTATTTCAAACTAAGAAGTTGGTAGGATTCTTTAGTTTCTTCATCCCTGGCTTTAGTAGTTGGTGTATAAATTTGATTAATAGTGGTATTAACAGGTCTTCCTTGTGGACATATGGTTATCATTCTACTACAGACAGCATTATACTTATAGATAGATCTTGAAATGTAACACCATTCCTCTTCAATTTTTCATTACACAGCTGTCAGATTAAAAATGGCCAATATCAATCCATTTTAGCTGACTAATGCCTAGGATATTGATCTTTATGGTTTCCATTCATTTTGACAACTTCCAATTTTCCTAGATTCATACTTATTACACTCTATGTTCAATTATTAATGGATGTTTGCAGATGTTTCTCCTCATTTTACTCTGTGCCCCATTAGCAAATAAAAGCTATACTCCATTTGCATCATTAAGGTCAACTTTAATTTCAGGAGTTATATTTTGAGTGCATTCTAACCTGAGTGACTCATCTTCTGGCATTGTATCTGACAATATTCTAGTGTTATTCATAATGTTTCAATATTCATTATTATGGTGCTGAGTGTGTTACACTGATATTCGTAAGGTTTCCAGTAGTGAAATATTCAGAAGAAATCCACCTCTCCTTTTTCCTAGTCTGTCTTAGTCTGGAAGTTCAACTGAAATCAGTCCACCATGTGTGACCCTGCTAGTGTTAGAATATCAGTGGTATAGCTTCCAGTATCACAGAAACACAAAAACCACCACAGTATGACAAACTGACAGAGCAGTTGTGTATTTTTTCACATGAAATCATTCATTATTTCAACCTGAGGTTTAAATGTTTTTCTTCAGTTCTCAGCATGAAAAATGTCTTCCCTTTTTGTTCTCTAACTGAAGGTCTTTGTATGTTGCATAATCATACTCTGTGTTCTCTTTTCTTGCTATCTTTTGAAATCTTCTGTCTAGTGTTTTAAATTTTTTCTTTATTCCTTTTGTTTCAGCTATTCTATGTTCAGGAGTAAGTTTCCATCTCTCTTCTGACATGTATTTTAATGTTTTCTTTCTTTTCATTTAATGACCCTTTGCTTTCTTCATTCATGATTTGCTGATGTTATCCCACTACTCCCCTAGTCTTGGGGTCATTGGGGTTCAATGAGTCAAATCTATTCTTGAGATGGTCTCTAATTTTAGGTGGGATTTACTAAAGGTCATAGTTTGGCTCTCATGGACTTGTTTAATTTTCTTCAGCTTCAACTTGAATATGATCAGGTGATGATGCTGGACTTGTTCTGATTGACGCTATTTAGATTCTCCATGTTTTCTTTGCACAGATATAGTCAATTTGATTCTTGTATATTATATCTGGTGATGTCTATGTGTATAGTCACAGTTTGTATTGTTGATTAAAAGTATTTGAATAAGTCACTGGTCTGTAAAATTGTACCGTATGATCTCTGGTGTCATTGCTATCATCAAGGCCATATTTTACAACTGCTCATCCTTCTTCTTTGCTTCCAACTTTTGCATTAGAATCTCCAGTAATTATCAATCTATCTTGATTGTATGTTTGATCAATTTCAGATTGAAGAAGTTGGTAAAAATCTTGTATTTCTTCATCTTTGGCATTAGTGGTTCATGTGTAATTTGAATCATAATCATTTTATCTCATCTTCCTTGCATATATAAGGAAAGTATTTAAAAAAAAAAAAAAGGCTGTAAAATAGACTAAAAAGTAGACATGTCCCTTTATATAATTTGACTAAGGATGTAATCAATCCTCTCCCCAGAAAGCAATGGATATCATATCAGAGCCATGCCAATTCCATGTTTATAATTTATATCAGTATACTCAAGCCTAAATAATAATAATAAGGAGCCCACAATAGCAATTACAAATAATCTAGCATCCAGATGGACTAGAAAAATATATTGTTTGAGAATGGTTAAGACACTTATGCTGAAGGAACCCTGGTGATGCAGTAGACTAAGTATAAACTGAAAGGTGAGCAGTCTGAACCAGCCAGAGAGACAGTTATGGTGATTTGCTACCATAAATATTTATAGCCTCAAAAACCCTATGCAGCAGTATACCTATGGAGTATTTTTCTACTCTGTTTTATAGGTCACTATGAATCAGAATTGACTCAGCAGAAAAAGTTTTGCTTTTTGTTTATGGCATTTACAGAACTATCTTATGTTATATACTATAAAAATGAATATTGATAGTGGAAGTAGAATAAAGGTAATAAATTTAAGGGTTGGCTTCGGCATGAATTTCAATCATGCTACATTGTAACTTTGTGATAAAACATAAGTGACCTAATTTTTTAAAGCTTCAATATTCTATTTGCAATATTGGACATAATAAAAAGAACCTGATATAGTGATCAGTTTTCTGACAGTTTCTCATACAGTGATGACTTGAGCATTGCTGTGATACTGGATGTTTTGCCACTATTATTTCATATACAAACAGGGTCACCCATGGTGAACAGGGGTTTCAGCTGCACTTCTAGATGAAGACAGACTAGGAAGAAGGAGATGCAGACTACTATTAAATGCTTAGTGACTGAAAACCTAATGAATAGTAATGGAACACTGTCAGACTGACACAACACAGAATATTGAATATTGAATCATTACGAATGACACCAGAAAATTATCAACTACAGCGTAAGCAGATGAGAACCTCACATTAGAAATCATTCAAAATATGAATGGGGAGCATTGACTGTCATGGCTTACTCACTGTAAATACAGTTCATAAACAACATAAAAGATGACAGAACACATGGACCTCACCAGATGAAATATACAGAAACCAAATTGACTACGTTTTTGAGAAGAGTCAGTGGAAAAGCTCCATATCATTAGCCCAAACCCAGCCAGGCAGACTCTAGAACAGACCACCAACTGCTCATATACAACTTTGGCTGAAGCTGAAGGAAATTAAATCAAGTCTAAAAGAACCAAAGTATTATCTTGTATGCATTCCACCTGAATTTAGAGATCATCTCAAGAACAGATTATATGCATTAAAAATTCATGATTTAAGACCTGAAGAGTTGTGAGGTGACATCATGAATATCATACAAGAAGAAAGCAAAAGGTCATTAGAAACACAGGAAAGGAAGAAAAGAACAAAATGGATGTCATAGGAGACTCTGAAACTTGTTCTCCAGCATAAAGATGCTAAAACAAATTGATGAAATGAAGAAGTAACAGAGCTGAACAGACAATTTCAAAGGGCAACTTGACAAGACAAAGCCAAGTTTTATAATGAAATGTGTAAAGCCTGGAGTTAGAAAACCAAAAGGGAAAAGCAAGCTCAGCATTTCTCAAACTGAAAAAAATAAATAATAATACAATAAATAAATTAAAAAAGCTGAAGAAAAAATTTAAGCCTCGTCTTGCAATAAAATTGAAGGACTCTGCGTGGTACTGTGGGTTAAGTTTCTAGACGGCAAAATTGGTTTGAATCACAAGATTGGTAGTTCATGTTCACTAGGTCCTCATTGGGAACCCTATACAGGGTCGTTATGGATCGGAACTGACTAGATGGCACTTACCAACAACAACATGGACAAAATATTGAATGATGCAGAAAACATCAAAAGAAGATGAAAAGAATACGTAGAGTCACTTTATCAAAAATAAATGGTCGATGTTCAAGCATTTCAAGAGATACAATATGATCAAGAGCCAACGGTACTGATGGAAGAAGTCCAACATGCACTAAAGGCATTGGCAAAGACCAGAGTTAATTGATGGAATACAAATTGAAATTTGTCCACAAACTGATGCAGCCCTGGAGGAACTCACTCATCTATGCCAAGAAATTTGGAAGAAATTTGGAAGCTATCTGGCCAAATGATTTGAAGAGATACATATTTGTGCCTATGTCAAAGAGTGGTGGCCAAACAGAATGCAGAAATCATTGGAAAATATCATTAATACAACATGCAAGTAAAATCGGACTGAATAAATTTTACAACGGCTACAATAGTAAATTTCTAACTGTCAGAAATTCAAACTGGATTCAGAGAGGAGGTGGAATAAATCATTTCTTTGCGGACATAAGATGGATTTTGACTAAAAGCACAAAATAGCAGAAAGATGCCTACCTATGTTGTACTGATTATGCAAAATGTTGACTGTGTCAATCGTGACAAGCTATGGATTACATTGTGAAGATTGGATATTCCAGAACACTTAATTGTGCTCATGAAGAACCTATACATAGACCAAGAGACCATTTTGTATCAGGGTTTTATTCTTTCACCATACTTATATGATCTGTATATGGAACAAATAGTCTGATAAACTGGATTATATGAACAATAATGTAGCATTTGGCTTGAAGGTAGTCTTATTAACAACCTATAATATTCAGATGATACAGCCTTGCTTGCTGAAAGTGAAGAGGTCTTAAAATACTTACTGATTAAGATAAAAAAAATCAAAGCCTTCAATATGGGTTGCACCTCAATGTGAAGAAATCAAAAATCCTCACCACTGGACCAATAAATAACATCATGACAAATGAAGAAAATATTAAAATTTGTAAAGGTTTCATTTTGCTTGGATTCAATATTACCACTCATGGATGCTGCAGTGAAAAAAATCAAATGATGTATTGCATTCAGCAAATCTGCTGCACAAGACCTCTTGGAACTACTCTAAAACAAAGTGGTCATCTTGAGATGATCTCTAAATTCAGGTGGGATATGTTCAAGGTCAGATTTTGGCTCTCCTGTTTTTGTTTCCATTTTCTTCAGCTTCAGTCTGATCTTGCATATGAACAACTGATGGTCTGTTCCATAGTCTGCACCTGATCTTGTTTTGGCTGATGACATGGAGCTTGTCCACAGTATTTCCACACAAATATAGTCAATTCAATTTCTGTGTATTCTGTCTGGTGGAGTCCATATGTATAATTGTATTTCATGCTATTTTAAAAAGACACTTGCAGTGAAGAAGTCATTGGTCTTGTACAATTCTATCATGCAATATCCAGCATCATTTCTATAATCAAGGTCATATATTACAATTGATCCTTCTTGTTTCCAACCTTTGCATTCCAATCACCAGAAATTATCAATATATCTTGACTGCATGTTTGATAAATTTCAGGCTGAAGAAGTTAGTAGAATCTTAAATTTCATCTTCACTAACTGCAGTGGTTGGTGTGTAAATTTGAATAATAGTGGAATTAGCTGATCTTCCTTGCTGTTGTTGTTAAGTGCCATCCAGTCAGTTCCAACCCATTGTGACCCTGTATCTGGTTTCCAAGGAGCAGCTGGTGATCTTCCTTGTAGGCATAAAAATATTATCCTATCAGAGACAACATTATACTTCAAGATAGATCTTGATGGTGACTTCTGGTTCTGGCAGAAGTTGAGGCAGAGTCAGGTAGGACAGGCTCCACAGGGGAGGGAATGAAAACCCAGAGAAGCTGCTTTCACGGACCAGCACCAGAGCTCTGGATCTAGTACAAGGTGCAGGGCATTATTTACCGCACCTGGTAGTGGAAAAAACATGGTATAAAGGAAAATACTGTGATTTAGGAATCAATCCAAACACGGGAATACCTCTGTGGTCACCCTGCCCAGGCGGAGTTCAGAGGACAGGGCTACATGCAGACCTTTACAGGGAACCTGTGATAAAAGTGGAGCAGTGACATTTGCAAAAGGAGGCGCAGGGGGATTCTACACATTTTTACCTCCTATTACCTATTGCATATTCTTTGCCCAGCCCATACACCTCAGGAGGCTGGGTTCTCACCTCCCCCCAAAAAAATCCAGCAATGAGCACACAGTTTTTCCCATGTCACAGAGAGAAAGAGCCTTATAGGACCCAAGGACAAATTTTTTGGCAGCTGCTTATGACATCAGTATCTGGGTCGCAGCCCTAAAATTAACTTGTGCAGGACCCTTTACTCTGGCATATCCAGCAAGAAAAGAGCCAGCCTGTCAGGTCTCACAGACAAACCATATGAACAATCTGTAAAACCCCAACATAAAAGGACGCATCTATCTAGAGAATTACGCTGTACACACACAGATACCAAACTGACCTTCAGAGATAAAAATAATAGACAATCTTTTTCCAATTAACTTTTTAATATCTATCTACAATCTATAATTAAGCTCTCGAAAATCAAAAACAAGGAGAGAATACTAAAAGCAGCCAGAGAAAAGAGAGGTGTTACTTACAAAGGAAAGAAAATCAGACTAAGTTCTGACTTCTCAGCAGAAACCATGCAAGCATGAAGGTAATAGGGAGACATATACAAAACCCTAAAAGAAAACACTGCCAACCATAAGCCATCTATCCAGCAAAATTGTCAATCAAGTACGATGGTGCAATCAAAACATTCTAGGATAAACAGAATCTAAGAGATTTTGTCAAAGCCAATCCAGCACTTCAAAACATCCTAAAGGGAGTTCTTTGGACTGAAACCCAACAAGAACAGACATCAACCAGAGATTGACATGCATGGCAACACCACCTGAAACTCAGACAACAGTTAGAAGAGTCCGAACAGGACAAAACTACAATGAATTCAAAGAAACTGGGAGGTCAACCAAAGATCAAAATAATATCACTGTAAAAGAAGGGGAAAATGTAGAAACAGAGGATCAGGTGGTGAGGAGGTCAGGTACATTACAGAATACAATAGACTATCTTAAAAGGAGAGAAAAGTTAATAGACTATAAGGTAACCAGAAAGAAAGTTAATACTTAAACAACTTACCATGAACACGAACATCCAAGCAGAACAAGGAAACATGAAAACTAAGAAAAAACAGACATAGCACAATAAGCACAAACTAAGAAAAAACTGACTAGCACAGTAAACACAAACTCAGCACAAGAAGGCATGCCGAAAAAAAGAAGGAATAGCACTACCAAAAAATTAACATAATGGCAGCAATTATCTCATGTTGTTGTTGTTAAGTGCCGTCGAGTCGGTTCCGACCCATAGCGACCCTGTACAGGGTTTCCGAGGGTGTAAATCCTTACGGGAGTAGAAAGCCTCATCTTTCTCCCGCGGAGCGGCTGGTAGTTTCGAACCACTGACCTTAAGGTTCGCAGCCCGATTCGTAACCACTACGCTACCAGAATCTCATACCTATTGATAATTACACTGAATGTCAATGGGTTGAATGCACCAATAAAGAGAGAGAGAATGGCAGAATAGATAAGAAAACAAGACCCTTTAATATGCTTTCTGAAAGAGACACACCTTACGCACAAAGACAAAAACAGACTAAAAGTTAAAGGATGGAAAAACTTTACCAAGCTGATTGCAACAATAAACAGGCAGGAGTGGCAATACTAATCTCTGATATAGTAAACTTTAAGACAAAAACCAGCATAAGAGATAAAGAAGGAAACTATCTCATGATCAAAGGATCAAATGAGTAAGAAGACATACCATAATAAATATTTGTGCTTCCAATGAAAAAGCACCAAGATAAATGAAGCAAACCTTACTAAAATTGAAGCAAGAAATAGATAAATCTACAATTATAGTAGGGGATTTTAATACACCACTTTCGAAAAGGGACAGAACAACCAGAAAGAAACTCGACAAAGTTACAGAGGAATTAAACAGCACAATCAAGCAACTTGACCTAATAGATGTGTACAGACAATGCAACCCAACAAAAGCACAATATACATTCTTCTCCAGTACACACGGAACATTCTCCAGAACTGACCATGTGTTAGGTCACAACGCAAGCCTCCATAAACTTAGAAACATACTACTACAAAGTATCTTTCAGGACACAATGTTATAAAAATAGAAATCAATAATAAGTAGACCAAGGAAATAAAGTCGAATACATGGCAATTGAATAATGCCCTACTGAAAAGCAACTGGGTAAAAGAAGAAATTAAGCATGAATTCATAAAGTTCCTAGAAACAAGCGAGAATGAAAACACAACATACCAAAATCTTTGGGAAATGGCAAATGCAGTGCTGAGAGGACAATTT
The DNA here is from genome assembly GCF_000296735.1 of Chrysochloris asiatica. Classification (NCBI taxonomy): domain Eukaryota; kingdom Metazoa; phylum Chordata; class Mammalia; order Afrosoricida; family Chrysochloridae; genus Chrysochloris; species Chrysochloris asiatica. The sequence continues at coordinate 2,522,763 of NW_006408803.1, forward strand.
ATTGCAATAAATGCACACATCCAAAAAGAGGAAAAAACCAAAATTAACACACTAATACAGCATCTCCAGCAATTAGAAACAGACCAACAGAGAGAACCTACAGTTACCCAAAGAAAAGAAATAATAAAGATAAGAGCAGAAATAAATGAGATGGAAAACAGAAAAACTATAGAAAGAATAAATAGGACAAGAAACTGGTTCTTTGAAAGGATTAATAAAATTGACAAACCACTGGCAAAGCTAGCAAAAGAATAGAGGGAGAAGACACAAATAACTTGCATTAGAAACCACATGCGTGATGTCACAATGGAACCAAACGAAATCAAAGGATAATTACAGAATCCCATGAAGAGTTGTACGCCAACAAATTCAAAAACTTAGACGAGAAGGATACATTTTTTACAAAAACACGACCTACCTAAACTTACAGAGTGAAGTAGAAAACCTGAACAGACCCATAATAATAGAATAAATTAATCAAGTCATCAAAAAACTTCCAACCAAAAGAAGTCCAGGCCCAGATGGATTCACTGGTGAGTTCTACCAAACATTCAGGGAAGAGCTGTCATGAATTCTACTGAAATTATTCCAGAATATAAAAGAGTATGGAAAACTTTCAAATAATTGTATTAAGCCAGCATAACTCTTATACCAAAACCAGGGAAGGACATCACTAAGAATGATAATTATAGACCAAAATCCCTCATGAACAAAGACGAAAAAATTCTCAACAAAATCCTAGCCAACAGAATCCAACACCACTTCAAAAAAATAACACATCATGACCAAGTGAGTTTCATAAAAGGGATGCAAGGATGGTTCAACATTAGAAAAACAATCAATGTAATCCACCATATAAATAAAAATGAAAATAACCACATGATTATATCAATTGATGCAAAAAAAGGCATTTGACAAAACCCAACATCCATTCCTGATAAAAACACTCAACAAAGTTGGAATTGAAGGCAAATTCTTCAACATAATCAAGAGCATATATAAAAAACCAACAGCATACATCACTCTCAATGGAGAGAGACTGAAAATCTTCCCTGTGTGAACAGGCACTAGACAAGGATGCCCTTTGTCACCACTCTTATTTAATATTGTTTTGGAAGACTTATCTAAAGGCATCCAAATTGACAAAGAGGAAATAAAATTCTCTCTATTTGCAGACGATTTGATCCTATACATAAAAAACACCAAGACTCAGTAAAAAAGCTACTAGATATCATTGAAAGATTCAGTAAAGTGGCGGATATAAGCTCAACCTACAAATATCAGTTGGATTACTCTGTTGTAAAAATGACAGCTCTGTAAAGGACATTAGAAAGCAATAACATTTATAATAGCCACCCAAAGGATGAAATATCTGGGAATAAATGTTAACTAAAGAAACAAAGGACCTATACAAAGAGAATTACAAAATACAACTACAAGAAACCAAAAGAGACTTAACAACAGTGGACAAACATATCATGTTCCTGGATAGGAAGACTCAACATCATGAAAATGTCAATACTACCTAATGCAATTTAATGATATAATGCAATCCCAATCCAGATTCAAGCAATATTCTTCAAAGAGATGGAAAAGACAATTACAAACTTTATATGGAAAGGAAAAAGACCCAGGATAAGCAAAGCACTGAATAAGAAGAGTAAGGTTGGAAGCCTCTCACTCCCTGATTTCAAAATCTACTACATGTCTACAGTAGTCAAAACAGCCTGGTACTAGTACAATGAAAGATTCATTGATCAATGGAACAGAATGGAGAATTCAGAAATTAACCCATCCACATACATCCAACTGATTTTCGAAAAAGTGCCTAGGTATATTGCATGTGGAGGAGATAGTCTCTTTAACAGATTGCTGGAAGAACTGGAAAGTGATATGCAAAAGATTGAAACAAGACCTTTACAAAAACCAACTCAGCATGGATTAAAGACCTAAATGTGAATCCCAAAATTATGAAGGTCATCAAGAAAAAATAGGGACAAATGTGAGGGCTCTCATACAGGGAATACATAGACTACCAAACATTTTGAAATTAGACAAAATAAATGATTGGGATATACTAAAAATTAAAAACTTATGTGCATCAAAAGACTTCACCAAAAGAGGGAAAAGGGAACACACAGAATGGGAAAAATCTTTTTCAATGACACACTACACAAGGATTCATTTCTAAAATATATAGGAAACTACAACACCTCTACAAGAAAAAGACAAATAAGCCAATTGAAAAACGGGCACAGGACATGAACAGACACTTTACCATAGAGGAGGTCTTGGCAGCCAACAAACATATGAAGAAATGTTCATGATCACTAACCATTTTTGTTGTTGTTGTTAAGTGCTGTCAAGTCGCTTCTAACCCATAGCGACCCTGTATAGGGTTTCCAAAGAGTGACCAACCTTGGTGAGCTTGAATGACCAACCTTTAGAGAGATGCAAGTCAAAACAACAATGAGATATCATCTCACACCAGCAATAACAGCAAAGATTGGAAAAGTAGAGGAAAATAAATGCTGGCGATGATGTGGAGAGACTGGGACCCTCCTACATTGTTTGTGGGATTGCAAAATGGTCCAACCACTCTGGAAAGCAATATGTCGCTTCCTCAGAGGTTTGGTAATAGAAATACCTTATAATCCAGCAATTCCTCACTTGGTATTTACCCATGAGAAATAGGAGCCATAACATGAGTAAATGTAGGCACACCAATATTCATAGCAGTACCATTTACAATAGCAAAAATATGGAGACAGCCTTAGTGCCCATCAATAGAAGAATGGATAAACAAACTGTGGTACATACACACAATGGAATACTATGCTACCTTGAAGAACAACAAGGAAGCTGCAAGCCATCACATAACATGGATGTACTTTGAGGACATTATGCTGAGTGAAATTAGTCAGTCACAAAAGGAGAAATTCTGCATCAGACCATTATTGTAAAAGACTAAGATAAAGAACACACCCTAAAAGGGGAAAAAACATATATATATATATATATGTACGTATATATACATGTATATATGTTGTATATGTTGTTGTTATGAAGTGCCTGCCGTCGAGTCGGTTCCGACCCATAGCAACCCTGTATAGGGTTTCCGAGGAGTGACTGGTGAGCTTGAACCACCGACTTTGGAATTCAAACGGCTTTGCAGTCTGGCGCATTAACCCACAGTGGCACATCAAATATATATATATATTTGCTGATCACCAGGATGTATGGCATGACAGGATGGGAGGGAGAGAGGGGAAGATAGAGCATAGGGTAGGGAATAGGGTGCTGGGGGTGGGGGGACACAATACACAAGAAGAGCAAGGGGGATGGAAGAACAAGACTGATGGAAGAACAGTTAGACTGGTTCGCATGGGCTAAGTGGGGCAGAGGATACAGGGATTGAGGCATGGTTTGAATGGGTAAAAGAGGGGAATAATGTTAAGATGCTTGGCTGTCTTCTGAATCTTGGTTTCCCTTGCCTACCATTGTAAAATAGACACTTGGGGGGTGGGGGTGGGGTGGAGAAAAGAATAGCCAGAAATGTCACTACAGAAAGCTTGTAAGTCTGTCATCAGCCTACAACTGATTGGAATACCTTAAAGGGGGCTAGAAGTTGCCCAGTAAAAGAGGCTTCCTGTGTAGTCTTTACATTGCATAAGATATAAGTGGAATCCAGAACCCCATCCAGAATCGTCTGAGGTAGGAAATTTCCACTGGAAAGGATGAGTAGACCAGACAGGAGTGGCTAGAAGAACAGAAGTTACTTCGTGAAAGGAAGACCAGCAGGAAAAATCTGAAACAATAAAGGCAGTCTGATTGATTGTTACAAGAACAAGTAAGCTGTTTGCCCCAGAGCCATCAAGGCAAGAGTTCAGTACACCTCAGATCAAGCTCAAGGGGAATACATGAGCTGGCAGGTAGTCTGGCTGTTGACCACGTTAATCACCGATAAGGAGAAGAGGGGTAAAAAACAGCAATGAAGTTGTGAGCTAAGCCCGACCACATTCAATAGACTCCTGTGAACCTCAGTGGAGACCTGGATGGTCAGCAGTATGGCAAGACCCAGGGACTCCTGGGCCCAGAGACAGTGACTTGGCCTCAGAGGAGTAGAGTGAAGAGTGAAGCGTCCAGCTGATATGAAGTGAGGAGAGATGCATAAGAACACCTATACTTGCAGATAGTACCCACTTGACCTGGCTTCTATGCCTGGATGATCAGAACTCGACTAGAAGAAGAAGAGGGTAGAAGAAGATGAAAAAATATTAATCCGCTACAATTCGATGAACTTTACCTATAGTTACGGTTGTAGTAGCTCAAAAATGGGAACAAATCTTTACAGTGAGGATCACTCCCACCCCCTCAGTACACAGGGTTGACAGGGATGGGCAACTTAGACATTGGCTACCCAAAATGTGGGGGCCTATAAAGGCAAGAAGTGACTGACCTACAAGCTTTCAAGAGGGAGTCTAGTTCCAGACGGGGCAGGGCAAGCTAGAATCTCCACTGAATGATAACCAATCTGTTGGGACCAGGCTGGGAAAGGAAATGGGGATAAGAGTCTGTGGTACAATAGTGACTAATTGACATCAGGACTGACTGTGAGGGTAGGAATTATAGCGGTAGAAGTTTTTTGACAAAAGGAGGGGAGTGATTGATTTTGCAGCCCAGTCTTTGGTACCCTCAAGTGAGAAGAGCAGCGAGCAGGACCCTACCCAGAGAGGCAGAGATGCCAGGGATGGAGACAGAGAAAATGATGCAGACAGATGGAGAGGCTGGGAACTCTGAACTCAGGGAGGGAGAGGGGTTGTGTGCTGATGGCAGGGGTGGGGTAGGGTAGGGGGGGTGCCCTATGGGGTGTACCCTTTGTTTATTTGATGATGCATGGAAGGGATTGTAATCATTGTAATGAAATGAAATAGGATAGGATGAATGTAAAACTGATATTCTTCTATGTAAACTTCACAATAAAAACTTATTTAAAAAAAAAATAGATCTTGAAATGTTCTTTTTGATTCCTCTTCTTTTGTCATTCCCACTATAGTGAACCATGTGATTGTCAAGATTCAAAATGGCCAATATCTGTTCATTTAAGTTTACTAATGCCTAGGATATAGTTGCTAATGTCCTCCTTTTCATTCTTGTCAGCTTCCAATTTTCCCAGATTCATACTTCATACATGTCCCAGTTATTAATGGATGATTACAGCTGATTCTTATCATTATGAGTTGTGCCCCACCAACAAATAAAGGTCCTAAAGGCTTTACTCCAGTTTCATCAGGGTCAACTAAATCTACATTGAGGAGACAGCTCTTCCTAAGTTGTGTTTTGACTGCCTACCAGTCTGAGGGGCTCATGTTCTGGCACTATAGCTAACAATATTCTGGTGCTATTTATCATGTTCAATATTTAATAATCAGGTGCTAACTGACAGTGTTTCAATGCTATTCATAAGGTTTTTGTTGACTAAACATTTGGAAGTAGTCTACCTTTCCTTCTTCCAAGTCTGTGTTAGTCTGGAAGCTAAACTGAAATCTGTTCACCATGGGTGACCCTGCTGTTAGCCAAAATGCAGGTGGCAAGCTTCCAACATCACCTCAACTCGCAAGCCACCAGTGTGACGCACTGACAGATGAGTGTTGGACTACCAAGATATCACTTCATTCTGCACACCACAATGTTCTACATCTTTTCAATAATCAATTCTCTTTTACTTTATAGACTCAGCATATGGTCAAAGTCAGTCTTTTGAACATTCAAATACAAAATGTGTTAAAATCTTTTTTAAAAGAGTTTTATTACTACCAAAGAAGCAATTCAGCATGAGTATTTTCTTTCTTCTTTTAAGTTGTTGTTGTTGTTAAGTGCCTTGAGTTGATTCTGACCCATAGAGGCCCTGTATAGGGTTTCCAAGGAGCAGCTGGTGAGCTTGAACTATAGACATTAGCAATCTGGTTCATTAACCCACAGTGCCACACCAGGACTCCTTTTAAGTTGGTTATTGTTAAGTGCTATGGAGTCAATTCTGACTTATGGAGACCCTGCATAAGGTTTCTAAGGAGTGGCTTGTGGGTTTTAACCACCAACATTGTGATGAGTAGTTCAGTGCAGATCCTACTGCATTTTAGATTTTAAATTTTAATCGATATTTCCTGTGCTTTTAAACATACATTTGAATAGTCTGAAACAATTTTCTTTCACTGTACACCATAGCTTATCTTATCATTGTTGTTGTTAAGTGTCATTGAGTCTATTTTGACTTATTTATGGTTTCGGAAAAGCAGCTGGTGGGTTTGAAGTGCTGACCTTGTTCACAGCCCACTTGCAATCTAGTGCATTACTTTGAATCACCAAACCAGGACTCCAGTTGATCATTGTTGTTGTTAAGTGCTGGTTCTGATTCATCAGGAGCCTGCATAGGGTTTTAGTAAAGGGGAATGGTTGGTGAACTTGAACCTTTGGTGAGGTTCAAACTGACCTTGCAGTCCAGGGCATTAACCTGCAGTGCCACACCAGGACTACTTATCATTAGATACTAAGAAGATTTTTTTCCTGTTCACTAAAATTTATATGAGAAAAAAACAAAAGAATTTGTGGTTTCATATTTTATTTTGTAACTATTTCTAATATGGCATTCTTCATAAATAAGCTAGGTATCCAGGAGTATCTCGGTTTAAGACAATAATTAAGAAATTAACTTAATGTTGTGAATTATTATTTCCAAACTTACTATATGAGTTAGTTTTATTTATATTTGACCTTTAAAAAAATACTTCAGCTCTTAAACTTTTTTTACTATCATTGACAAAAAGTGAAAAACTAAACAACTGTTAGGACTTTTGGTGTGGCGCTGTAGTAGGATCAACATTGGACTTTGAACCACAAGGTCAGCAGTTCAAACCCACTAGCTGCTCTTTGCAAAAACTTACACATGGTCATTGTGAATCAGAACTGACTGGACGAGACGACACTTTATAGAATAGATTGAGAGATTCTGTACAAATACTGCTTCTGTTCAAGTGAAGTTTGGGATTTAAAAAAAAGTAGGGCAGTTAAGTTAAAACATATGATTCAATCTTTGGAAATACCAGATCGAATAGTAAAAGAAAGTGGGGAGGCGGCGGAGAGAGCCAGAGAGAGAGAGGAAGAGTAGAGTGTGTGAGAGAAAGATTTAAAAGTGAATGGTCAAAAAAAAAAAAAAAAAAAAAAAGTGAATGGTCAGCCAAACATCACCAATTTCTTACATTCTTGCACAGAAATTTTTAAAGGGTCTAAAGAACCAAAAACCACCAATCTGCGTTTCCTTCCTCTAAAGATCTAAATGATGATTTAAAAAAAAACAGAAGTGTTCCAGAGTACACCAGGACATTATTTAAAAGGCATGAAGTGAGATGCGAACTAAAAAGCATTCTTCAAACAACCAGGACCTTTTCTGTTTCATGTACTGCTCTTCTCAACCCAGCCAGAAACCCCCGACAAGTTTATTTACACTCACACCCGCACACGCACACACACCTCGCACGCAGAGAGTGGCGGAAACTCCCTCTTTCCGTCCCTTCCAAACAATTATCACGAAGAGCAAAAGAAAATAATCAACAGCCCAGGGTGCTAGGCGGCAGAGCCCGAGAGCCAGGCGCGAGAAGGGAGGGTGAGCGGCAGGCGAGCAAGGAAACGTGGCTCCTCTGTCGAGGAGAGGATTTGTGAAGAGGAGCGCTGGCCCGCGTGCGCCTCTTGTTCCCCGTGTAATTTGCAGCCAATCATCAGTAGGTGTCCACGTCCCTGCGTCCTCCTCACCTCGGCGCCAATCACCCCCACTTCGCCCCCCCTCGCCCCCGCCCCCAGCCTCCTCCCTCGCCTTTCTCTAGGCCTCCCCTCCCCCAGCAACCACACACGCACACACACAAACAGAGAGAGAAGGGGGGAGGGTGAGAGAGAGGGAGAGACTCCCCGGCTCCCTCCCTCCCTCGCACACAGCGACTGGAGACGGACGGAGAGCAACGCGCTGGGAGAGGAGAGACCACCGAGAACAGCCCCGCGCTCTCACACATACACTCACACTCGGCTCTTTCCTCTCCCCCCACCTCCTCCTCCTTCCACCCCCACCACTAACACCATCTCCTCCTCCTTCTCTCTGCAACAAGAAAAAAAAAAGCCATTTACAGGTATTTTTTTTTGATCCGCATATTTATTTATCCCCCCCCCCCAACAGTTTGTTTACAAGTATTAAAGTTGTAATTGGGAGCTGCCAAGACACATCTGGATTTGTGTTTCTTTGTGTTAAGGGGTGATGTGCAACTAATTAAAGGCAGACTGGCAGCGTCTGCAAATTCTAAGGCTCCCCAAATAAAAAGAGACTGGTAAGTGATTGTTCTTTCTCTTTCTCTGGCTTTTTTTTTTCCTTGAATGTTTGCTGTCCGTTGGGATTGTAAAAGTAGATTATTAATGCTGGACTCCAGCAATAAAAGGCGTAGCTGTATTAATTTATTAATTAATCTGCACCCGCCCCTCCTCCTGAATGTTAAATATGACCTTTGATCTCTATGTCTGTGGTAGAACAGACATACAATATTAGGCATGTACAGTCACATTGTTTAAAGGCAAAGGATCATGAAGTATGGATGTCTAATCTAGCTTTGGTATAGGACTGTAGTTATTTGTGTGTGTTTTATTTTGTTTTTTAAAGAGAACCCAAACAATAGCTGTGACTTAGATACCTTTTCCATGCTCCAGAGATGCATTGATTACACAATAATGACCTGGATACTGGGCACAATCATTTTCTACAGTTTCTGGTGGCATTAAACCTTGAGGAAAAGGGGTGGTGGTGGGGGGACGTTGATGGCAGTAAGAAAAGCAAGGGAAGCTTCTATGTGGAAGTACCTCTGTAATACTCTGAAAAGGGACATTAAATTATTTCTTTATTTGGAACAAGGTCAAAAGACTAAAATGTTAATTTTTTCCATCCACTCAATGTGATATCTAATGTATGGTTGACATAACTAGTTTTTACGGAGTAGCAGTTATTAGGGTCTGGCAGTTACAATGTGATTCACAGAAACTGAACCTATATGCATATTCTTGCTGTGCTTTCTCTCACCCCTGACCCAAGCTTTAAGAATATTTAGCTAGGAGCATTTTGGGGGCACCCTTTGTATGGCCATCAGACCTCAGAAGGGAGCAGTTTTCCCTAATGCTAAACCACAGAGGTGGTTCCTGAGTGATTAGAGACTTGCTGTGATTGAAAGATGCCTGCTAGCTTCTAATCCAGCCTGGGGTGAGGTTCCTTATCTTGATTTACTTTGCCTAATAGGGATTTGTTTACATAAACTCCTCTTTTTAGGGCACCTCATCAGTAAGACTTGAAGTTTTTCCTCTTGGAGTTTGGGCATAAATGGTTCATTAATCTAATTATAAGCATAATTACTATAATTGATATCCATTTTGAACTCTGAGTATGTGAGGCTGAGACTACTGGGCCCCTACCCTATTTAGTTATCCCAGAACTCCATATTCTACACCAATATGTAAGCTTCAAAAGATGTCACAAAAAGATACTCTGACAAAAAATTAGGAAACAAAGAAACTGAGGTGTTGTATATTTTTGTTATTGATACAGACTTTATGTCTTTGCTCTACTTGTTAAAAGGTTGTGATGTACCTTTCCCTCTTTCTAAACAACTAAAAGACCTCTTTCTAAAGCATAATATTGGCCTGTGAGAAATGAAATGAATGCAAATACCCAGTTAACAATAAACTTTTCTTTTTAAAAAAGCCAAGAAACAAAACTATTTTAATATTTATTTCCTCAGGTAAACAACACCTTAAGGGACCCCACCCTCACAAACACCCCTTGACTCAATATAAAAATCAGTGTCTGTGGGAGATCCTTTTTAAAAAGTCCCATATTTTCCTCTTGTCTTGGGAAGAGACAGGAGTCTCCATTAGAAAAGATTGAGAATATTCTTACAGAAGCTGCAAACACTTGGTTTTAAACCTGTGACATTGCTTGTATGACTTTTTTTTTTTTTTTTAATTTAGTCTACATTTCTTTTCTTTCTTTCTCTGTTTTAAAGAAGTAGAACACCACTCTCTTGTCCCCACCAAGCCCACCACCAAAAGGCTTGTTCAATTGAGACCTGTCCTTGGTCCATTGAATTAAGACCCTAACAGAGCCAGCTGTGCTGGGATTCAAACTAATGACCGCAGACACAGAAGGACACTGTGGCAGCTGGTAGTTCTTTTTTCCCTGCCTCTTTAGTTCAGATTGTATGTGGGCAGTCTCTTAGCTCTCAGTTGTATTGTGTTTGCTTACAGTTTATACTCGGATGTATTGTAGACTTTCTCAGTACTTCATTTGCTAATTTCCTGTTCATTTTCTTCATAGGGCCATTGCTGTTTTCTACTTTACAGCATTTGCATGCCCAGGCAGCATTTGTTCACACATTTCATAATGTTTAAATGCCCTCTGCTTATAGGTAGTATCGCCCTCCCACCCCTGATTTGCATGTCTTTAGCACTCCAATTGCCCTTTTCCCTCGGCATTTGTCACCCCCGTCTTCCCTCTTTCCCTGGGTATCCTGGCTATTAATACATTTTCTCAGAAGGGTTATAAGAATAGGGGGGAGGAGCTGTGGTGTGCAGTGGGGAGGGAGGGAGCGGGGGTTGGGAGCGTTGGGGGTGGGGATGGGAATGGGAATGGGGGAGATCACATCTTGATGATTGTTATGCAAACGACCTGACGGATGAATGGGGGAGCTTTCGGTGTCTGTGGTGGGGTACTAAGGGAGGCTGTTTATTTATTTTAAATCCTTTTCCTCGTGCAGCTCGTTGGAATGACTTTCTTTATTTTAGTTGTAACAGTTGGAGGATAATGCAAAGGAAGACCCTGCCTGGGAATTCACCGTCTGTGGAAATGCGCCCCAGAGAGGAATAAAGCAGACCTCACCTTGCTTTCCCCACCCGGACACACTTTCCCCTCCCGCCTCGGCTCCCACCCCAACACCACCATCACCCCCTTCCCTCCCCCCCACCTTTCCCCCTTTCCCACCCAGGTGTCGGACCCGGCGGTCCCCACTTCCACCCTGCACCCCTTCTTTCCCCCCTGCACCATGAACACCAATGTCTGCGTGGAGCCGGGGCCGAGCCCGGAGGCTCCGGGCTTGCCCAAGGAAAGCCACCTGCCCGAAGGGGCCTTGAACAGCCTTGTGGATTACAACTCGGAGATGGAGCGATATCGCTCCTTTGCCACCTCCTTCTACAAGACCAACGGGGGCGCCTTCCCTCAGGCGGCCAAGATCGCGCGCATCACCACCCCCATCTTCCCCAGCAGCGCCGCCGCCGCCGCGGCCGCCGCGCGCATCGGCATGTCCCCCTGGAACTGCGACAACGCGGCCACCGCCGCCGCC
>NW_006408803.1:2534304-2562287 GCF_000296735.1 Chrysochloris asiatica
GGCGGCGGCGGTGGCGGTGGCGGCGGCAGCAGGACCAGCATGCACCACCGAAACGACTCCCAGAGGCTGGGGAAAGCTGGCTGCCCGCCAGAGCCGTCGTTGCAAATGGCAAATACTAATTTCCTCTCCACCTTATCCCCTGAACACTGCAGACCTTTGGCGGGGGAATGCATGAACAAGCTCAAATGCGGCGCTGCTGAAGCAGAGATAATGAATCTCCCCGAGCGCGTGGGGACTTTTTCCGCTATCCCGGCTTTAGGGGGCATCTCATTACCTCCAGGGGTCATCGTCATGACAGCCCTTCACTCCCCCGCAGCAGCCTCAGCAGCCGTCACAGACAGTGCGTTTCAAATTGCCAATCTGGCAGACTGCCCGCAGAATCATTCCTCCTCCTCCTCGTCCTCCTCAGGGGGAGCTGGCGGAGCCAACCCGGCCAAGAAGAAGAGGAAAAGGTGTGGGGTTTGCGTGCCCTGCAAGAGGCTCATCAACTGTGGCGTCTGTAGCAGTTGCAGGAACCGCAAAACGGGACACCAGATCTGCAAATTTAGAAAATGTGAAGAGCTAAAGAAAAAACCTGGCACTTCGCTAGAGGTCAGAGGAGATGATTTCTTGTTTCCCAGCCTCCCTCCTTCCCTGCTCACTCCCCTCTCCGCTCCCCTTCAGGGCTTCTTGTCTAGCTTCAAGATGCAATACCCCTTTTCTGAAGCTTCATTCATGTTGTAAGATACTGTGGTAGGTGAATTGCAGAGGCAAGGCCTCTGAGTCTGGCTCCTCAGTTGCACCTCATGTGGAACCACACTCCAGATGGGAAGAACAACTCTCCTTTTTTCTCTGAGGGTGGGGGGATAATGTAATTGGTTTGAAAAATCAGAGGTTTAACATTCAATATGGTCAAATTTTCTCCTTGATATTTAAAAATCCAGCCTCCTTTAATTAGAAAAAACAAAAAACACATCTATGCCCAAAGGTTTGAACACATCACACCCTACATAATTTTTATTGGCTATGAAAGGAGCTCTGGTAGTATAGTGGTTACAAATCGGGCTGCGAACCTTAAGGTCAGCGGTTCGAAACTACCAGCCGCTCCGCGGGAGAAAGATGAGGCTTTCTACTCCTGTAAGGATTTACACCCTCGGAAACCCTGTACAGGGTCGCTATGGGTCGGAACCGACTTGACGGCACTTAACAACAACAACAATGATAACCATATTAGTGACCCAATTATAGGAGGACCCTATGAGTGGCACACAAGCCTACCTCTTCTTAAGAAAGAAACAAACAAAACCCTAATCCAACAGTGAATAATTAAAGCTGAATTCAAAGGGGAGTTTTCCCACTCACTTTAAAATAGTTTTTCCCGCAATGCTTCCTATGTTATTTTCCATATATCTTATTTTTTTGAGAAGGCAGAAACCATGTAGAAAGCTGAATATCCCCCTGAAATTTTAAGGAAACCGCACTTAAAGTGATACAATTAGTTAATTTCACAGGTTATGGCAATTTTGTTGAAACCTTATTATAAATAGTTTCCGAAAGTAATGATTCTTAAGATTTGGTTACAGAAAAATTTTCTTTGGGCTCTACCTTTGACAAAGTAACCATTTTGTGGGTTGCCAATATTGTTCCATACACCAAGCACAAATTTGGTTGCTACTCTATTTGACCAATAGCAGTTTTGGGTTTTGTTTTTATTTTTTGTTTTTTCCTGTGTGTCCTTAAGCAGAGATCACTAACATAACTGGGAGTTTTTTTTAAACTATCTTAAATACAAAGACTGATATGTTTGGTGGAACTTTCTTGTATCCTGATCAAAACAAAATGGGAAAAAATGAAAACTTACAGGTAAAATGGTTTGGGTGATATATTAAGCAACTAAATATGAACAATCATATTTAGTCACTTGGTGTTAAAATTTAGAAGAGGCGGTTAAATGTTCATATATAGGTGATTTATAATTAGGGACAATCCAGGAACTGTTTTAGGATGAGAGAGGTTCTCACAAGTTGTCATCAGAGGTAGATGTGTTTTCTTTTGAAAATTGTGAGTACAGCTAAAGGTGTTTTCTCCAGGTAGGGATGAGAATGAGGCACTAAAAGGAAAAAGCATAAAGGATAAAGATCTTTGTTGCTGTTGAACATATGAAAAATAGTGTTGTTGTTTGTGTTCTTTTTTTTTTTTTACTCTTATTACTAACAAACCAACAAACTTTGAGTTTCTAAAAATCAGAATTGTATTGATACTTTTATTTCTTATGATCAATTCCATCAAAATATTGCAATGATTACTCTTTATAAAATAATCTAACTCTTCCTCAAAGTTTAACTTTACTCCAGAGAGGTTTGTCACATTTCTTTTGACAACTCTGTTTAAGCAAAGACAATAGTAAAAGTATTTTCCTAGGTAATAAAAATTATTTTTTGGCTTTTTAAAAATCTATTTATTTTAGGTCTCTAAGGCCCAGTGCAAATTAAAAGAATACTGTAATTGTTAATGCACACTTTATAAGGAGTACATGATTTTTCTTTTTCCTCTTGAAACTTTGTATCTAGAAATGTAGAGTATTACTACTAAATCTTCAATTTTAGTGAGACCCATAACACTGCTAATATTCAAATTTAAGATATATAATGCATGTTTTTGTAGTTGTGTGATGTCGAGTCAGTTTTGACCGACCCTGGGAGGATTTCCAAGTGCAGTTGATGCGTTTGAATTGTCGACCTTGCAGATTCCAATCCAGTGTGTATGCTACACTGTCACACCAGGGCTCATACACTGCATAGAACCACTAAATAATTCTGATTAGTTTAATATATAAGCACTCTGGAGAAACACATGTGAATATAACTGATTTTCTGTACCAGTTCCTATGCTGATAAATAGATTTTAATTTTTTTCTTACTTTATATCTTTATTTATATCTTTCTGACAAGCTTGCTCTGATGTTTACCTTCCTTAGATATTTTGATACAAAATCCCATTGAATCACCTTTTTCTTCCTATTTAAAATCCATATACACAAAATTTCTATTTGTTGCTTTTCAAAAGGTGGGGCATGGATGTAAGTGGTTTAAAAATCAAAGATTTGACCTTCAATATGGTCAGAATTCTCCTTTGATGTTTAAATAGCCACCCTCTGAAGATGTTCTCTTAACTTGTAGGCTTCATTCTAATCGAGGCTCAAATCTAAGATTATTAGAGGGAGGCTATTTGTCAGATGGAGTCCTGGTGTGGTATTATGGGTTAATGCTCCAGACTGCAAAGCCATTTGAACTGCAAGGTTGTCGGTTCAAGCTCACTAGCTGCTCATTGGAAACCCAATACAGGGTCACTATGGGTCAGAACCGAACAGACTCGATGGCACTTAACAACAACAGTTTGTCAGATGGCTCATTGTTATTTTGATTTGCATCTGATAGGAGCTCTGGTAACATATTGAGTATGAGTTAGGCTGTTAATCTCAAGGTCAGCAGTCCAAAATGACCAGCGGTTCCATGGGAGAAAGATGGGGCTTTCTGCTCCCATAAAGATTTACAGCCTCAGAAACCCTATACAAGGTCAGTATGAGTTGGAACCGACTCCATGGCTCACCATCATCATTTGTCAGAAAGAAAGAAAAGAAACAAGTTTTAAACATTGGCTAAAATTCTATTCAAGTCATTAAAGAGGGCAATAACAGCATGATTGCCTTAAGCACATGTGTAACCACACAGTTATGGTTGTAGAAAACCAGCTGGATGCATGTCAAAGTGACAGGTCTGACATGACTGAACCAAAGCTGGAACAGTAGTTGCAGGTCAGTGAAAAGTTCCCCTGCTGACCTAGCTTCCTTCTCTAATTTGATTGCTGTAAATTCTCATCATCTAAGGATATATTTTAGAGTTTGGTTAGACTCACTGAGTGAAGGCAGGGATTCGGGGAATCATGATGAATATTACCTGTGAATTTCAAGTTTAAGTTCAGTAGCTAGTATTTATTGGTTTTAAAATATGGAAACCAGTTAACATCTGGATCACAATCATAAATTGCATTCTTATCACTTCAAGCCTGTATGCCCTTCTTCCTTTTTTATTTCTCATCCCAAAGACTAGAGGCATAATAAGATTTTCAGTGTGATAAAACTGAAATTTAGACAGACTCACTTGTATGTTTTGGGATGTTTGCCTACTTTTTAAAAAATCCTCCCTTCTAGCATTCCTTCTAAAACTGCTTTAATTATTTCCAGATTTCTCTAAATAGTCTCACTTTAAGAACATCTTAATGCCTTAGAAATATATGTCTAAAATCACTTCTTAATATTTTATGTTAGCATTAAACAAATTTAGTTTTTCAAAGATACCTGCCTGCATGTTTGCATATACCTCTGCTCATTCATTACTATATTAAAACATAATCATTAATTACTCAAAGCAGTTATTAAAATTAATTGCTGTATGGCTATGGTGTGATGAAACTTATTTAAGAAAAAGTGTATCTATCCTACACATACCACAAAATGATCAGCCATTTTAGATCAAAGGGGCAGCATTTATAAAATGTTAAAATATATATATAAAGTATATCCTAAATGATTAACATTAAATTCTAGGATAATTAAATGAACAGGTGATCACATAGGAGATTCTTATGACAATAAGCTAAATAATAACACTTTCTTTCCTGAAAAGGTAATTATTCAGTGTTTATATTCATATCATTTATATTTATGATACTAAAGTCTAATTTTAAAAAATATCCCAAACTGATATGGCTCAAGGGATAATGATATTTCATGGGCAACCCCAGCCTCTTAGTCCCTGAACATTGTTCAGGTGACATGATTGATCTCTGTGGGACAGCATTAGAGACCACACAGATCTGGTTTCTCTCCCATTAGTTGATTTATGGAATTACATTAGCAAGCAGAGCCTCAGGAGGTTCCCCTGGCCCCACTCTGTGCTTTCTTTGCTGCAAGTTACACCCATACCACCAAGGCATTCAGTGAGCTTGAGGACAAATTAGAAAGATGCATGTTATAGTGAACTTTTTGAGAATCTGGAATATTAGGAAAAAGTGTGCACCCACTCTGTTTGCTGAGGCTTTCTTTTCTTCTCTTTGTCTTTAAAATTTCCTGAATGTACAGGCCACTGATAATTTTTCACAAGCTAGATGTACCTTTTTTAAAGTGCTTGAGGGAGAACATTTAGATATTGTCTCAAATTATAATGATTTAGATGAGTGTATTGTGGGGAGGAACTTGTTTAGGATGGATGGTGGTAAGTCTAAGAGATCCAAACACAAATGGCAGTTGTAAAATTCTGGGCAAAATACTTTCTGTAATATGATGCCTGCCTCCTAAAGAAATTTGCTTCTAGATCACACACATAAAATAATCTGTAATGTGATGTTGCATGGAGTCCTCATGTGGTTCTGTGGGTTAATACACTTGACTCCAAAGTTGGTTTGAACTGCGAGTTCGGCAGTTCAAGCTCACCAGCTGCTCCTCAATGAGGTCGCTATGGGTTGGAACTTAGTCAACGACATAGTGTGACACTGCAGAATAATGTGCTGGACCACAAGGTCAGTTTGAGTTGTAAGGTCTGTGGTTCAAACCCAACAGCCACTCCTCAGAAACCCTATACAGGGTCATATGGGTCGGAACTGACTGTATTGCACTTAACAACAACAAATAGTTAAGTAGGGAGCCCTAGTGGTGCAGTAGTTAGAGTGATCAGCTGTAAACTAAAAGGTTCACAGTTGAAATGCAACAGCTGCTTGCTTTGTGGGTGAAAAATGTAGCAGTATGCTGTCCTGAAAATTACAGCCTCAGAAATCCAATCAGGCTGTTTTGGTGTGGCGCTGTAGTATTAGCACTGGACTGCAAATCACAAAGTCAGCAGTTCAAACCCACCAGCTGCTCCTAATCCCATGCAGGGTCACTATGAGTGGAAACCGACTCGATAGCACTTGACGACAACTCTGTCCTACAGGTTGTTTATGAGTCAGAATTGACTCCTGGCAACTAGTTTGGTGTTTATAATTAAATAATGAATTCAGTTAAGGATTGGACATTTGAAGTTAGACAACTTTAAGATTTTTTTATATTTATGGGTGATACAGAAATCTTTCATGCATTAAATGGAAGCTTCCATCAATTGTGGCATAATTTTAAAATGAGTTTTTAATTTCCACATTCAAGAACCAAAATATGACAGCATACATACATTTTAATCTAAAAATGCAAATATATAATTAGCAATAAAGGAAAAAGAAGTTATTTAGCAAAATTCAAACAAAATTATAGTGTGTAAGCACTAGGATGTACCATAGACTCTGAATTTTATAAATGATGGGAAAAAAACTCATGAAAGTTCTGTTTTGACAAAAGTCACAAAACAGATATGTAGCCAGGGAATGCAACTATACTTGCAAGAACAATGAGGTTCTCTTTCCATCACTAGATTTAATACAGTAGAGTCAAAATTGTTTTTAAAAGGATGTATTTTGAATAACTCAAAATAATATCATATCCAGAATCATGTGCCTTCTATGTAATCTTTTAGATGGCAATTAGGAATAGTAAAATAAAAGCAATTAAAATCCATTTGCAAATTGCATTGTAGCACTGTTTGTTTAAAATTCAATCATCATTACATAAAATATAAACAGCGAGCGTCAACTAGAACAAATTAAACAACAACAACAAACTTAGGTTCAGTTTAATCAGATAAAATATTTGAATATTTGAAATAAAAATGTAAGTGTATCTAGTGATGAGGGGGGAAAATTACTTGATTCTTAAATTTTTAAAGTAATTCATTACTGAAGTATGCCATAATTTGGTGAGCCAGTGGAATCTAATTTTCTGAATGGTTAAGAATATTGCATAATCATACAAATATTGATAAATGCAGAACAATTTAATAAATCATCTGTTAGACTAAAAATCAAAAGGTGTGCAAAACAAGGATGGGCATTTAATCCACATTTGCCTAGTTAGAACATTGTTTAAAAGGTTTGAGACTGAAGATCTATTGAGGGTGACACTAAGACACTGATAGAATATTCTTTTTAGATTACAATGTAAAACATAAAATTGTTTGAATATTCCCCAGAGAGTTTGAAAGTGTGTTTTAAAATAGTACTGTGAAGTAGTTGTTGTTCTTAGAATTTACTGTGCAAACTCAGTTGGTCAGAATGTCTGAAAAAGTAGTACACTTTTACCCGAAAATCATTTGCTATTTAATGTTGCTTTGAGAAAGTTTAACAAGATGTCCTGCTATCCAGTGCATTTCAATTTTGCTTAGTTTGCACAAAATATGTTTTAAAATGCTTATGTTTGTTATATAGTAATGTTTACTTAAACTAATAAGTCAAATGCAAGGTTTTTATAAATATACAAATTTAAGTATGATGAACTTATCCTTTAGTTTTTTTTCCTTTCTTTCTAGATTAATATTTAAAAGGAAAAATATGAACCCAAAACAGATGGTAAGATCTTTCATTTTTGTAAGTGGTATGAATTTCAGTCACTAATTAGAATGTTAGGTGATCTTGGCTGGGGGACACTCTGGAAAACTCCATTTTTATTACAAAAACTTTTTATAAGATATTTTTTCTGATATTTGTACATTTTGAGGACTGCATGTTTGCACAATTATGTCCCTTTGCTTATGCCACAGTCCTCCTTCCTATTCTTAACAGACTTTTCTATTTAGCATTATGCTATAGGAATTTCCAAGTATTGTGGGAGGAGCATACGGATGCGTTTATCTGTATGTCATCTTGTGTTTCATCATATGCAAACATCTGTCCTGAAATTGAATTATTCTGAAGGGTAATAGAAAAGCTTCCCTCCATTCAGCATCATATGTTTTCTGTTGTTTATTGGGTTATGTTGCACCATACTTCAGATGCGACAGCCATTTAATAATGTTGAAGACTTAGCTCTGCAGGGGATAAAAGGATCCCAGCAGGCTTGTTAACTTCTACTCTAAAATATTATGAGAAATACATTTTTTTTTCCCTCTGTGAAACTTCTGAGATCTCTCTTTATTTTAAGAGGATAAAAATCTATAGTGAGGTATGAGATCAGGCCTGTTGAATTTTTCTATTTTTTTTTTTTCTATCAATATTCAATCCATCTCTCATGTTACATTTCTCACCTAAAGCAAAGCAGAAAAATAAGCACTTTTTCAAATAACTCATATTAAAGATCCAGTTCCTTGGCTGATAAAAAAAAAAAAATTACTATTTAAACTATTTATACTCAGAATAATTCCATTATTTTCCTGACTTTTCATTTATTTTATAATTTAAAATTATATTTTGGCTGCATTGCTATATCTTTAGGTAAGTTTTTATAGAAAGAATAAGTGGTAATAAGTAAATATTTGCTCACTCTTTGGACATCAGAATAACTTCTCTCAACTTTATTTCCTCATCTATAAAATGAAGATAATCATATCAACCTAACTTACATTTAAAAGTATGTGTTGCATGTAGACTAATGTTCTTTGCAAACGGAAAAGTAAATTTAAGTCCTCTTTTACATTTACCATAATAAAGTGATACATGACAATGATATTTGAATATATTATATCATCAGATGCTTATAGTTCTTAAAAATTAATACCCCAAAAAGCAAACAAGTTGAGGGCTTGTTTGTTTGTTAGTATTTAAATATTTTAAATAATTTTCCAGTTCCAAAAAGATCTGGTCTGAGTTAACTTAGAAAGAGATAAACTTAATTAACAAGATTTCCTTGTTACTATACTGGCATTGTCAAATGCTAGGGAGAACTGAGCAAATAATCTAGTGAATTCAATATGATTTGTCAATTTAGACCATTTAGTGTTCTGTTTTACTACTAATAGTTTCGTCTCTTTGAATATGTGTGTGCATATGTATATTTCATTTTTTATTCAATAATGAATAATTTGGCTCTTTTGGACAGAAACAGGAAGCTATTGTAAACACGAATTATTAGAAAGATGTAGTTAAATGCCTATCATGAATTCTGGATGAAGAATAAATGTAACAGATATTGGAAAATAATTGTATACAAACACACATGAGAGGGCTTCAAGAAGTTTGTGGAAAAATTAAAAGATTATGGAATTTTTCCATCACCTTTTGAAGCACAAATACGTAGGAATTTTTTAATTATATAAAGTTTGAGATTAATAAATGTGGATTATTTTTTAATAAAAGGTATTTGTGAAATGAAGAAAGTAAGAGGTAATATGAAAAGAGGAAAGTATTTAAGCAAGGATGCAATGTGTAATAATAGAAATTTGTCTAGATGGAAATGAGCACTTGCTGTGCTTCATCAGGTGTAAAAGTTTTTCAGAGAATGGAACATATAAGAAAAGGGAATATATGTTTTGTGTTCTTTTTTTCTTGATTTGAATCAATATATATGGCTTGAGAGTCAGAGTTGATGCTTAGGTGAAGTGAAGTGTCAGCTGAATTAGAGGCAGGGACAACCAGGTTTTATGGGTAGCTGAAATTATTATTTTTACTTATGCCTTTGAAACATTTGGTAGAATAGTTCCAAAGTGTAAGAGAATCTTTCCAATATGGGTAGGGGATGGGGTTCCATTTATGTCTCATCTGCAACTCAATTCATATTTCAGAGTATATTCTCAAGAAAGTGAAGAAAAGTGTCAAGCTAGGGAGAAAATTTTGCTTAAAGTGCTGTGTCTTGCTCAAGGACTGAAAAATAAAATAACAACCCAAACTGGATGATTGATAGTATCAAAAGTCTAGTGATCAAGTAGATTGAGAAGAGAAAAGGGTATAAGTTTATAGGCTAGGAAGATTCATGGCCATTTCTGTGTATTTCAGCAAATCTGACACACTCCAGAGAGGAAATATTTTCTTTAAAACTTTGCAGAATAAAAAGAGATGAAATACATACTGTAAAAGTATAGAAAACCATATCAATTTGATTGTATGGAAATGGTGATTGTTAACAATGGTGAATCAATAGTAGAAAAATAACTATGCTAAGCATGGGTTCTCTAGAGGGAATATTCTTTATAAGCCAAATGAGATCAGTGGTGGTTTTAATGGAGTTGAGAGTTAGGTGAAAGATAAGGTTATCAGTTGCATGGAGATGGATGGGAAGTAAGAAAGTGGGCAATCTTTTATTAAACATTAAATATTGTGTATTTTGCTTTTAATCCATTTAAAAAATAGAAATAACTGTTCTATTTCATTCCCAAAGGAAATACATTAAATCATCTCTATGAGGTTGCTAGATATAGATAAGCTTAGTATGAAGCTTATCTCATGTTGAAGAGGCTTGACTGCTATAGAAAGGTTGATAGTTCAAGTTTACCTAGAGACACCTCTGAAGAAAGGCCTGGTGATTTATAGTAGAAAAGTTAGCTATTGAGGTACCTATGAAACATAGTTCTACTCTGGCACCATGAGTCTGAACTGACTTCATGGCAATTGATTTGGCATTTTTATGGTGTGGAGTTGTGTTTTCAAACTGCGCATTAGTGGTTCATGAAATCAATGTGTTGCTGGATACTTAGAAAGTATAATAGAGTAGAATGGAACAAAAAAAATATAAATTCATCACATTTAAATAGAATAAGTACTACATTTCTATTTCATTTATGTATGTATCCATAAATGCATGTGTATACATGTACTTGGCTGCTATGTAAAATGTATTTCTAATTATAGGTCAAAAGTTTTAAAAGCACTGACTTAGTGGCATCAATGGCACTATTCATCAAGTATGTAGTGAGGAAATCAATTATATTTGTGCATGGAACATTGTTAATGAGATAAAGAGTAAAATTTAAATGTGGTTTTATAAATAGTGTGTCTTTACTTTTTCCAGGCAGGTCTGAATGATTCATAACTATATGATATTACAAACCACCTAGTTAAGCCTTGATAAATTCAATTTAATTTGATACGTCTTGGTTTAAAAACTGTTATCCTTTTAAGATCTATAGTCTTATAGATACATTTGTATATGTGTGTTTGCATGTATATACATCCACACACATGTATAGGTACATATATGTTTGTGTATATGTGTGTATACACACAGACACACACATATCCTGACTTAAGGGATGCAAATTTTTCTTAATTCCTAATGCTTTTTAATTTTTTTTGCAATGTCTGTGTGATGCTCTAATTCTAGTCCTTCATCCAAGGTACTTAGTTCACTTTTCATATTTCTAATTCTCAGTCCAATAATGGACACATTGTTGTTTAGTACAGTGGAGTCAGTTCCAACTCATAGTGACCCTGTACAGGGTTTCCAAGGCTGTAAATTTTTACGGGAGCAGAAAGCCTCACCTTTCTCCTGCGGAACCGCTGGTAGTTTTGAACTGCTGACCTTGCAGTTCGCAGCCCAATTCGTAAACACTACGCTACCAGAGCTGGACACATTAGATATGATATAATTAAAATGTTAAAAACACATTGGAAAAAATTTCAAACCTATTTATAAACTTATGGATTCCTTTTTTACACTTGACTTAGTTCTTTTCCAAATCTAGATAAGAAACAGATTGATATGGTCCCGACCTTACTACTTAAGTGGTTTTTGTTGTTGTTAAGTGCCGTCAAGTTGGTTCTGACCCATAGTGACCCTGTATAGGGTTTCCAAAGAGCAGCTGGCGAGTTTGAACCGTCGACCTTGCAGTTCAAACGACTTTGCAGTCTGACACATTAACCCACAGTGCCACACCAGGGTGTAGTATAATATTAGTTACTATTAACATTCCTTAAAGGAGCTCTGGTAGCTAAGTGGTTACGAATTAGGCTGCGAACCTTAAGGTCAGCGGTTCGAAACTACCAGCCGCTCCATAGGAGAAAGATGAGGCTTTCTACTCCCGTAAAGTTTTATACCCTCGGAAACACTGTACAGGGTCGCTATGGGTCGGAACCGACTCGATGGCACTTAACAACAACAACAACAACATTAACATTCCTTAATTTAAAAAAATAATAATAACAAAAAGTATGTTTGTCTTGAACATAGAAATCTATGGTACAATTTGTTTCAAGTCATATTTTATAATATGAGACCCTGTCACAATATAGCTTCATTTGAATGATAAAAGCTATATTGTGACAGAAAGAAACAAAGGGAAGAGAAGGGAGAGAGAGAGATGGAGAATGGAAGGAAAGAGGAAGGGAAGATAAACTACCTGTAGAGTTATTACAGATTTAATAGAAATTCAAAAGAAGCTCATTGGCAGAAAGGATTGTCATGTTCAAGGTTATCATTTTATGTGTGATTTAAATAAATGAGTAGAAAGAGTTAAAGGCTCTGAATGTCTGCAGAGTTTCCATGGATGTGGTTTTAGGCCCATTAGTAACACCTCAAACTTTATTTTCTTTTCATTTGTTATAATGGGGAAAATCAGATGAACTGTTTCAGGATAATTGATTGGCTTTTCATTTTACTTAAAAAAATATATATCTTTAGATATAGTTCTCAAATCTACAGCTAGAAGCATAGAAAAGCCTAGATGAAGAGACAAAAATGGTCAAAATAGCAATGGCATTTAAGGAGCTAGAGGTATTCCAGTCCCTGAATAACAAGGATAATTATTCAAACTTAAAAGAGGAATTTTTGAATGGTAATAAGGAAAAATTATTGGAAAATATAGGATTGCATATGACCCAGAGGAAGAATGTGGGAAATAATATGAATCACTATCCCCTATAAATCCTTTGCCTATAAAATTTAGACTTGTCATTATACTTTGCTAGTTACCTACATGAATGTGATTAGCTTTGCATAGAAAGAACACATGATGCTTACAGAAAAAGAGGTTTTGTTGTTGTTAGGTGCCATCAAGTGGGAACTGACCAATAGTGGACCTTATGCACGGCAGAACGAAACACTGCCCGATCCTGGGCCAACCTAACTACTGTTGCCACACTTGAGTCCATCGATGCTGCCACTTGGCCAATCCATTAAGTTGGGGGTCTTCCTCTTTTTCTCTGACCCTCCACCATACCAAACATGATATCCTTTTCTAGCGACTGATCCCTCCTGACGATATGTCCAAAGTTTCAAAGACAATGTTTGGCCATCTTGGCCTCCAAGGAACACTCTGGCTGCACTTGTTCCAAAACGGATCTATTGGTTCTTTTGGCAGCCCATGCACTTCAATATTCTCCAACACCATAACTTAAAATTATCAATTCTTCTATGGTCTTCCTTATTCACTGTCCAGTTTTCACATGCATATGAGGTTGTTGAAAATAAAAAGAGATAGTCTGTGAAAATTCCCTTGAAGAAAAATTTCAGTCTAAATACTTGAAGACTTGCTCTAGAAAAAGTTGTGCCGATAAAAGGATAGTGGAGAATATTTAGTTTTTTAAGAGCTATGTAGCAGGTAATAGTAACCTGATAATAATAATTATATAATTCTACTATATACCTTCTAAAGATGGTGCAATGGAATAAGCACTGGCCTGCTAATCAAAAGGTAGGCAGTTGACATATCCAACTCATCACCTGCTGTATAGGAGAAAGATGAGGCTGTCTTATCTAAATGTCTCTCAGTAATTCTTGGACAATAAAGCATACTATAGTTTCTAGGCTGAACCTATCGCAGAGGTTGGATACTTACTGTACAAGATTCTGAATCAAATGAGGTTTTGTGTATACTTCCAAGATGATACTTGACTTTGCCTAAAAGAAAACTTTCTATTAAACTTGCTTTCATTTTTATGTGATGTGGAAAAGCATAAATATTTCTCAAATTCACAAAATAATAGTAATCAAAGAGAAGCACCATAATTTGAAATACTTCTAGAGCTCAAAAGAAACTGTTATATTTTATTTGAATGAAAGATAACAAGGTTTTCCAAGCTAGAGTTTTGATTTGTTGTTGTTATTATGTGCCGTGGAGTCAGTTCCGACTCTTAGAGACCCTGCACAGGGTTTCCGAGGCTGTTACTCTTTACGGGAGCAGAACGCCTCATCTTTCTCCAGCGGAGCAGCTGGTAGTTTCAAACTGCTGACCTTGTGGTTCGCAGCCCAATTCGTAACCACTACGCTACCAAAGCTCCTTTGATAATCAGGTTAAAAATCACTTCCTAATCTACTTTTAATGACCTCTTATTTCATTACATTTTGTATGAATATTCCTTACTTTCTTTGATAAAAGAGTGGTACAGTTTGCTGCCTGCTTTAGAATTAACCAAGAATTTCAAAATTACCCATCTGCCTGGCCATAAAAAGATTGTTGCTGTCTGTTTTCATAACTAATTAGCAATAATTTCACCTAGCATTGTTGCATTCCACAGAAATTAGTAGAGTGACTTTGAGGGGAGATAGAATTAATGAACTTGTCTTTTCCATTTTAATATGTGTTTATAAATATTTGTTGTTGATGTTAAAGGCCTTTGAATCAGTTCTAATTCATAGCAACCCCTGTATAGGGTTTCTGAAGAGCACCTGGTGGATTTGAACCATTGACATTTTGGTTAGCTATCCAGTACTGATCCTACAGCACCACACCAAGACTCCTATATATATTTATATGTATATAGATACAATGAAAAATAAACATGAATATATAAATGAATTACAAACATTTTAATCATTTTTGATAGTACTGATTTTTATTAACCTAAGATCTGCTATTTAGTCCCAATTCTTATTTAGTTTCCTTTTTATGCATAAACCAAACAAGGCTGTAACCTTAACAGAAACAGACGGCTACATCTTTTTCCTGTAGAGCAGCTAGTGGGTTCAAACCACTTACCAAAAGGGAAGAACATGCTCAGCACTTCTCAAGCTGAGGGAACTGAAGAAAAAATTCCAACCTCGACTTGTATTGAGGGATTCTTTGAGCAAAATACTGAATAAAGAAGAAAGCATCAAAAGAAGCTTGAAGGAATACACAGAGTCACTGTACCAAAAAGAAATTGTCAATGTTCAACCGTTTCAAGAGCGTATGAATAAAAGCCAGTGATCCTGAAGGAAGAAGTCTGAGGTGCACTGAAGTTATTGACAAAGAACCTGGAATTGATGAAATACAAATTGAAATATTTCAATAAAGTGATGCAACACTCCAGGCACTCACTCATCTATGCCAAGAAATTTGGAAGACAACTACCTGGCTGACTAGAAAAGATCCATATTTGTATCCATTCCAAAAGGAGGTGACCCAGTGGAATGTGGAAATCACCAGACAATATCATTGATATCCCATGCAAGTAAAGTTTTGCTGAAGGTAATACAGAAATTTCTGCAATCATTCTTTGACAGAGAGCTTTCAGAGTTCAAGCCAGTTTCAGAAGACGGCATAGAATGAGGGATATCATTGCTGATGTCAAATGGATCAGAGAATACCAAATGTTTACCCAATTGACTATGCAAAGGCTTTTGATTTTGTGGATCATAACAAGCTATGGAAAGCATTGCAAAGTATAAGTATTCTGGAACACTTAAGTGTGTTCATGAGGAACCTGTACATAGACCAAGAGAAAGTCATTTGAAAAGAACAAGGAAACACCAAATGATTTAAAGTAGGGAAAGGTGTGCACAACAGTTGTATTCTTTCACCATACTTATTCAATATGTATGCTGAGCAAATAATTAGAGAAGCTATATTATATGAAGGAAAATGTGGCATAAGGATAGGAAGAAGGCTCATTAACAACCTGAGATATGCAGATGATACAATCCTAGTTGCTGAAAGCCAAGAGGACTTATCAAAAATTGAAGAATACAGCCTTTGGTATGGGTTGCACCTCAATGTAAAGAAAACAAAAATCCTCACCACTGGACCAATAAATTATGTCCATATAAATGGAAAAAAGAATGAAATTGTCAGTGACTTCATTTTGTTTGGATCAACCATTAATTAACACTCATGGAAGCAGCAGTCAAGAAATCAAACGACATATTGCATTGGGTAAATCTGCTGCACAAGACCTTCTGGAAGCGTTGAAGAGCAAAGATGTCAGCTTGAGGACTAAGGTGCACCTGACCCAAGCCATGGTATTTTCAATAACCTCATATGCATTCGAAAGTTGGACAGTGAATAAGAAAGAACAGAGAAGAAGTTGTGAATTTGAGTTATGGTGTTGGAGAAGAATATTGAAAGTACCATGGACTACCAAAAGAACAAATAGATCTGTGTTGGAAGACATACAGCCAGAGTGCTCCTTGGAAGATAGGATGGCTAGACTTTCATACTTCAAACATATTGTAAGGAGTAACCAGTCACTGGAGAAGATATCGTGTTTGGTAAAGTAGAGGGTCAGTTAAAAAGAGGAAGACCCTAATGAGATGGATTGGCACAGAGGTAGCATCAATGATCTCAAACAAACATAATAACAATTGTGAGGTTCGCCTAGAATCGGGCAGTGTTTCATTCTGTTGTGTACAGGGTCACTATGAGTCAGTAGCAACTGGATGGCCCCTAACAACAACAACAACAACCTTTTGGTTAGTATCTGACTACTTAACCATGGCACTACCTGCACTCCTCTCCTATGCATGTTGTTGTTATGAAACACTGCCCAGTCCTGTACCATCTCATAATCATTCCTTCATTTGAGCCCATTATTACAGCCACTGTCAACCCATCTCATTGAAAGTTTTCCTCATTTTCAATGACCCTCTACTGTGCCAAGCATGATATCCTTCTCTAGGAACTGGTCTCTCCTGATTACATGTATAAAGTACACAGGACAAAGTCTTGCCACCTTTCTGGCAGTCCAGGGAAAATTCAATATTCTTCCACAAAGGCATAATTCAAATTAATCAATTCTTATTTTCCTTATTCATTGTCTAGCTTTTGCATGCATATGAGCTGATGAAAAATACCAGGGCTTGGGTCAGGTGCACTTTAGTTCTTAATGTGACATCTTTGCTTTTTAACACTTAAACATGATCTTATACAATGATCTCTTAAGACAAGAAGTTAAAAATTCTACATATGTAGAATTTTATATATCTAAAAGTATTACTCTTTTTGTTTTCTGCAGTACCATATTACATTTCATTATTCTATATCCAAGTACTTTTAAATTACTGTTAGCTATTATAATACTTTATGTGTTCGAATGGCATGGTCTGAAATGTCTTTCTCTAATTGGTGAAGTGGTGGTGTGCCACTGAGTCAGTTCCAACTCATTAGTGACCCTGTATGGGTGTGGTGCTGTGGGCTAATGCATCAGACTGCAAAGTCATTTTAACTGCAAGGTCGGTGGTTCAAGTTCACCTGCTGCTCCTTGGAAACCCTATACAGGGTAGCTATGGGTCAGAATTGACTCGACAGTACTTAACAACAACAACATAGGGTTTCCAAGGCTGTAAGTCTTTATGGGAGCAGAAAATAATTATACAGAGCATTAATTTAAAGATTTGCTTAAAGAAAGTAGTTACATTAGATGCTAGAGCAAAAATGGGTACCGTTTTGGTAACTTCAGAACAAATGTGAATCATAGTGTTAAATATGAAGCAGATTCAAAAAGCTCATGGAAAAAATAGAATTAAGAAATACTGGAAACTTTTAAAGCTTCCATGTATCATGTATCATTTTCTTTTCTACCAACCCATCCCCACATTCCCTTTTGAACAGTCATTTTTCTGACAACTCTACCACAATATTGATTTAATTTAGCAACTTTTTCATATAACTGACATATAGAACTTTTTTTCTCTTCACAAAAAGATAGCTTGAGCTACCTTTTTAAACCATGCATAAAAGTCTATGTTGGAGAGTAGTAATAATGAGAATAGTGGTAGTGGTGCAATTAGAGGGTGGTGAGGAAGAAGCATCCACATTTGCCAAGCCAATGAGTATAAATACCAATGAAAATACCATCTCTTTTTCTACACTATTACTTAGAGAAATCTCAGCTGCAAAGCATAATTTGGAAACAGGCAGAGTGCAATATTTCTTGTTATCATATTTCAGGCCCCAAAAATTTGGTCAAAAAAGTTATCCAGTTACTTATTTAGTGTTTTGTCCCTTCTAAACAGGGAGCTAACATATTAGTTGTGGTGATAGTTTTGTTTTTAGTTATATATAGATGGATAAGTGAGTCCTGGTGTGGCACTGTGGGTTAATGCACTGGACTGCAAGGTAGGTTTGAATCATGAGGTTAGTGGTTCAAGCTACCAACCGCTCCTTTGAAACCCTATATACCGGGTTGCTATGAGTCAGAACTGACTTGAAGGCAATTAACAACAAGTGGTTTTAAACAAGTGTTTAAGGGATTGGCTGCTAAGCAAAATGGTGGTAAATTAACCCATCAACTTTTGCAAAGGAGAAAAATACGGAAATCTGCTCCCATAAAGATGATAACACTTTACCTTTACTCTGTCCTATCTGATCACTATGACAGAATTAACTCAGTAGCAATGAAATAGCAAACACTTACACAGTTTTAAATGGATCAGAATTATGAGAAAAGTTTATAAGATTATATCGCATATAATATACAGATACAGAAGAAGAGAATAGTTGTAACTAGGAGGTTGAACCTGTGTTTATGTAAATAATAAAATTTAAATTTGAGGTGTGGTTATTAATATATAATATAAAAATAACTAAATTATTGGACAATGTTTATCATTTATAATATAGTAATTTATTATAAATGAATTGTCAAGGGGACACTGAATAGTTTAAAATCAGGAAAGGTGTGTAACAGTGTAGTATTCTTTCACCATACTTACTCAATCTGTATGCTGAGCAAACAATCTGAGAAGCTGTATTGTAAGAAGGCAAACGTAGCATCAGGATTAGTGGAAGACTCATGAACAACCTGCAATATGCAGATGATGCAACCTTGCTTGTTGAAAGTGAAGAGGATTTAAAATACTTACTGATAAAGATCAAAGACTACAGCCTTCAACATGAGCTGCACTTCAATGTACAGAATACAAAAATCTTCACCACTGGAACAATAAATAACATCATGATAAATGGAAAAAAGATTAAAGTTGTCAAATACTCCATATTGCTTGAATCCACTATCAACACTCATGGAAGTGGTATTCAAGAAATAAAATGACTTCCACGCATTAGACAAATATGCTTCAAAAGACCTCTTTAACAGTGTACAAGAGCAAAAATGTCAGTTTAAGGAGTTAGGTATGCCTGACCCAAGCCATGGTATTTACAAAAGCCTCATATGCAATGAAAGTTGGACAGTGACTAAGGAAGACTGCAGAAGAATTGATGCATTTGAGTTACAGTGTTGGAGAAGAATGTTAGAAGGACCATGGACTGCTAGGAGAACAAATAAATCTTTGTTGAAAGAAATACAACCAGAATGCTCTTTGGAAGTGGGAAGGCAAGACGTCGTCTCTCATACTTAGAACATAATGTTAGAGGAGGCACCAGTCATTGGAGAAGGACATCATGCTTGGAAAACTGGAGGGTCAGAGAAAAAAAGGAAGATCCCCAATGAGATGGATTGTCCCAATGGCAGCAGCAATGGACTCAAGCTTACCAATGATTGTGAGGATGGTGCAGGACCAGGCAGTGTTTTGTTCTGTTTTGCATACTGTTGCTACGAGTTGTAACCAACTCAGTGGCACCCCAAAGCAATTGTTAAGACTTACTTCCTAAAGGAATTTGTAACTGTGTTGTTATTAAGTGCCATGGAGTTGGTTCCAATTCTTAGTGACACTGGATAGGGTTTTCAAGGAGTGGCTGTGGTTAGGAGTCCAATGCTTATCCTATTGCCACACCATCCAATACATTCTAATAATTCTATTATAATTACTGAACTATTAATTTTTCAAGTATATTATTTATAAATAGCTAGAGTCTCTTTTGGGAGGATAACATTAATATTTTCTAGATACAATTTTATATCATGATTATTCATTATGAAGTTTTATAGAAATGTGTGTATGTGTATTTGCATTCACAATACTGTATATGTAATACACTTTTCTATTTCTCCAAGTAGGTTCTCCAAACACTAGTGAAACATTGAGAGTAGTAGTGAAAATAACCCAATATTTTTACTGCCTTCGCAAATCAGATCAGGCAAAAAGTAGGAATTTTTTGTTTTGTTTACTTTTGTTTTACTTTCAAGAATCTTTTATCTTCTGTTTCTTTGAAAAACTCTAAAGTATGAAAGTTTTATTTGGAGCTGAAACAAAATCTATTTGAATATTTAAAGACAACCATTGAAGCTACTAATACTTTTGTTGTATTTGTATGTGTCTATTGCAACATTTAAAATAGATTTGAGTGTATAGATTCAAATGCAGTAAGTTTTTAATTTCAAGATCTGAGCAGCCCAGAGAAGCAAGAAACAATCTTCACAGTCTTTCAGTTGGTTTTACAAGAGGGTGCATTAGCTAATTAAAACTTGAAATTAACTTTGATTTGGTTGGAAAAAGTGAACCAAGCACCACTATAAGAGTATTCAGAATGATTGTATTACTTACATTTCTTTCATTAATAATAAATGAGAAAAGGTGAAATTTTTGTAAAGAATTTTGATTCACGTAAAAATAATAGTATCTCAAACTGCTGATCTCTGCCTGAAAGGCATTACATTAGAGATATTAGAGACATCCTAGTTTAAAATAGAATTCGGAATGCCTAAAAGAATCAATGAAATTTTTATATTAGAAAGTACATTAATAAATATTACAAATATATATGTAGTGTTTGTTGTAGTTGCTGTTAAGTGCCATCAAGTTGGTTCTGGCTCATTGTGACCCTGCGTAGGATTTCTGAATCTGAAATTTTTTTACAGGAACAGAAAGGGTCATCTTTCTCCTGCACAATGCCTGGTGGGCTC
The DNA here is from genome assembly GCF_000296735.1 of Chrysochloris asiatica. NCBI lineage: Eukaryota > Metazoa > Chordata > Mammalia > Afrosoricida > Chrysochloridae > Chrysochloris > Chrysochloris asiatica. The sequence goes on from NW_006408803.1 coordinate 2,555,068, forward strand.
AAACCATGTGATTCAACAACCTTGTGCTTCACAGTCCAGTGGTAATCCTACAGAGCCACCACAGTCCTATAATTTTTCTGTTGTTGTTGTTAGGTGCCATTAAGTTGACTTATAGTGACCCTATGCACAACAGAATGAAATAGTGCCCTGATTTTAAATCATTCAGTGTCCCCCTGTTCTGTTCAAATGACTGCCTCTTGGACAATGTACAGGTTTCTCATTAGCACAATTAAGTGTTCCAGAATACTCATTCTCCATTATCATGATCCACACAGTCCAAAGACTTTTCATAGTCAATAAAGCACAAGTAAATATCTTTATGGTATTCTCTGCTTTCAGCAAAGTTCCATCTGACATCAGCAATAATATCTTTCATTCTTCATTATTTGAATCTAACTTGAAACTTGGCAGTTCTCTGTTAATGTACTGTTGCAGCTGTTTAGAAAGTATTTTCAAAATTTTTCTTGCATGTGATATTATGATATTGTCCGATGATTTCTGCATCCCATTTGTTCTTCTTTCTTGTCTTCTTAAATGGGCACAAATATGAATTTCTTCCAATCAGGAAGCTGTCTTCCAAATTTCTTGGCATAGTTGAGTGAGTGCCTCTAGTGCTGCCTCAGTTTGTTGAAATATTTCAGTTTGTATTCCATCAGTTTTTGGAGCCTTGTTCTTTGCCCATGCCTTCAGTAGAGTTTGGACTTCTTTATTTAGTATCATTGGCTCTTGATCATATGCTACCTCTTGAAATGATTGAACATTGACTGTTTTTTTTTTTTTTTTGGCACAGTGACTCTGTGTATTACTTCCAACTTCTTTTGATGTGTTCTCCATCATTAAATAATTTTCCCAATGACTCCTTAAGTATTGCAAGTCATTCCTTATTTTTTTCCTCCATGATTTCACCTAGAGAATTTCAGAGCATTTTATTACTTTTGGGTTTTCTAATTCCAGATCTTTGTCTATTTCAATATAATATTTGACTTTGTCTTCTTGAGTTTTCCTTTGAAGTTTCCTGTTCAGTTATTTTACTTACTCATTTCTTCCATTTGCTTTAGCATCTCTATGATGGAGTGCAAGTTTCAGAGTCTCTTCTGACATCTATTTTGGTCTTTTTTCTTCTTCTTCTTCTTTTTTTTTTTTTTTTTGGTGTTTTATTGTGAATTATGTGATAGTTTACATGGGAGAACATCCTATCACATATCGTTTGATTGCCACGGTTACAATCCCCTCCACGCATCATCAACAAACCAAAGGGTATACACTACAAGCCTGCACCCCGTCGTCAGCACACAGCCCCTCTCCCTCTCTGGATCTAAAGTCTCCAGCTGCTCCATCTCTTCACGTCATAATCTCTGCCTCTGTCTCTGGCATCACTGCTTCTCTCGGTAGGTTCCCACTCTCTGCTCTTCTCCATTGATGGTCCCAGGCCCCTCCGCTCCTACACTGAAATGTTAATCACTGCCCTCCTTGCTATAAAATGTTTACATTTCCAACCCTCACAATCAGTCCTGATAACAATTATTCACTATTGTATCATAAGAGACCTATCTGCAGTTCATTTCATCAGCCCTGCCCAGACAGATTGGATACTACTCACTGGAGATTCTACCTTCCCCCACACCCTCTGGATCTAAGTTCCCTCCTGAAAGCTTGTAAGCCAGTCACTTCTTGCCTTTGTAGCCCTCCCCCCCCTTTTGGGTAGCTAATGTCCAAGTTGCCCATCCCTGTCTACTCTGGGTGTGGAGGATTTGTTTCCTCTTTTGAGCTGCTGTATCCATAGGTGTAGGTCAAGTTCATCAAATTGTATCAGATTATGCTTTTTTTCCTCATCTTTTTTCTTCTGGTTGAGCTCTGGTCATCCAGTCATTGAAGCCACGTCAAGTGGGTATTATCTGCAAGTGTGGGTGTTCTTGCACATATCCCCTCTCTTCTTATCAGCTGAATGCTTCACTCTCTACTCTAGTCCTCTCTGGCTATGTCATGGACTCTGGGCCCAAGACTCCCCAGGTTTTGCCACACTGCTGGCGGACCAAGTCTCCACCCAGATTCACAGGAGTCTATTGAACATTGTAGGGCTTATCTCGCCACTTCATTGCTGTTTTTCCCTCACTTCTCCTTGTGGGTGACCAGCGTGGTCTCCAATCAGAGCATGTATTCCTATTGAGTCTTAGTCTTGGAAGAGGGTTTGCACTGAGGGGACCCAACCACTTGCCTTGATGTCTCCTGGGCAAGCAACTTGCTTGTTCTTGTAGCAACAGTCAGTCTGCATCTATTGTTTTGTATGTTTCCTGTAGGTCTTTCTTTCAAGAAGTATCTTCTGTTCTTCTAGCTGCTCCAGGCTGGTCTGCTCATCCTTTCAAGTGGAAATTTCCCATCTCTGAAGATCTGGATGTGGTTCAGGTTTCCACCTATAGTCTTATGTATTGCAGAGGCTCTGCAGAAAGCCTCCTTCACTGGGCACGTTGTAGCCCCATTTTAGGTATTCCAATCAGTTATAGGCAGAAGATGGACTTACAAGCTTTCTATGGTGATGTTTCTGGCTATTCATTTCTCTCCCTCTCCAGTGTCTATTTTATAATATAATGCAAGGAAAGCCAAGATTCAAAAGACAGCCAAGCATCTTAACATTATTCCCCCCTTTTCCTCATTCCAACATGTCTCAATCTCTGTATCCCAGAGCCCTGTTGTTCCAAGGTTGTGCATACATCATTATTTACCTCTGTTCCACTTAGCCCATTCAAACCTACCTACTTGTTCTCCCATCTTCTTTGTTCTTTGATTCCCCTCTACCTTCTTGTATATTGCCCCCCTCCCTAGCACCCAAACTATCCTGTGTCTATTCCCTGCCCTGTGCTTCACTTTCCCCTCCCTCACCTCACCCCACCCCCACATCCCAGCAACCAGCAAAGAATCCACCCTGCTTTAGTATGGGTTCTTTTTCTTAGTCTTTTATATTAGTGGTATTATGCAGCATTTCTCCTTTTGTGACTGACTGATTTCACTCAAGATAATGTCCTCAAGGTTCATCCATGTTAGGTGGTGGCTTGCAGCTTCCTTGTTGTTCTTCAAGGTAGCATAATATCCCATTGTGGCTATGTACCACAGTTTGTTTATCCATTCTTCAGTTGATGGGCACTTTGGCTGCCTCCATCTTTTTGCTATTGTAAATAGTGCTGCTATGAACATTGGTGTACATATATCGTCTCATATTGTGGCTTGTGTTTCTTGTGGGTAAATACCAAGTAGAGGAATTGCTGAATCATAAGGGATTTCTATTTTCAACCTTCTGAGGAAGCTCCATATTGCTTTCCAGAAAGGTTGGACCTTTTTGCAATCCCACCAGCAATGCAGGAATATCCCAGTCTTGCCACATCCCTGCCAGCATTTATTGTTCTCTACGGAGTCCTGGTGTGGTGCTGTGGGTTAATGCGCCAGACTGCAAAGCCATTTGAACTACAAGCTTGGTGGTTCAAGCTCACCAGTCACTCCTTGGAAACCCTATGCAAGGTTGCTATGGGTTGGAACCAACTCGACAGCACTTCACAACAACACAACAACAACATTTTTGATCTTTGCTATTATTGTTGGTGTGAGATGATGTATCATTATTGTTTAGATTTGCATGTCTCTAATGGCTACTGATCGTGAACATTTCTTCATATCTTTGTTGGCTGCCTGGATCTCTTCCTTGGTGAAGTGTCTGTTCATATCCTGTGCCCAGTTTTTAATTGGGTTATTTGTCTTTTTCTTGTAGAGGTGTTGTAGTTTCCTATATACTTTCTTGTCTTCTTAATGATCTTTTGCATTTTTCCTGTATTGTTTTGTTGATGGGATCCCATAACTCTTCTTTTCTTTGGTCATTAGTGTCTATTTAATCAAATTTGTACTTTACATGATATCTAAATTCAGATGGGATATGGTCAAGGTCATATTTTGGCTTCATGGACTTGTTTTAATATTCTTCAGCTTCAGCCTGAAGTTGCATATCAGCAATTGTTGGACTGTTCCACGGTCTGCCCCAGCCTTGTTTTCACTGGTAATATGGAACTTTTCTACCATCTCTTTCTTCAGATGTAGTCAATTTGATTTCTGTGTATTATATCTGGTTAAGTCCATGTATATAGTCATTTTTAATGCTCTTAAAAAAAAAATGTATTTGCAATGAAGAAGTCATTGGTCTTGCAAAATCTATCATGTGATCTCTAGCCTCATTTGTATCACCAAGGTCATATTTTTCAACTACTGATCCTTCCTCTTTGTTTCCAACCTTTGTATTCCAATCACTACTATATGCTAATTTTCTAATATTATCGCAAGTTATAATTTTATGAATTTTGAAGCTAAGCTCAGCATTATGAGTTGTCTAAACTGTTTGAAAACTTAAGTCTGTTTCTAAAAATCATTAGTTTTAAGTTTAATGTTGACTGTTTTTTGCATTTTTCATATATTTAAGTATGAATGATATATCCTACATATGCTGATATGTACATATGTTTATATATATATGTGTGTGTGTGTGTGTGTGTGTGTGTGAATATTTATATCTCATCTTGAGCTTTTAGGAGGTGAGCTTCTATTAGACTTGACTTATTTTTAGCAAGAACATGTAGGTGTGTGCTCAGTCTTAAACCACTGCAGGTCACATGAGTGTTTAGTAGGCCCCCAAAAGAGAAGTTTTTGCTCAGCTACTGATTTTTAAGCTTTGGGGATTCTTATTTATTTGAACTTGTTTAATGTCTTCATTTCTGATTTAATGAAAATCAAACTGTAATGCATTTCTGCCAGAGACATTTTAATATTGTATTTTTTCAAAGATTAAATATAGAATGTACTTGTCCTTAGGTTTTGGCATTCTCTTATTCAAGAAAATCCCTTTGCTTTAGCAGAAAAGCAGAATACATACTTTTAAGCTTGTTTGGACTGTGCAGGGATGAATTCTCTGGAACATCATGATTTACAACAGTACAGGAAGGAGACCCAGAGCTGAAATTTTCTCTGCAGGCCTCCTGGGAACAGACTGCTGTTTGTCAGTATTTGCACCTGCATGAGCAGTGAAGGCTGCCTTAAACAATGCTGATGAACTCAGTTCTATTCTTTACTCCATCCCCCTTCTGTTCCAGGGGAATCTGGCTTTCCTGTCACTCAGAATAACAGTTTCTTGCAAGCGTCACTGAGATCTAGAAAGGCTCAGTAATATCATCAAGATTGTATTGAATGTATACAAACTGAAGTCGCTGATCAGAATACTTAATACTCCAGATCAGTTGCTCAGCTCCTGCTCCACTACAAGAAAAGTTCCCTTATAAGAACATTTCATATGTTGACAAAATTAGGGAAAATATGCTTCAAAATTGGCATACTTAATCAGAAACCTGTAACTTAAGACAACAGTTTAACTTTGAAATAATGAAAAAAGTGTTGCTTCACAAATCATGGTTAAAAGGACCCCGTTTAAAATACATTTCTTGCAAGCCTAATGAAATTGGATGGACGATTGGATATACATCTTTTGTGTGACTTATAGGACACTATGGAGTTTTGTTATCTTTTTAACCCTAAAATAAAACTGTAAGAAAAATATCACTTCAAATTTCAGATGGATGTTTTGATAATTCACTATAATTAATACACAAATTGTTTCCATATTGTTTCTTACATGCTTACTAATAATTTGGTCATTTCCAAACTAATCATTTTTGGATTTTATGACTTCAAAAATCTTAACATGAGGAAGATTTTTTTTTTTCTATAGCAATCTATATACAACAAAACATTTGCCATTTCAGCCATTTTTATATGTATAACCCACCCACACAAACCCCACTTCCCTGAAGCAGTGGATAATCCACACTATTACACCTAAGATCCATACTGGTCTTCATGTATACATAGTAATATATACCCATGGTAATGCAATTTTGTGACATCAAGTTACTATGGAAAACCAGCGCTCTGCTTTTCTCCTATTTACATTGCTTAATTATTTTTTTAGTGCTAAAAAACATTGAAAAATGATTATTCTTTTCCTCATAACGATCTTTAACATCAACTGCCATTTTATAAAGCTTGCTTTTTTCTAGATACTGCAAATAAAAGTGAGTAGTGGAAAGGAAACACAGCAAGGATAAAAATTTGAAAAGGAATTTCAAAGTGTATTTAATGCATAAGACTTCATCTCATTAAAAAACAAAAGCACTCCATATATGCATTTTTTATTTATCTTCATAAACATGTTTATCAAAATATGAGTTTATATAAGTATATATTTATATTATGGTTTTCAGTTAGCATCTGAGAGCATGTTGGCATTTCTCTGTCATACACTGTACACATAAGTATGAATATATATGTATGTTTATTTTTAATATTTAGTTAGATCTGTAATTATAGATCTATAGTTTCATGGTTATGTTTAAATCTAACATCTTGCTAAAAATGACTTACATTTATTTAAGTATACATACTTAAATAAAATTTATTCTTGCTTGGCAACAAGTTGCAAGTTAGCATCTGGTATAAACTTATACATTTTCATTCACTGTGTGTATGCATGTTGTTATTGATATTGTTGTTAAGTGACCTCGAGTCAGCTTCAACCCATAGCAACCCTGTATAGGATTTCTGAGAAGCAGCTGATGAACTTGAACTGCCAATCTTGTGGCTCATACGACTTCACAGTTCAGCGCATTAACCCACAGTGCCACACCAGTATTCCATGTGTGTGTATAGTAGTGTGGATATTAAAACAAATGTTATTCTTTTTTATTTCATGTAATTCATTTAATAATGGCTAAATACATGTAATCAGAATATATAAATATTAAGTTTGTTATTCAAATGTTAATTGTAGGAAGTAGTAAAGGGGTTTTTCTCATGAAATAATCAAATTACTGTAACCCAGGTATAGGTTCTGAGTTAAAGAGGAGAAACCATAGTTAATTATCGGGTTTAAGGAGTAAAATATTAATAGGATCACCACTTTTTGACAGGAAAAGCATACCATATTGTATGTGTTTTTAAAAAACACTCAAGTAAAATATATATTGTTAAGTGCCATTGAGTCAATTCTGACCCGTAGTGACCCTGTATAGGGTTTCCAAGGAGCAGCTGGTGAGCTTGAACCACTCACCTTGCATTTCAAATGGCTTTACAGTCTGGCGCATTAACCCATAGCTCCACACCAGGATTACACACACACACACACACATATATATATA
>NW_006408803.1:2564070-2566397 GCF_000296735.1 Chrysochloris asiatica
CTCCTCATTTCTTCCATTTGCTTTAGCATCTCTACGCTGGAGAGCAAGTTTCAGAGTCTCTTCTGACATCCATTTTGACCTTTTCCTTCTTTCTTGACTTCTCAATGACTTTTTGCTTTCTTCATATATGATGTTCTTGATGTCATTCCACAACTCTGGTCTTCAGTCTTTAGTTTTTAATGTATCAAATCTGTTATTCAGATGATCTTTAAATCCAGGTGGATATATTCAAGGCCATATTTTGGTTCTTGTGGACTTGTTTTTATTTTCTTCAGCTTCAGTGTGAATTTGCATATGAGTAATTGATGGTCTGTTCCATAGTCTGTCCCTGGTCTTGTTTTGACTGATGATATGGAGCTTTTCCATAGTCTCTTTCCAAAGATGTAGTCAATATGATTTCTATGTATTCCATCTGGTGAGGTCCATGTGTGTAGTTGCCTCTTACGCTGTCTAAAGAAGATATTTGAAATGAACAAATCATTGGCTTTGCAGAATTCTATCATTTGATAGCATCATTTCTATCACCAAGGCCATATTTTCCAACTACTGATGCTTCCTTCCTGTTTGCTCCTAAACTTTGTATTTCAATCACCAATAATGATCAATACATCTTGACTGCATGTTTGATCGATTTCAGATTGAAGTTGGTAGAATTCTTCTAGTTCATCCTCACTGGCTTTAGTGGTTGGTGTGTAAATTTTAATAATAGTTCTATTAACTGGTCTTCCCTCTAGGTACATGGATATTATCCTATCACAGACAGCATTGTACCTCATGACTTATCTGGATATGTTCTTTTTGACAATGAATGCAACACCATTCCTCTTCAATTTGTGTTTCCAGGCTTAGTAAACCATGTGGTTGTCTGATTAAAAATGGCCAATACCAGTCCATTTCAGCTCACTAATGCCAAAGATATTGATATTTATGCATTCAATTTCATTTTTGACAACTTCCAATTTTCCCAGTTTTATACTTCGTACATTCCATGTTCCTATTTTCAGTGGACATTTACAGCTGTTTTTCTTCGTTTTGTGTTGTGCCCTATCAGCAAATGATGGTCTCATGCGCTTTTCTCCCATGGGCTTTACACCATCTACATCCATTGAAATCTTTCAAGAAAGTGAAGCAGCACTCACTCATCTCTTACTCATCACTGTCAAGAAATTTGGATGACAACTATCTGGCCAACTGATTGGAAGAGATCCATATTTGTGCCCGTTCCAAAGAGAGGTGACCCAACGGAATGTGGAAATCATCGGACAATCTCTTTGCTATCTCATGCGAGTAAAGTTTTGCTAATGGTAATACAGAAACAGCTGGAAGCATACATTGACAGAGAACTTCCAGAGGTTCAAGCCAGATTCAGAAGAGGCTGTGGAATGAGTCCAAATATCATTGTTGATGTCTGATGGATCTTGGCTGAAATCAGAGAATATCAGAAATATGTTTACCTGTGCTTTATTGACCATGCAAAGGCTTTCAGTTGTGTGTATCATGGCAAGCAATGGACAACGTTGAGAAGTATGAATATTCCAGAACACTTAATTGTGCTCATGAGGAATCTGTACCTGCACCAAAAAGCAGTTGTTCAAACAGAAAATGGGCACACTAAATGGTTTAAAATTAAGAAAGTTGTGCAACAAGGTTGTATTTTTTCACTATACTTATTCAACCTATATGCTGAGCAAATAATTCAAGAAGCTGGGCTTTGTGAAGAAAAACGTGGCATCCGGATTGGAGGAAGACTCATTAATAACCTGCAATATGCAGATGATACATCCTTGCTGATAGTGAAGAGGACATAAAACATTTACTGATGAAGATCAAAGAGCACAGCTTTCGGTATGGATTACATCTCAATGTAAAGAAAACAAAAATCCTTACCACTGGACCAATAAACAACATTCTTATCAAAAGATAAAAGATTGAAGTTGTCAAGGACTTCATTGTTCTTGGATCAACTATCACTACTCATGGAAGCAGGAGTCAAGAAATCAAATGACATATTGCATTAGGCAAATCTGCTGTAAAAGACCTTTTTAAAGTATTGAAGAGCAAAGATGTCAGCTTGAGGACTAGGGTTTGCCTGACTCAAGCCATGGTATTTTCAGTAGCCTCATATGCATGCAAGATCTAGACAGTGAATAAGGAAGACTGTAGAAGAATTGATGCTTTTGAGTTAGAATGTTGAAGGAGAATATTGAAAGTGCAATGGGCTGCCAAAATAACCAATAGATCCATTTTGGAAGAAGTACAGCCATAGTGCTCCTTGGAAGGCAAGATGGCCAAACTTCATGTCTCATACTTTGGACTTATTTTCAGGA
>NW_006408803.1:2566497-2575731 GCF_000296735.1 Chrysochloris asiatica
TATATATGCCATCAAGTCAGTTTGTGTTTAACAGTCTGTGCCTACTGTGCCACACCAGGACTCACACATATATGTATACAATATCTGTATACAATATATTAATGTGTTTGTATATATATTGTTGATAAGTGTGACCTTGTATAAGATTTCCAAGGAGCAGCCGGTAGGTTTGAACCATTCACCATGTGGTTCACAGTCCAGTGCTTATCCAACAGCGCCACACCAGGATGCCATATGTATATATACATGATTCAAGTTCACCAGCCACTTCTTGGAACTTGTACAGGGTCACTATGGGTCAGAACCAATTTGATGGTACTTTAAGTACAGCAACATATATATCTTAATCTGGATATTGAAAACAGCTATCTCTTTCAAAAGGTTATTTTATTCACCTAAATGGCTAATTGACATCTTAATTAGTACACTTCTATTTTAGACGATGATACTACACTCCTGTACTGTTCTTGTGTAAATTCTAACTTATAGGGTCCCTTTAGAAGAGAGTAAAGCTGCTTTATAGAGTTTCCAAAGCTGGAAATCTTTACAGGAGCAGACTGCCTCCTCTTTCTCTTGAGGAGTGACTGGGGTTTGAACTGCTGAATTTTCAGTTACCAAACCAATATTTAACCTACCACATCACCGGCCTCCTTTGAGACTGTAATAGGACTATGCAAACAAAATAAATTACATGAGAAATTAAATAAACACTATCTTCAAATGATAGTGTTTGTTACAGAACTTGTATTATCAGAGAAATAAAATGTATTATTAAATATGAATTTAATAATATACATATAACATACAGCACTGGCCCATTTAAACACAAGATTGGTGGTTCAACTCAATCCTATATAGTGACCCTGTAGTTGTTGTTAAGTGCCACCCAGTTGGTTCCGACTCATAACCACCCTTTATAGGGTTTCTGAGGAGCAGCTGGTGATCTTAAACCTCCAACCTTGAAGTTGTAACCAATTTTGCAGTCCATAGCATCAATCCACAGAGGACTTACCTATGTAAAGTTGTTAAAATGGTCTAGGGTATATGATCAATTGTCTTCCGTTTGTCTTATACAGAAATCTGCTTTGAGCTTATTGTTTCTATATACATTGTATATACACTCAAGGGGTTTTATTTTAAGTAAATCATGAGAATACATACAATAGAATAGGATAAAACATTTTCAAGAAGGATGTTGTTATTAAATGCCGTCAAGCCAATCCCGACCCATAGCAACCCTGTACAGGGTTTCCAAGGAGCAGCTGGTAAGCTTGAACCGCCGACTTTGCAGTTCAAATGGCTTTGTAGTCTGGTGCATTAACCCACAGCACCACACCAGAACTCTTCAAGAAGGATATGGTATGGTAAATTTCTGGAAATACAATATGCAGAGTAAAAGCCAATAGCTTAAGTTCTTCTTGTCTAGCAAAAAGCCCATAGTAAATATAAGCTTCTTGTTAAAAAGGATTGTTCATAGTTTTGGTACTAGCTTATTATTCCTTCAGAAACCATTTATGGTATTTTTATGGTACAAAAGGATTGTTGTGTTTTGTTGGGTATTATTGGTTAATCTCAATTTGTTCAATGTTTGTGGCATTAGTTAGTTGAAAATGTAGACTTACTTTAAAATAATGATATATTTTGTAGTGTAATTCGCACTATATATAAGAGTATGTTTAGCATTAATAACTAATAAGTGATAGAGATTCAGGTGATTCAATAATAGTTGTTATTCTGTCATAAAATAAATTCACCAGAATAAAGAAATCGCTTCACTGAATTCTGAACATCAGATTGCATATGTTTATATTCTGAATTTGAAAAGAAATCGAGTGGCAAATTTTTCAGTTTATTTTTTGTTTCCTTCCCATTATTGTTAGTATGTATTAAGAGACAACATCCCTGGGTAGCTCAAATGATAAAGTGCTCACCTATTAGCTGAAAGTTTGGTAGTGTGAACTCACCCACAGTTATTTCAGAAGACAGGCTTGACAATCTGCTTCCAAAAGATGACAGCCTTTAACACCCTAAGGAGCAGTTCTATTCTGCACAACAGGTTCATATGGGGTAGCTATTAGTAGGAATTGACTCAATGGCAACTAACAAAAACAGCAATGACTAGAGACAACAATTCAAATATAGTGATTTTAATACTTTTCTTGTATCTCTTACACTGAAGAATATGTACATAGCTGATTATATGCTAACTGGCCTTCCTACTGTTTGTTATTAGCTTCAACCTTCCCCTTTATTCTGATTGCTATACTTTATTCTGAATTACAGGCTGCTTCCAATATTTTTTAGACCTATTTTTAAGAATCACTATATTCAATAAATTGATATTAAAGTCAATACACTAACTTTTGCAATGTTTGAAGACTTTTTTTTTAGGAAATGTTGAAATGTGTAAGCCATTATGTTGTATATTCCTGAAGTGTAAAGGAGAAAAATCTCATTTTATATTGGCATAAAAAAAAAGCTTAACTTGTTTTCTTCCTCTTTTTTTTTTTTTTTTTTATAGAGAACACCTGTTCCCAGCGCTGAAGCATTCCGATGGTTCTTTTAAAGCAGTAGTATATCTTATTTTCAAGGCATTTGAAAATGAAGGGCAAACTAATGTCTTGTTTTAAGAAACTGCTTAGTCCACCATTGAAGAAAATATCCAGATATTATTTTCATTTTATGTATAGGGGTTTCTTCAAAAAGCAAAACAAAAGAAAAGGTAAAGAGAAAAGAAACATTAAAAATAATAATCTTGGATTTTGGGGAATTGGCCAGTCTATTTACTTTCAGTACATTGATTCTTTCTTTGATGTAATTTAGATATGCTAGTGAAGTTGTTGTCTATTTTGAAAGTGACTGTAAAAAATGAGTTTGGGTAAACCCCTGCTGTAAAATCATGTATCTTTGCAAAGTACATATCTATACTTCATTTTCAAATATATGTGTTTCAGTACTGTAAACTGTACAGATAGCAGCTTGTATTTTGTGTGTTTAGACACAAGGAGACAATCATGTCTGAGCATCTATGGAGATTAACAGTTTGTACACAACAGTATGGTTCTTCGAGTTAAATCTGGAGCAATAAATTTTAGCTTTAAATATTTTTTTGCCAGTTGTTTCGAGAAGCGGCAACAGCAGTGGCATCATTTTTGCCATGCATCTTTCCATAGAGACTTGATGCCAAGTTCTACAAGATTAAACAGTGATGCATCCAACAATTACCTTCAGTTGTATTGTTATAAAAGGGGAAGATGTTATGAAAGTTTAAATTAATCTTTTGAGCACTATATTAGAGTAGTGGTTATGCACTTGCATTGCTTACAAATGAGCTGTACAGAAGGGTATACCTCCCAAATACTTAGTGTAGTTGACTTGTCTTGGATTGCACTGTAAGGTGGAGTACTCAGAGTAGTTGGAACATGCAGAATCCATTGTGTAAATTTAAAAAAGAAACAAAACAGAACAAAAAACAAATTCAGTGTTTTCTAGGATGCAGAATAAATAAAGTATCAGATTTGAGGGGAAAAAAAATTCATGACTGTCTTTTTTCACAACCAAACACGGGCTCTGTATGTTTTTGTTTATTTTTGCTTTTTTTGTTAAAAAATAAAAACAAGATATATAAATGTTTTAATTCATGTATATTAGATGGCTAGTTTTGTTTTAAAATTTTAATATGTGAATGTCTCCTGCATTCAGACATGACTAGATATGTTTTTAAGTTATAAAGAATTATACACATGAATAAAAGTGAGGGTTTTTGTCTCTTCTTATCGTTCTTTGTCTTAGCTTTCCAATTGAACCAGTGTCCTTCTACCTATCCCCTCAATGGAATGCACACTTGTTCCCATTCTTGTCACCAGATGCTTTTATTTCTGAAAAGACAGGGCGACAGTCTGTGGAATTCCATAAATGCAAGACAGCTCCCAAACACAAAAGAGCCATGCTTCCTAAGACCTGTGCTACCTTTTCATGTAGGATTTGGTTTTCTTGTGGCAGGCTTCTTAACACTGTTCCATTAAAACAAATATTGCTTGTAATGACACGATACCTAAGCATTTCATTTCATTTGATTCTTGATGATAAAGACTATTTTCCATTTCAGGAATAAAACTGAATTCACCAAAAATACAGTGTTGCAGTTGCCATTACACTGTAATTTTTATTCTTAACTAGCCAGTTATTTTAACCTACAGATATCTATTAGCCTATGGAAAAAAATGTTAGCAAAAAAGATGAGAAAATAAATAAGAGAAAGGATGATATAGCAATGTTAAGGAGACTGTGATGTTTTAAGAAGACTGGAAATGAATCATTTTTAAACAGCCAGTTTTAATTTTCAATGGGAAACAATATTGTGGGAACAATTTTATGAGGAAGGTACACTACCTTAAAGTATTGTGGAAACTTGTAAGTCTAATGTGGAAAATAACTGTGGCTTAACTTTCCTAGAGTGTTCATGAAAGATCTATGATTAAGGTCAAATAAAAAGCTTTTGAGAAAAATCTATTATGTGTTATATCTACCCATGTATCAAGAAGAGAAATAACCACAAACCAAAATGTGATGTATATTAATTTTGAGATAGCTTTCAACTTGATGTATATTCTTTTGAAACTTTCTAGTTAGAATTTCTATTACTGTGTTTTTATTTTTTTATTTTTACCAATTTTCAAATTAATAACAAGTAAAAATGCTAATTAATGACAAATAAGTGAAATAAGCTTGCCTTTCATATTGGAAAATGATGACTGTTCTTACAAAAGTGAAACAAACTTTTATTCAGGTCATCTTAGGCACATGATAACATATAAAGATTTTATAGCAATATACCAAGAGTCCAAAATACATGCTAGTATTGCATGTCTTGATGTGTTTTTGTTTGTTTCCTTAAGGAATTAATGAATGTGTATATTGTAAAAGGTGGTGTTTTACATGTCAATATAATTTTTTAACAAAAGTAAGTGTTCATTATTGAAATTGAAGAGTGTAGCTTTTCTTTCATTCTCGTACATGTTTTTATTCTTGATGTTCTTTTACACAACCCTTTTTTATGCTTTTGATAGAATTCTATTTATATACTGTAGGATGCACATAACGTTATCGTTGGTAATGTTTGAAGAAAATGATTATTTTCCACCTCCCTCTAGTTCTCTTCCCCATATGTCCATGCACTGATAACTTGCAAAGGATATTATAACTTTTAGGTGGAGAATTGAAAGTTTACAAGTCTCATGATTCTAAAATACCAATGAGATGAAACTTTTTACAATGTCTCACTGTTTGCCTCATACTCAGTATCAAGAAGATAGCAATTTAAATTATGTGAACTATTTTTACAATTTTAAAAATTATGTATCAAGCTGGTAACAAAAAAAAATCTTTCTAAGGTAGGGCCACTTACAAAGGATCTTGTTTTCTCTAAATCTGAAAGAGGAGATGCCATATCCTGCTAGCATTTGGGAAGATTATAAAATATATTTCCAGCATTGGTACATAGTGCAGTGGGACGTAGGCTTACTTTTCTTTTCCATGGTCACTTAGTGTCCTAACATCATAATGCAAATCTTTCTTTCCAGGTCTTCAGATGAAAGTGGCTTTCTTACAGACTCTGCCTGTATCAGTTCAAGTGGAGGTGCATCCATAAAATAGAAATATGTCGATGTTTAAGGGAGAAAACAGTGGTGATCTTCCCCCTGTGTAAGAGTGTATATAAAATATGCCTCCTTGTTACTTAATTCCCAACACTCAACTTTGCTCTTGCTAAACACATAGGGAGCAAGAGATGACTGAGCTTACTATGATTGAATACCAAGCAATTCCTAAAATAAAGGCATATCCATTTCTTTTCATTCAGATCCCTTGGTATATAGATTACACAATTAATACTAAAGCATGTAAGCTGTTTAAGCTGATGGTATCTGCAATCAAATAATGAAAAAGAGAAAGCAGTTAAATGAACACACTATTCAGGGTCAAATATGTTCAACAAAAACCATAGTAGGTCTTTGATCATGGTTAAAGTCATAGTGACTTCAAACAGTTGGTTCTCATGTAGTAGTTAGATATTTTAGATTTTGTTTTTTATTAAATTTTGGAGTTTCACACAGAAATCTGTATTCCTAGTGAATAAAAGACAGCAACTATGTTAGGAAGGATTCCATTTCCACAGTTGCAAAGGAGTCAGGAATATTTCAGAAACTTGGGCCACAAAATGTACTCCTTTCACAGTGTTCTCCTATTTCTGAACTGTGCAGTTATCTATTAAATTTTCTAATAGATATTTGTGTAAGGTGTATGTATGCTTGTGCAATTATTTTACAAAAGCAGTTTTGGAAAACAGTGTATTTATTAAAGAAAATCACTTATGGGGCATGTACAAAACTGTAAAAAAGGGGGAAAAAAACTTAGAAAAATCACATTAAATTGCCCAGTAAAGTTTGTTTTTGTGAAATTTCTGTGTTGTTGAATAAAGGACTTTAGTATTCAAAATATCTCTTATTTTTCCATTGACAAATTTTGTTTGTGGGATATTAAGTAATGATCTTGTTGTGTTGAATAGGATAAGAAAAATAGTTATAATACTTCACTAGCCCTTATGCCAGTGGAATGAATGCTGTGTATAATTTTTTTCTAAAATATGCCAGTGATGTTTGTTTTTGTTTTTCTACTCTAAAAATATTTCTTATATACTTAAAGAAAGGAAAAGAGAATAATTTAATTCCTTTTACATTTCTAAGGAATGTTGTTTGTTGAGAGCCTTGAAAAGACACATAGAGAAAGAAATGAACAAAACCAAACTTTTTTACTTCCTTCTCCATCATAAGTGTACAAGGAGAAAACAGCCCATGCATTCCTTATGCTTTGAATGAAAAATCCTGGTAATGCTATTTGAAAGCATTAATGTACATGAAGAAAGGTTGTAACACTGGACTTCTGTCTTCAGTCACTGTCAGAAAGGCTCTGAGATTAAAGTTGTATTTTGTTTGCTTTTACATTATGGACTACTAGAGTCTACAAATGTGCTTATTTCTTTTTGGTAAATATACTTGACCCTTATTTCATTATTACTCAGTATAAAGTCTAATATTTCTGGTGCCTAATAAACTACAAGAAATATAGAACCCAGTTTTATATCTTGGAAATCATAGACTTTCAAATAATTGAAATATTTGTAATTGAGAATGTAATACCACAATAGATTTTTATACATTTTATAAATAGTATATGTGTTTTATTATTATAATATCACATGTATAAAATATCTGCCATACCAACAGAAATGGATTATATAGGGTGAGAAAGGAGAATTAGGTAACTTAAATATGAGACTTTCTGGAAACTCATCAATTTTTCAGGTAAGACAGTATGATATTTGTTATTTTTTTTGTGTGTAATTAATATGGTGAATGTATAAAATTAAATTTTCATAGATAATATTTTCCTTACTTGAAATCCATATGGGTACAAATAGCTAAAGACTTTTATATAACAAGAGTAAAATCTATATAATTTGAAGAATTGTCTTAAAAAAAGGAAGGGTGGGATGTAGTTCTATAACAATTAGACATTGAACAAGATAATATTTTTATATGGTTTCTCCAGAATAGTATGTTTCTTCTGCTGTGTTTATTGGTAAAATTTGTTTGTGTGTGTTTTATATTTTTTCTATTTTTTCTAATTTTTTGAGAGAGAAAGTGCATTCAAAAAGAACACAAAAGTTAAGGTTATATTTGCATGCATTGCATAAGGAGTGTACTTATATTTGAAATTTTTGCTTATTTAGAAAATTTTTAATTTCTAATATTTTGGTTTAAGATTTATCATTGTATCCTTTGAAATTACAAATTTTTGCCAAATTTTAAGTCAATTATTTCTTATTTTCAATGTTTTTTATATAAAACAAAGTGTGCCAATGTAGTTATCTTTTTAGCCAGGTCTGTGTTTTGCTTTCAATACATTATTATAACAAATATCAGTTCGGATGACAAGTACAATTTTATATATTGGAAGGAATGTACAGATCTCTATACACAAACTACTTTTAAAAGCTACTCTTATTGTGCATAAAATAAGTGAAAGCATTCTGAAACTTAGAGTCATATGACGAATAGATGGTGGTAGTGGTGGTGGTGAAGTGCCTTTCAGTTGGTTCAGACATACAGCTACACTTCATAGAGTTTTTGAGGAGCAGCTGGTGATTTTGAACCACCAGTTGCAAGGACATTCAGTATCTATGGAAACGACAACATTTGAGTGAAATTATGTAGCGTAGTGGTTACGAATCGGGCTGCGAACCTTAAGGTCAGCGGTTCGAAACTACCAGCCGCTCCGCGGGAAAAAGATGAGGCTTTCTACTCCCGTAAGAATTTACACCCTCGGAAACCCTGTACAGGGTCGCTATGGGCCGGAACCGACTCGACGGCACTTAACAACAACAACAACCAGAATAATCGGGCTGCAAACCGCAAGGTCAACAGTTCGAAACTACCAGCTGTTCCACAGGAGAAAGATGAGGTTTTCTGCTCCTGTAAAGATTTACAGCCTCAGAAACCCTGTACAGGGTCGCTATGAGTCGGAACCGACTCCGTGGCACACAACAACAACAACCAGAATAACACATGCATAAGTGAAAATTCTCATATTTTGTATTTAAATTTTTTCCTCAACTTTCCATAAATTGCCTTGGACTTTAATTTATAACATTATTATTAAAGTTATATATGTCTATATATAACTTGTATATATATATACTTATATGTATGTGTGTAGCGACAGAACTGAAAGATTTCAATTTTTATTCCATCAATTCCTGGTGCCTTGTTCTTTGCCAATTCCTTCAATGCACCTTGGACTTCCTCCTTCAGTAGCATTGACTCTTGATCATATGCTACCTCTTGAAACAGTTGAACATTAACCATTTCCTTTTGGCACAGTGACTGTGTATTCCTTCCATCTTCTCTCTCTCTCTTTTTTTTTTTTTCCATCTTCTCTTGATGCTTTCTGCATCATTCAATAATTTGCCCAGAGAATTCTTTAAATAACGAAAGTTGAGGCTTGATGTTTTTCTTCAGTTCCCCCAGCTTAATAAATGCTGAGCATTTTCTTCCTTTTTGTTTTTCTGATTCCAGATCTTTGCACAGTTTGTTGCAATATTTGGCTTTATCTTCTCGAGCTGATCTTTGAAATTTTCTGTACAGCTCTAGGACCTCCTCATTTCTTCCATTTGCT